>NW_006399780.1:13163166-13164938 GCF_000299155.1 Elephantulus edwardii
CCATCTTCCGTTTCATTCAGTGACGGTGAGGTCATTCCAGTGGCCCTAAGTTGGCCGCAGTCAGGCAGAGAGCACATCTGCTCTCTCACCAAATGCCTCTCTTCATTTGACCAGCACAGGTGGGCTGGACATACCCAGGATTTAATCCAATTCTTTCTCATTCCATCCCCTGCCAGGACCTTGTCTTTCTACCCTAGCTGTGCTGAATTACATTTTTTTTTTTTAAACAAGATCCCCAGGTGATTGTATAGCCCTTCCTCATTCAGACAACTGGACCACAATGTCTGCAGACCTGTGCACACTTGCAGAAGCTCCGCCTTCTCTGTCAAACTATCCTGGAGAGAACGATGTTTCTGTATTTGTATCCCAGAGGAGACACACACTGGGACTCTGTGTGTGCGTGCACATTTTTCTACCTTGAACTTCCTCACATGAAATAAGTGACAGAATAATTACGACTGTTCTTTAGAGTTCTGAGTCGGAGTCTATGTTTAGTCTAGCTCTGCTTTCTCTCTCCTCCCTTTACAGCCCCTCCACTGCAGAGACTGACTTCCCAGGGAGCCTTTCATTGTAGGTTTCCGGTAAATTACAGAGTCCAGAGTGGGGGTCCCAGTGGGGTGTTTTACCTCAGTGCAGTATCAGTTATTACAATCACCCGGAGGGCTTGTTAAAGCACAGCAAGAATTTTCATTTCTAACAAGTTTCCAAGGGATCTTGATGCTGGCAATCCAAGACTGCTCTCTGAGATCCACGGCTTTTTATGCCTTTCCCCTTACTTTTCTGCACAGTTATGTCTCCTCTAAAACTTGACCACAAAAGAGGAACAGAGAAGTTTAGGCAATGTTGGCTAGTGAGGGAATTACAGGAGAATTTAAATAAACAAAAGAACTTGGATCATCCATCATAGGCACCACTTAATCCCTTCCCCAGATCAAATACTCTTATTACAAATATTGTTATTAATTTTTCCTCAATTCTCTTCAGACACATTCACCTCTTTCAACTGTGACAGAGAATTTTTCTCTGTAGAGGATTATTTTTGTTGTTATTATGCACCATTGAGTCAGAACCTATAGCTGACTCTCCAGTGGACCTTCAGAGGCTGTAAATCACACAGAAGATTGCCTATCTTTCTCCCATGGAGCAGCTGGTGGTTTTGAGCTGCTTGCCTTCAGGCTGGCAGTGCAGTTCCTTACTACTAGGCCACCAGTTGTTGTTGTTGTTGTTATGTGCTGTTGAGTTGCTTGCGACTCATAGCAACCCTATATACAACAGCCCTAAACTCTGCTCTGTCCTGTGCCAATCTCACTGTCTCCGACACACAATCCCTCTCCTGCACCGTCCTTCCACCCTCCCAAGCATGACATCCCTCTCCAAGCACGACTCTCTCCTTAAAACATGCCCAAAGTATGTTAGATGAAGCCTCAGAATTTTTGCCTTCAAGGAACAGCCTGGTTTAACCCTCTTCAGGAGGAATCTGTTTTCTTAGCAGTCCATGGTATATTCAATACTCTTCTCCAGCACCACAACTCAAAGGCATCAATTCTCCTTCTGTCCTCCCTAGTCATTGTCCAGATTAAGACACACTAGGAAGAAGGATTGGCCATCCACTTCCGAAATAGCAGGCATCTGAAAACCCTATGTAGGCCACTAGAGCTCCCTTTTTATTTTTCAATTGTTGTTGTTGTTATGTGCCGTCGAGTCGCCTGCGACTCATAGCGACCCTATGTACAACAGCCCTAAACTCCGCTCTGTCCTGTGCCAATCGCACT
>NW_006399780.1:13165165-13166697 GCF_000299155.1 Elephantulus edwardii
ATACTCCACTATGCAGCCTTCATTCTGTACTCTTGTCATGGCCATAAATCTATTTCCTACCTGTATTTTTAATAAAAGTTAATATTCACAATGGACCTTTGATGTATCATAAGTGGTTCATATGCATCATCTCAAAGAACTTCACAAGTTTACAAATTATGTATTTTTAGCCCCTTTCACACATAGGGAACAAGGATAGAGACATATAGTGGTTTCCCAAAGTCAGTCAGTGCTGGCTGGGATTCAGAGACTTGGCCCAAGCTATACTCCTATGTGGTGGTGGTTGTTGTTAAGTAACATCAAATCTATTCTGACTTCTGTCAACACCAAGTGATGAAGTCAAACTGCCCCAAAAGGTTTTCTAGGCTGAAATCTTTCTATGAGCAGATCACCAGGTCTTTCTCCCACAGAGATGCTTGGGTGGGTTTGAACTGCCAATCATTTAGCTAGCAGCCCACAGCTTAACAATTTAACCACATGGGCCCTACTGATTATATTGCATTTTATGAAATGATCTATCTCCTATGTTATAAAATAATCAACTGAAAAATGAAACATTTGACATTTTGACAAAATGAGAAACTTTGAACAATTCATATCTGATTATACACATTCTTTGACTTACTTTCGGAGGGTGTGTGTGTGTGTGTGTGTGTGTGTACATGTACGTATTGAAAGGAGCTCTAGTGGGTAAGGGGTTGAGCTACCAGTCCAAAAGATGGCAGTTTGAATTCACCACCAGCTGCTCCTTTGGACAAAAAAATGAGCAATTCCCTTCCCTTTGATTTACTGTCTCTTAAAACCTGCTGGAGAGTCAGCTCTAAGTTGGTTCTGACTCAATAACACACAATAATAATATATACATTGAATGCCTATGTATTTTTAAGAAGGTATATTTATTATATACATCCCATATGCCATAATTAACAAAAAGGTCAAGTATCTCCAAGTATTTGAATCCACCAGTGGCTCCAAAGAGAAAGATGAATGAATATCCCCTCGTATTAAGATCCACAGTCTCATAAATCCAATAAAAGATTTTTATTAGTCAGAATCAACTTGATGGCAGTAAATGTATGCACTATTACTATATTTGGGCCCTGGAAACACAATCACAAATAAGATAGAAATGCTTTTTAGACATAATTATTGTTGTTATGTGCTGTCTATGTACATGACCTCTGAAGCCTGCCCTATCCTGGGCCAGTCTCACTGACTCCAACACACCTATCCTCCTTGTTCTAGTTACTGTATTATTTAGAAACTTAAATTATTAAGCCCAGAAATTCTTGATGTAACCATAAGGCAGTTTGAATGATTCCCAATAATCTACACTTAAAACCATTTTATGAGGAGCTCTCAAAGTGTGTTCTTGTGTTGCATAACTAAAAAAAAAGGTCTGCAGTTCTAATCCACCAGCTACTCCAGGGAAGATGAGTCGTCTCCTCCCATAAGATTTACTTTTTTAATTGTTGTTGTTATGTACCGTCGAATCACTTGCGACTCATAATGACCTGTATACAACAGCCTTA
>NW_006399780.1:13167527-13199686 GCF_000299155.1 Elephantulus edwardii
CTGGCATATGCCCTTCCCAATTTTGAACCATGCAGTGTTTCCTTGCTCTGTTCTGAAGACTGCCTCTTGGTCCAAGTATAGGTTTTACATTAGCACGATCAAGTGTTCTGGGATTCCCATTCTTCTCAGAGTCAGCCACAGTTTGTTATGATCCACACAGTCAAACGCCTTTGCATAATTCTTATGAAACACAGATAGACATTCCTCTGGTACTCCCTGCTTTCAGCCAAGATCCATCTAACATTAGCTATAATGTCCCTAGTACCACGACCCCTTCTAAGCCCACCCTGGACTTCTGGCAGTTCTCTGCTAATGTGCTGTTCCAGTTGTTTTTGGATAATCTTCAGTAGAATCTTGCTTACATGTGAAATCAATGAAATTGTTCTATAGTTTCCACACTCTGTTGGGTCACCTTTCTTTGGAATGGGAACAAATATAGATCTCTTCCGGTCAGTTGGCCAAGTGGTTTTTCTCCAGATTTCTTAGCACAACTTGGTGAACACGTCCAGGGAAGCATCTGTTAGCTGAAATATGTCAATTGGTCCATCTATTTATTCCTGGGGCCTTGCTTTTCACTAGTTTCTTCAAAGCAGATTAAACTTCTTCCTTCATTACCATAGGCTCTTGCTCATATGTTGTTTCATTCAATTCTTCTGTGCCTGCCAATTCCTTTCGATACAATGACTCAGTATATTCTTTCCATCTTCTTTTAATACTTCCTGGATCATTTCATATCCTGCCTAAAACATCCTTGATTATAGCATCTTGAGGTTTTGAATTTGTTTTTCAGTTCCTTGAGCTTAAGAAATGCTGAGTGAATTGGGCCCTTTTGATTTTCCGACTCTAGCTCCTTGCACATTTCATTGCAATATTTTATTTTGTCAAGCAAATAAGTATTTACAGTCTCAGAAATTCTATAGAGACTGACTATGAATTGGAAGAGACTGGACAGTAGCAGGCTTAGTATTGGCTTTGAATAGTATTTCATATATTGCCTCCTTCTACCCTTTCTCACTCAAAAAAACAAATTCCTGGCATCATGTTATATCACTGGTAAATATTTTTAAACTGTTTCCAAGGTGGGAGGTTAAGGGGGAAGATTTCAGCTGTCAGTGTTACTATTGACCCAGAGATAGAATTTATTTTCTGAAGCTGGAGCAGTAATTTCTACCTTAAAGGAATGTTGTTATTGATTGCCTTCTAGTCTAGCGACTCATAGCAACCCTATGAACAAAAGGCCTGAAGCCCCTCTACAACTATGGACACTTAGAAAAGTTTGTAGAGTTTCCGGAGGCATGTTGTTTAGGAAGTGGATGCCACTTGCCAGTAATGGATAAGTGGTAGTTATGGTAGCTTATTTGATGATCTCCTGTGACTTTCAAGTTCCATTGGTTAACCTCTAAAATATCACCAGGCAAGGAGTGTCAGCTAAGACAAAGCAATCAAATACTTTGCCCTCCTTCTGTGGAGAACGTATTATGTTGAAGTTCAATGAAAGCTAAAAGTAATAATATGCCTGTCCACGGTATGTAGTGTTAGTAGCAGTAAGCAGTAAGCCTCTGGCAGTGTTGCCTGTGCCTTTGACTATCTTCCTTTCTTTTCCACTGTCTACACCTCTCAGCTGGAAGGCTGATCACTTGCTCAAAATCAAACTCGTCTATCGTGATGCCTTTTCCCAGCCATAGTATTCAGACTTTTTCTCTGCCCTGCAGTGTTTTAACAGGGCAGCATGTCCTCACAGGGCTACAGATGTGTCGGTTTCATACGGGGCAACGTGTCCTTACAGATGAGTCAGCTTCGCCCAGAGAGTTTACTTTTTTGAATGTAGGGACTATTAACTTCCTCACTCTTTTATTTCCTCCTCGGAGAATATAGATGTTTAATCACCTCTCACTCCCCTGGAGAGTTGGAAATTGAACCTTCACCTAACCTCTCCCTCAATCAACAAAGAGGTCAACATTACCAATCTTTTTGCCACCTGCTGGTTTCATTTAGTGACAGACAAAGGTCTAGAGGGTACCGCAGGGGAAACCTCACCATGCAATTGACTTCCAGACATATGCTTCCTGCCTTGGCAAGACCCAGAGAAGCAGCTTCACTCTGTCTCCCTCGGCCTCGCCTTGCACCTTTCTCAAGCGTCAGCCTGCTTCTGCTTTCCCAGGGAATTGGAGCTGCGAATCTCTATTGCGGGCAGATTCCGGCAGCTCTAACCTGGCCCAGATCCTAGGTGACCAGCAGCAGGAGGTTTCTCGAAACTCGCCCCCCTGTAAACTGACACCTGGGTGTGAAACCTCCCTATAATCTCTAATGCACTGAAAGATCCAGAAGGAAATGAAGGGGGAGGGGGCCCCCAAAGCAAACAAAGAGTCGTGATCACTGGGACGGCTGCAGCCCCCAGGGCTGTGGCTGGGTGAGAAGAAGGGGCGAGCAGGCTTGAGGTCCCGCTCGTGCCGAGGCCAGCGGAAGGGCTCGGAGGCCGAGGGGCGCGCGGCGCCCACGCTCGCAGTGCGCACGGCGCTGGGTGCCAGCTGCGGCGAGCCCCGGGCCGCGAGCGTCTCCGAGGCGTCTGTCTCCTTATATGGTAAAATGATACGGTGGGGGTTTCTCTAGGGCCGGGAAGCAGCGCCGGTCTCCACACGAGCCGGGCTACGAAGCCGAATGCCGGAGTCGCCGCCGCAGACGGCAGCCTCCGGATATCGCGTCGCCACCGCGCCGCCCTCGCCTCGCCGCCACCGTCCCCGTCCGCGTCACCACCGGCTCCGTCCAGGGAGACACCGGCCCGCAGCCGTGCGGTGGGTATCCAGGGTTCGATCCCCTTGGATCCGAGGCAGTACAAAGGGGCTTTTAATAACAAAGGGCTGCGGAGGCGAGGAGAGCTGGGCTGAGCAATGAGGGGTGGGCGGGAGACCTCAGGGTGGAGCAGGGGGCGGTGCGAGGCTGGAGGGGATTCGCGGCTGCTTTTCCTGGAGGGTGGATTTCTGGATCATCCCTGGAGAGGTGAGTCGCTGGCTCAGGCAGCCGCGCGGCTGCGGGGAGGTGGCGTCCCTGCCCGGGTGCTGAGAGGTGGCGGTCCCCGGTCCTCCGCCCTCCCGGGGCTCCGGGCTCCGCGCGCCGGGTTTACCCTGGCGCGTTCGCTGCGGTCCATCCGAGTGGGGATGGCACAGGCATTTTTCTTTAATGGAAAAAAGAGGGGTTTGCAGTATGGCCTCGAGCCTGGGTGCCTATGTAAATTAAAAGAATGATAACATTGGTTTCTTTTAAACACCGGGGGGCGGGAGGGGAGAATCCATAACTAATTTTTCTTAAGTAATATTCTTGGGGTATCTTTTAATTACTGACACTGTGAGAAGGAAATGTTAAATGTTTCCACTTTCTGATGACCATACAATCACATCTTTACTTAATAAACCCCATTTCAGTCTCGATTCTAACGAGCCAGGTTAGGAGATGGGTGCATACAGGTCGCTTTCCATGAAGTAAATAGTCCCATGCGTTTATTTTGAGTGGAATGAATCATAATTTGGTATTGTAATCTAGACAACTAGATTCAAAAGACAGTGCCAAATAATGTCTCACGTCTTTCGTACTAGCTCTGCCTCTATGTGTGTTATGTTATTATAATGAATAATGTGGAGGTGATTTAGAGCAGAACAACATTGCAGGTTAGTGTTACAAGTACAGCAATTCCTAGTACAGGATTCAACTTCCAGAAATCCAAACTCTCTAAAGAAAACTTTCTTATGCATATAAATAATTTTTTTCATGTGTTTTACAGGTTTAACTAAGCCCAAATTATGTTTTAGACAAAATAACCTATACCAATTTAATATGTAATTGAACTATTGAATTACAATTCGTAATTCAATGACCTTGATCATAGTCCATTGATTATGCTCTTGTTGAACAACCATTCTTTATATCTGTTTTAAAATCATTGCACCACCAACGATATAAATTCAGAGCCTCCTAAGCAAAACTCTCCTTTATTCCTCTTCTCTCCCATCCTGGTGACCTCTATAATTTTTCGTTGCTCTGTATTTGCTTATTTTATATAAGTGATACAGAATTTGCCTTCCGATGACTGACTATTATCTTTAGCATAGTGTTGCCGAGGTTCATCCATATTGTGGCATGTGTTGGGATTTCATTCATTTATCTAATGAAGTGGTAATTTATTGTATGTATACGCCACATTTTATTTTCTTTATTGATACATCTGTTGATGGACATTTTGGGAGTTTCCACGTTTTGGCTATTAGAAATAAATAGTCCTGCAGTGAATGTTGGTGCAAATGTGTCTGCTCTCCTTTCAGGTCTCTGGAGTATAACCTTAAGACTGGAATTTCTGGATCATGTGGTAGTTCAACTCTTCAAGGAAATGCCAAATGTTCCCAAAGTAGTACTGGTTTCCCTTCCCACCAGCCATAGATAGCGTATCCTGGTTCTCCATAATCTTCCCAGTATCTACTGTTTTCCCTTCTCTTTCTTTCTTTTCTTTTCTTTTTTTTTATCATTTACTTATTTACTTTCTAATGTGAGTAAGATGGTATCTAGCTCCTTGTGGTTTTGCGTTACACTTCCTTAATGGCTAATGAAGGAGCCCTGTAACTCAGTATGTTAGGTGTCCATTTGCTAGCCTAAAGGTTGGGGGTTCATCTCTGCCTGTAAAGTTTTACAGCCTTAGGAACTGGATAGAGGGAGTGTCACCATGAGTGCGAACCAAACTGAAGGCAGTGGTGAGGTTTGGGGAGTTGAACTGCCGTCCACCGGCCTCTCCTCTTGTGCAGTTCAAGTTCACTAGTGGCTCTGAGAGAAAAGATAGACACTCTTCATTGTGATCTACAGCTTCAGAAACTCACTAGAGGGTCAGCTAAGAGTTGATTTTTGACATGAAGGCATTCAGTTGTTGAATGATGTTGAGCCTCTTAAGTTTATTCAAGTTCTAATTGTTTTTTTATTGGACTTTTTATCTTTCTGTGGTTAAATTTTGTTCTTATTTACTGTCGAGTTGTTTGAGACTCATAGTAACCCTATGTACCAGAGCCCTAAACCCTGCTCTATCCTGTGCCAACCTCACTTTCTCTGCCACACCCACTCGCATTACCCCATTTACTGAATCGATCCATCTCATCAGGGTCTTCCTCTCCTGCGCCGTCCCTCAGCTCTCCCAAACATTATGTCCCTCTCCTAGGACTGGTCCCTCATTGCAACATGCCCAAGTATGTCAGGCAAAGCTTCAGAATCCTTGCTTGCAAGGAGCAGCCTGGTTTCAGTGCAGGAGAGGAAGAACCAAGATGAGAATAACTGACTCTCTGACTGGAAAAATGAAATTAGATTTTTCAGAGGTGAAGAGATTGGCTCAAGATAGGGCAAGGCTCAGAGCTAATGTCACTGTGAGTCGCTGGCAACTCGATGGCACATAACGACAATAACGAACATTGATGTTTGTCTCTTTTTTGCTGTTTATGCTTTTCTCATGATGGCAGCCTGTTGCTAAAACTAGGTCTCACAGCTTTGCCCCAGCTATCCAAATTTAAAAAGATTATCAGTTGCTATATAGAATGAGGTTTCCATGGTGATTATTATCCTTTCCTACTTTAAAATGTATTTACAAAGCCACACATTAACAAGTTGTACTTAACAAAGGGTCAGCAAACAAGGATCTCGACTGATACAGAGTCTGTAACAGCTAACCTGAATATGGCAACGTGGCGAGGATGGCCAGGCACAGGCTGTGGTGATTCATTGTGCTGTACCTAGGGTTGCTGTGAGTGGACTGATGCCAGGCACCCAACACCAACACTGAGTTTGCAGTGAACCAGGTCTTCTTCTAGGCTCTTGTGTTCACAGTTTTGTTAACTACTCACATATAACACGTGAAGTAGGCCTGACAGGCTAGTGAACATACATGGACATGGAGCAAGGCCGCCAGGTCTGTTCACCATGAGCCATATAACCTTAACTGTGTCACCTGATCTCTTAGTGCCTCAGTTTTCTCTGTTGGGAAGCAAAGAT
Organism: Elephantulus edwardii; assembly: GCF_000299155.1. NCBI lineage: Eukaryota > Metazoa > Chordata > Mammalia > Macroscelidea > Macroscelididae > Elephantulus > Elephantulus edwardii. Next base: position 13,173,543 of record NW_006399780.1, read on the forward strand.
ATTAATAGTGCCTCATTGGAGGGTCGTTATAAAGCCTACATCACAAACATCATATGTATTTATTGTTGTTGCCTGCCGTTGAATTAGAGCCTGCTCATGGCGGACCCTTCAGCGGGTTTTCAGAGGCAGTGAGTCATATGGGAGGAGACTGCCCATCCTTCTCCTGCGGAGCAGCTGGTGGAGTCAAACCATGTGCCTTTGGGACTGCAGCACAGTTTCTTACCATTAGACATCAAAGCTCCCTCATATATAGATTGTTTTCTGTGTGCTTTTGAGTTGAAACGGACTCATAGCTGACCCTGCAGTGGATTTTCAGAGGCAGTAAATAGCACAGAAGACTGCCTGTCTTTGTTCCTCAGAGTAGCTGGTGGATTCGAATCAGCCGCTTTTGAGATTGAAGCCCAGCTTCTTATCAGTCAGCCACCAGAACTCCATATATATGGTGTTGTTATTGTTATGTGCCATCAAGTTACCTGCAATTCATAGCAACCCTTTGTACAGTTGCTCTGAACCCTGCCCTGTACTGAGCCAGTCTCACAGATTCCAACACACCTATCCCCATTACCCCACTTACTATGTCAATCCATTTCATCTGAGGTCGTTCTTTCCTGTCCTGTTGTACTGCCCCTCCACCCTTCCAAGCATGATGTCCTTCACCTAGGGCTAATCCCTCCTGGCCACATACCCAAAGTGTGTGAAACAGAGCTTCAAAATCCTTGCCTCCAAGGAGCAGCTTGGTTTCACTTTCTCCACTACGTAACTGTTTGTTCTTTTGACTGTTTAAGGTATGTTCAGTACTTTTCTCCAGCACCACAGCTCAAAGGCATTGATTTTTCTTCTGTCATCCTTGGTCACTGTCCAGCTCTCTGACACATACCTAATTATACATACATACATACATACATACATACATACATACACACACATACATAATTATAAAGACCATGACCTGAATAATGCACATCTTGATCTCTGGACTGACGTTGCTCTTTAGCATTCTGGAGAGGTCCCTGACAGCAGATTTCCCCAATGCTGTTAGTTTTTTATTTCCTGACTACCAGTTCCAAAGGGTTGATTGTGGAACCAAACAAGCTAAAATTGTTAACAACTTTAATCTCTTCTCCATCTATCATGGTGCTGCCAATTGGTCCAGTGTTAGAAGCCCTCATTTTCAAAGGTAAAGGAATTGAAACCCAGAGAAAGTGATTTGCTGCTTGTGAATGGTTGTGGCATTATCTGATCCCAGGCAGATTACTGGAAAGCCTGAATTCTTAATCACTTAAACTCTCTTGTATATTTTAGTGATGTGTTATGCTTTACACTTTGGCCCAAGATTACTTATTAAACCACTTCCAGGATGGAAGGAAATATAAACTGTAGATAAAAACACTCAGAAGATTATGGAAAGTAATGAGACTGGATATGCAGAGCCCTGAATTTTACCTGTGCCCTGCCTTGTTTGGCTGTTTACTTGTTTACCTAGTGGCTTAGGCCACCTCATCTATAACTAAGGGACTGGAACAGGCCTCTGAAGGTCTTTGTATTTCCGTGAACAAATGCATTAAAATACTGGATATATCCTGTGTGGTTATATTAAGAAAATTTTATCAAAGCCAGCATTTATCAATTACCTCATTTTATGGCATTGTGTTGAGAAGTCACATCCTCAAGATTACCATCTTGAACAGAATTCATGAAAGTTCTCCAACACCTAAGAGTCTAAGGCTTCCCAAAAACCTTTCGGCGTTGTGACTCAGGGTTGAGTCAAATTCATTTCTTCTGTCTCGAACTGTAGGTTTTAGCTTTAGCTGCAACATTCTCTTTACTACTTCTAATTTTCCCTAGAGGTTCTACTTCTTGGGATTACTGGGGATACTTCAGTATTGGTAAGAAACAAACAAACAAAAATGGGAAGTTTTAATCCATCAGCTGCTCTGTGGGAGAGAGTTGGGCAGCCTCTTCGTGTTAAGATTTACAGCTTCAGAAATCCTATGGTGGGCTAGCCACGAGTTTGAATTGACTCATTGGCAGTGGAACTTTTTGATTGTTGTTTGTTTTGCTACTGATGGGCTTGGTTTTTCCTCTTGCTGTAGACTGTGGTTCTCAGCTTATAAATCTAACTCCAGGGGGAAATCAGCTCTCTCCACCCTCAGTACAATTCTTATGAGTAATTCTCACACTTAGTCTGGACTTTGACAGCACATGTCACATTTGTCTTTAGCCTTCATAATCTTCTTCTTCCTGCCCTGATTTCATCTGTAAAGTTGCTGTCAGGCAGGGCACACAGTGAGAAAATGGCACTCTTGATGACAAGAGAAACAGCTGCCCTGGTTTTAATCTGAATTAAACTGAATAAATATCAGAGGACCGTTTTGGATCTAGAAAAATTTGTCAGTCAAAAAATCAAACTTTCTGTCAGTGTTTGATGATAAAATTTTTGGAGCAAATAAGAATTAGCCAGTCAGTGAATGAAGGAAGGAGAACTAGAATGTTCCTTAGAGGTCAGAATGGTAATATTTTGTCTCACATACTTCAGGTGTGTTGTCAGGAGCAAACAGTCCTTAGAAAAAACAGTATTCTGTGGAAAGGTGGAAAGTCAGAAATGAGAGAAAGCCTCTCTCTCTCCAAGATAGATTTATGCAGTGACCATAACCATGGGCTGGAGCTCATCAGAGATGGTCAGGATGGGGTTGCTGTGAGAACTGCTAACAACAGGAATACTGGAGACCCTGGATGATGGCAATTATTAGTGTGCCCAGTTGCTAAAGAAAGGCTGCAGGTTTGATTCCACCCTCGAGTTGTAAAGATTCGGCAGTCTACTTCTAAACCCAAAATGTGTCTGGAAGGCTGTGATCTGAGGCTGGTTTTGCTGGCTAGAAACAGAGGGTGCACACAGTCCCTCTTAAAATGGAAGGTGTTTATGCCCAACATGAGGCAAAATTCTACTTAGGCAAGAGATGTGTTTCTAAATGTAAAGCAAAGAACAACACAGGACTTCAGCGAACCAGAGATCTGGAGAAAGGTAACTTGGCCTTGGTCGGTGCCAGCTTCCAAAGCAGCTGTCTTGTACCCATGTGATGTATCCTGTAAGGATTTAAAACTACTTAAAATAAATCAGTAGAACTGTGAATAACATATATACATAAATAAACTAGGAAGTTTGTTTTTTTAAAAAGAGAGAGAGAATGCACACCCATATTTATTGCAGCTTTGTTCACTATAGCAAGGAGTTGGAAACAACCTAAGTGCCCATCAACAAACAAATGGACAGAGAAGCTGTGGTATATTCACACAATGGAATGCTATGCTGCATTGAAAAACAAGGAACTCTTGAAATATTATGCAAATTGGGTGACCCTGGAGGACATTATGCCTAGTGAATTATCTCAGTCACAAAAGGACAAATACTGCATGGCGCCACTGTTGTCAAACAGGACTGACATCAGGGCTGGGGGGAGACTGAGAAAGATGGGATAAATAATGTCTACTGCATTGAAACAGATGAGGGAGAAAACTGTTTAAAAGAGATATGTGATTAGGTATTATTGTCATAACAGGAGTCCAGAACAAAGGCTGTATAGTGGGGTGGACCTGGGGGAGGGATTGTAAACAATGAAAGTTGTTTTGGTTTTTTGTTGTTGTTTTTTTTTTCTTTTCAAAGAGAAGAGTGCACTGGGGCGGGGGGGCAGGGAGAAAAGTACAACAATGAATGAATGGAAATCCAAAGTCTCTGTAAATTTTCATTAAAATTAATAATAAGAAAAAATTTTTAAAAAATGAGAAAAGGCAAGATACTAAAAAAAAAAGAGAGAGAGAGAGAGAAATTACCAGGAAGGAGCAGGGCTGAACCAAGAATGAAAAGGCTAATCTTTTATGAAAGTTGGTGATCGCCAAAGGAAAATGCCTATGGGGATGGGGGGTTCTCAGGAGACAGAACAGAAAGCAGTCACCTTTTGTAGATAAAAGGAGTCTATTGAGAATGAATGGAGCCCTGGTGGTACAGTGGATTTAAATGTTAGACTGCCAACCAAAACGTCAGTGGTTAAACATCTCCCAGTGAAAATACAGCCAGAGTGCTTCTTTGATGACAAAGCTTAATCTCACATAATGTGGACACGTTGCGAGGAGAGGCTCTTCCTTGGAAAGAGGCCTCATGCTTGGAAAAGTGGAGGGTCAGCGAAAGAGGAAGACCCTGAATGAGATGGATTGACACTGGGGCTGCAGCACGGCCCAGCTTAGGACAGGGGTCAGATCTGTTGTTCATAGGTTGCTCTGAATCATTCTGGACTCGACAGTATCTAACAATGATAACATTACAGGAGAAAGATAAGGCAGTCTGCTTCCCTACGGATTACAGCCTCAGGAATCCCGTGGGGTGGTGCTACTCTGTCCTGTAGATAGATGGCTATGAGTCACAGTCATAACAGTGGATTGAGGGCAATGGATTTAGGTTTGGTTGAAAGAGAAAGTTGCTTTTGGTTTTTAGGTGTAGAAATAGAAAGCACAAGGTGAGTTATTGGCTCATGCTTCCCTAAGGAAGGCAGGATAGAAGCGCAGGGTGGAGGATTGCCTCCATTCCCACTGGAGAATGAATTATGAAGCCAAGGCATCCCAACATTCCAGCCTGTGTGATCGCGGTTATCTTGCATTGACTAAGCTGGCATGTCTTAATGCTATATTACAAGATAGAATCTTCAAGGTGGTTTACATTCTCTGGATCTATTACTCTTTCAGGGATTGTGTGTTTTATCTCTATCCCAACATACTAAATAGGGCATGTTGATTTGTGCCCTTGAAACCATTCTCACAGTGACCCTACAGCACAAAGTGGAACTGCATGATAGGTTTCCTGGACTACAAATCTTTGCAGGAACAGATCACCAAGTCATTTCTCCTGCAGATCTGCTAGTAGGGTCTAACTAACCTTTCACCAAGCAGCCAAGCACTTAACAGCTGCACACCCAGGGCTCCTATGTGGAAAGTACCCCAAAGCCAAAGTCATTGCCATCGGGTTGAGTTCGGTCATAGTAACTCTCCATTATGTCTCCAGCAGAGCAAGCTGGGATATTTCCACTACGAGCCTTGATTAGCATCCTGGTAGGTTATGTACTGCACCATTAGGGCTGCTTACATGGAAAGATACCCAAAACCAAGCCCACTGCCGCTGAGCCCGTTCTGGCTCGTAATGACTTCCCATCAGGTTTCTGAAGTTATATGCCTTTACAGTAGAAGACTGCCCACCTTTTTCTCTCACAACAGGCTGATGGAGCAGGTGACTAGCCTTTTGATTATCAGCCCGGGAAGTTACACACTATGCCACCAGGTCTGCTGGTGTGCAAAGATAGTCTTCTTATTGCCAATTTGAATTGGTTCCAATTCCATCAGGCTTTGAAGGCTGTAAATTGCATGGGAGTAAATGACTCATTTTTCTTCAATTAGCTGGTGGATTTGAACCAGAAGAGAAACTCAGTCTATGGGTTAGCAATACAGCCCTCTGTACACTATGCCACCAGAGCTCCCTGCATGGAAAGGAGTAATTACTAAATACATTTGTGGAAACCTGATGGAGACTGGTTATGAGTCAGAACTGACTCTGTGACAGTTGAGTTTGAATTTACGTATATATGTCTTGAATGAGTTGGAAAATCCCCAGGACATCAAAATAGTCATTGGGTAAAAAATTTCATATTTACTGTTTTCTTATTTCTTTCATTATTTCAAGGCTAATTAGGGAGATAGTTTTCAAGCATTGTCTTGCATAGGACATTTTCCTACAACTCAGAAATAAATGAAAGTATTTAGCATTTTTTAAAGTTAGGAGTTATATTCTATCTCGTATCAGGAATATTAAATGTTATTATGTGCCTTCAAGTTGGAACCGACTCATACTTGGTCTTCAGAGGCAGGAAATAACACAGAAGTAGATTGCCCACTCATCTTTCTTGCATGGAGCAGCTGGTGGATTTGAACCACGTGCTTTGGGATTGTCAGAGCCTCTCCTTAACATTAAGCTACCAGAGCTTGTATTAAATATGTTGTTAGGTATCATCAAGTTTGAGTATGACTCATAGTGACCCTATGAACAAAAGAGCTAAACTCTGATCTATCCTGAGCCATCCTCACACTTCCTGACATACAAGAGCCCATTGCAGCAGTCACTGTGTCAAGCTACCTGGCTAAGGGTCTTCCTATCCTTTGCCGACGTCGCCTCCACCTTTTCCAACATCATGTCCTTCTCCAACAAATAGCCCCTCCTAGAAACATGCTCCAAGTATATGAGGTGAAACCTCATCATTCTTGCCTCTAAAGAGCACTCCGGCTGCACCCTCTCCAAGACATACCTGCTTGTTCTCTTGGCCGTCCATGGGATGTCCAGTGCTCTTCTCCAACACCATAGCTCAAAAGGCATCAATTCTTTTTCTGTCATCCTTATTCATTGTCCAGCTCTCAAATGCATAGCAAGTGATTGGAAAGACCATGACCTGAATCAGACACACCTTAGTCCTCAAACTGACATCATTACTCCTCAATAATTTAAAGAGGTCCCTAACTGCAAATTTTCCCAGTGCAATCTGTCTCCTTATTTCCTGACTGCTCATACCAAGGATGTTAATTGTGGATGCAAGCAAGATGAAGCTGTTGACAGTGTCAATCTCTTCTCCATCTATCACGATGCTGCCTGTTGGACCAGTTGTAAGAAACTTTGTCTTCTTGAAATTGAGATGTGATCCATACTGAAGCCTGCATTCCTTGATCTTCTACAGCAAGTGCTTCAAGTCCTCCTCACTTTCAGCCAGCAAGGTTTTGTCAACTGCATAACACAGGTTATTGATGAGTCTCCCTCCAATCTTGATGCCATATTCCTCTTCATTGAGTCCAGCTTCTCAGATAATTTGCTCAGCATACAGACTGAATAGGTATGGAAAGAGAATACAACCCTGATGCACTCCCTTCTTAATTTAAAAGCATGCAGTGTTTCCCTGCTCTGTTTACACACAGCCTCCTGGTCCAAAAATAGGTTCATTATAAGCACAGTTAAGTGCTCTGGGATTCCCATTCTTCTCAATGTCAGCCACAACTTGTCATGATCCACACAGTCAAATGCTTTTGCATAGTCAATAAAGCACAAATAGACATTCTCTGATATTCTTTACTTTCAGCCAGGATCCATCTGACATCAGCAATGATATCCCTGGTGCCACGGCCTCTTCCAAATCCTGCTTCAACTTCTGGAAGCTCCCTATCTATATACTGTTCCAGTCATTTTTTAATGATCTTCAGCAATATTTTGCTTGTATGTAATATTAAGATATTGTTTGATAGTTTCCACATTCAGTTGGATCAACTTTCCTGAGAATGGGAACCAATATGGACCTCTTCCAATCCATTGGTCAGACAGCTGTCCTCCAAATTTTCTGGCAGAGACTGGTGGGTACATCCAAGGCTGCATCTGTTAATTGAAACAAGTCAATTAGTATTCCATCGATTCCTGGGGCCTTATTCCCCCTCCCCTTGCCTTCAATGCAGCTTCTACTTCCTCCTTCATTACCATTGGCTCCTGTTCATATGGTACTTCTTGAAATTTTTCAGTGTCAATCAATTTTTTTCTGGTACAGTGATTCTGTGTATTCCCTCCATCTTCTTTTGATGCTTTCTGGGTCATTCCATATATTGCCCATAGCATCTTTCAATATTGTGACATGAGGCTTAAAGTTGTTTTTCAGTTCTTTCAGCTTGGAAAGTGCAGAGCAAGTTCTTCCCTTTTTATTCTCTAATTCGAGCTCTCTGCACATTCTGTTGTAATACTTTGTTTTGTCCTCACAAGCTACCCTTTGAAATCTTCTGTTCAGCTCTTTAACTTCAGTATGTTTTCCTTTGTTTTGGATTCTTGGCTCTCCAGTGAAATCTTCAGAGTGGAAGAAATCATTGGAGAAGCTCAATATCAGCAGTCAAAACTAGGCCAGGGGCGAACCATGGGTCAGATAATCAATCACTCATATGCAAGTTTAAATTGAGGAAAGAGAAAATGAAAATAAGTCCACAGGAACCAAGATATGATCTTGAATGAATTCCATCTGAATTTCAAGATCATCTTAAGAATAGGTTTGGAAAAAAAATAGGTTTGAGGCATTGGACAGCAATGATAGAAGATCAGATGAGTTGTGGGATGATATCATCCATAAAGAAAGCAGAAGGTCATTACAAACTCAGAGGAGAAAGAAAAAATAAAAATGATGTTAGAAAAGACTAAAAATTTTCACTTAAGCACGTTTTAAATATAGACAGATTCAATAAGTGCTCATAAATTAAACCATAAAGAAGTCATACAGTGGCATGCATAGTCAGTTTTGCAATTTACCATCAAATACTTTAAAAATTTCAGAGGGGGGGGTGTGGCCCTTCTGGTATACTGTGTAACTTGTTAAGCTGCAAACTGTAAAGCTGGCAGTTCAAGACCACCAGGTGCTCTGAAGGAGAAAGATAGGAAGTTTCTTCCTGTAAAGATTTATGACCTTGGAAGCTTGGTGTGTGTGTGCACAAAAGTAACAGATGTCTTTGAGAGTAACAACCCTCTCTCTTCCACCACAATTTCTATTTCTAAACCAAACAATTCAGGTAGACTCAATGGAGATAGTGTTCTGACGAGCTGTATTTGTCTGCTGACTTGACTTCTTGACTTCTCTACCCATAAGAAAACCAACCCACTGGTGTATGATAGGGGTAAGGGAGGTTCTCCAGCTAAATTTCCTAATGTTAGAGCCCTGTGCCTTTGGGCAGAAGATCTTTGATTTATAGGCATGGTGGGTCTGCAGAGCACATTCAGGAACTCTTGCTGAGATCAGCTACATCTGGCAGCCGATATGGCTTGTTTTTCCCAGAGTTGATTGGGAGAGTCTCCTAGCAAGCTTTTACTTCTTGATCCAGACAGGCCCCCATCCTTGGAATAGGCAGCTGTGTATTCATGTGGGTTTAGAATCCAAATACAGTTATGAAAAGTTCTACTCCCTATGGAAACAGCAATTTGACTGAAAGAGGGCAAAGAGAGTAGTGATGGAATCTCTGTATCTGTTTCTTCAGGAGTTTTAATGTATTAAATGCCCAACCAAATTACATTTGGATTTGCTCTGCAAAATGGATTGTTCACACAAGATGTTCCCCATTTACATTCTTTTTGAATTATGGGTTGTTTCCCTTCACCTATTCATTTCTTCATTTATTTTAGAAGTTTTTAAGAAGCAACTGACAGTTCCCTGCCAACATAGCAGCCGAGGTGCGTACTTCTCAACTTGACAGAGGTTGAGACACAGATAATCACAGTCTAATGTAGGGACAGGAAAGTGCTGCATGGTAAACAAATTCTAAAAAAGCCATCCCACACACACAAAACTACTTTTCCTAAAGCTGTTCCAAAAGCTTACTTGATTGGTTGTTGCTTAGCAATGCAGGGACTTTCCTGGTGACTTTCAAAGATCAGCATGACTTTGTCAGAGCCTAGTTTATTGAAGCTGCTTCTACATGTGTGGCAGGAAAGAAAGGCTTGAGACAGTCACCGATTTTCTTTAGGAAATGACTGGGTTTGAGTTGTCTCATAAAGCAGGATACATAGATACACTTTGGGGTGTGGAGGGGCAAGAGAAAAATGGCGCTTTTGTGGGAGAGATCAAAGTGAGTAGTGAAATAAAGTGAGTATTATTTCAAATAAAGGATGCTCAGTGGATACATTTGCACGCCTTAAGGCTGGCCTGTTGGGACCTGCATGCCCTGCTCCAGTAATGTAGGGTGTTGCACTGCCAACCCAAAGGCCATGCCTCTCTGGTTGTTCCAATCTAGCAGCGGCTCTGCACGAGAAATAGGGGAAGGCTTCTCTCAGGCAAGTTAAAGCCTTGGTAACCTAATGGAGGCTCCGTTAAGAGTTGGTGCTAACTCAACAGCTGTGAGGTGTTGAGTTTATGAACCACCAGGCCTCCCATTTGGGAGAGAGGGACCAATCTCCTGAAGCTCAGAGACTTTTCCAGCAGAGACTCTCTTCCATACCATTTTCCACCCCCGAGGCCCTAGGAATCTCTATGCTAGGGAAGTAAGCTTCTCGCTACCAGTGCCCTCCGTGCCCCTCTCCTCCTCTACCTCCTCATCTCCTTTTCATCACGACCACTTTTCTCCCTCTCTCCATTCTCTCCCATCATTACCTCTCCATTCACTTTACTCTTCCCATTTCCCCCTCTTTTTTCCTGTTTCTCATCTCTATTCCCAGTTCTCATACCTCTACCCCTCAAAATTGTTCATGTAAGCTTGAAGCATAAAAAGATTTCTAAAAACTGAGCCCGCACGTAAAAGCTTGTGTTGGCAGTATTGTTAGTGGCTGTGGAATCACCTACATGTGATGACTCCTTAGGTCGATAGTAGAATGCTCCATAGAGTGTTCAAGAGAGTTTTAGGAGCAGAGTGCCATGCCTGCCTTCCAAGATGCACGAGGGTGGGTTGAAACACCAACCTTTCAGCTAATGATTGAGTGCTTCACCAGGGATGTTATTATTGATGTTGCTGAGTACCACTGAGTCAGAACCAACCCATAGCTGACCTTCCAGCCATTTTTCAGAAGCATTTAACTACATGCGAGGAGATTGCCATACAGAGCAGCTGGGAGATTTGAACTGTGTGCCTTTGGGATTGCAATGCAACCTCTTACCTCTAGGCCAGCTTTCACATAAAATGTTTTTCATTTACATTCTTTTTTTGTCCACATATTTGCATAGTGGGTTATTCCCATTCACCCATTTATTTGTTCTTATTATAACAAGTGTTTATGAAGCACATGACTCTGTTGCCTGCAGGCAGGGTCGTGAAATGTCTACTCTTTGCTTTGGCAGATTTTACAATCTGGTGGAGACACAGATATTTAAAATAAGTGCCAAAGAGTAGCCCTTGATTAGTTGATCAAATGCTGGAATATTAAAAGGTCATCAAGAGAAGAAGAGAGGTGGTGATAAAGACTCCTGTACCTCAGTGGTGTTCCAGCTTTCCATTCTTACATATAAGGAAAAGCTGGCTGTAGACAAACTCAGAGAGCAAATGCCTCCCCTAGCCATCCCCAGACCTGGAGAGCTGTAACTGGTTCTTATGTCATCCAGTGCTGATAGGGTGGCCTGCAGCCAAGCTGAGGTTGAGCATGGAAGAAGAAAGGCTGGCTTTGAACCAAGCTGAAGGCAGAATGACATCAGAGGATGAGTTCATCTTGGCGCAGGATAAGAACTCCAGGACAGTGTAATTTGGATTTGAGTCAGTGATGTAAGTCAGTGGTCACACCTTATGCTTAGCTGTCTATTTGCATGTCGTTGTCTAGCCCTTTCATCATTCCTGTGTACCAGCTCATGAACAAAATTCTACATATGAGCTGTCAAGGGGGACCTGGGGGTCAGAGAGGGTAAGCGAACAACACAGCTCAGATTTTAAAAAAAGAAAAAAAAATTCTTCCAGTACAAGCCTGCCCTCTTTTTATTGGGAGAAACATTTCTGAGGTGGATTTTGGTGCTCTGAAAGTTTTTCAAGACTCATATAGCCTCTTCATTTTGTCTCCTAACTTAAGCTTATATAACAAAGTCAGGCTTTTATGCACTGAACTTATAGTAGGGTCTTTTTAGTCACTTGAAGTGCAACTGAGAGCTGGACAGTGGATAAGGATTTCAGAAGAAGAATTGATGCCTTTGAGTTGTGGTGTTGGAGAAAGGGTAATGATTAATTCCATGGACTGCCCAAAGAACAAGCAAATTTATCTTGGAGAAAGAGCATACAGATGCTCCTTGGAGGCAAAGATGGTGAAATTTCATGTCACATCCCTTGGGCAAGTTGTTAGAAGAGACTATTCCCTGGAAAAGGACATCATGCTTGGAAAGGTCAGCAAAAAAAGAGATCTTTAACGAGATATACGGACACAGTGACTGTAACAGTTGGCTCAAGTATGTCAGGGATGATAAGGAAGGCTCAGAATAGAACAGGGTTTAGAGCCATTGTTTTTGGATCACTCTGAGGCATACTTTAACTCAGCAGCACCTAAAAAACAACATAGGTCCACTTGGGATCAGAATTAACCCAGTGACAGTGGGTTTGGATTTGATTTTACTACTTCTGCTAGAAAGGAGGCGTGGCATCCACTTCCACAATAGCTTGCCTCCAGAAACCCTATGAACCTGGAGAGAGGATGAAAGGTGCCCAAGCGTTGAAGACTCTCCTTCATAGGGTCGCTATGAGTCACCTGCGACTCGACGGCACTTAACAACAACAACAACAACTTCTGCTAACCTGATTCTTGAGCTGATCTCATTTTTATGGGGTGACACCCCCCCAGGTTTTGAGTTTTCTTCCCCCCATCCCCACCCCCCAGAGGATAGAAGGAGAATTGACGCTTTTGAGCTGTGGTGCTGGAGAAGAGTATTGAATGTACCATGGACTGCCAAGAAAACAAACAGATTCATCCTGGAGAGGGTTAAACCAGGCTACTCCTTGGAGGCAAGGATTCTGGGGCTTCGTCTGACATACTTTGGACATATTGTAAGGAGAGAAAGGTCCTTGGAGAGGGACATCAAGCTTGGTAGGGTAGAGGGACAGCGCAGGAGGGGAAGACCCTCTCTGAGGTGGATTGATTTCAGTGACTGGGGTACTCGGGATGGGTGTGTCAGAGGGAATGAGATTGGCACAGGATAGAGCAGGTTTTAGGGCTGTTGTACATAGGGTTGCTATGAGTCGCAAACGACTCGACGGCACATAACAACAACAACCCCCCAGGTTTTGAGCTTCCCCCCCCCTTTCTTTTCTACCTCACCTTGTCCCTTTGACCTGCATTACTACCTGGCTATTTCTCTAGAACACTATTGGTTCAGTGGTAGACTTCTCAGCTTAAACGGGGTCACCTTGGTGTAAAGTTGGTTAAAGTTAGGTGTGGCCATCCCCACACAGCCCTTGCTCTTTTTCTCACTGGGTTTAGGGAGTTCCCCCCTCCACCTCAGCATTCACCCAAAACCCAAAAGTCACTGCTATAAAGTTGATTCTCAGAACAGCAAAATGTTGGTTTTAAGGCTGTAAATCTTTATGAGAGGAGATTTCCCATCGTCCTCTCTTGGAATTTTTTCATGGAGCAACTGGTGGATTTCAGCTGCTAATTTTGTGCTTAGCAGTGCAAGTTTTAGCACACTGCACCATCAGAGAGAGCTCCTTGCCCTTCGCCTGGTGCTTCCTAAGTCTGTTTGATATGGGTCTGTTTTGTTCATTAAACAACAGGTTCTCTAAAGGAATGATCTATAATTTACTCATCTTTGTACTTCAGCATTCTGCATAACATCTGGTGTATAGTACTGGCTCAGTAGATTTCCTGAATGAATAATCAGGTATTTTATAAGATTTTAAAATGCAAAGTTATAGGAAGTTATGACAGTAAGACTGTAAATATAGTTTTTCAGTTATAAAAAGGTTTACAATTGAAAGTGTAACTTTAAAAATACAAAATTTTTTAAAGACATTAATGGGGCAATATTCAATGAGGGAAGAAATTTTTTTTTCTATATTTTATTAATTTTCATAAACATTTACAGAGATTTTGGGTTTCCATTCATTCCTTGTTGCACTAGTCTCTCTACCCTCCTCCCAGTTTGTTCTTGTCCAAATGCCACAGTGCTTGTCAAAGCCAGTTCTGATTAATCTTCTTTGTCAGTGTGTCCTTTGCCATTCCCTATCACTCCTCCCTGAGAGAGACTTCACCCTGAGTCATAAGGAAAAGGGGATGGCGTATTCTCTTAGCTACTTCCTGCTGGAAAGGGATGCTGTAGGTTTCAGGGTGAAGATCTTCTCTCACTACTCTAAAGGGCCCCTTTGGCAGTAGGAAACACATAGACTATTATGGAGATTGATTTTGGAATTTAGATGCACTCTTATTGATTGTGCTTGGCCGTACATGTTCATATCCTTGAAGATGTATCATGGGGGTGTTGCAACCTAGAAGACACAAATTTGACTAACAAGTTATAAGTACATGAGTCCAAAAATTATGGAAAAGTAAAAGAAAAGATTCTTTCATTGTTTTACAAACCCTCCCCCAGGTCCCCTCCACCATGTAGCCCTCGCTCTAGTCTCCTGTGATGACAGAAATACCTAGTTATATATCTCTTTTAAACAGTTTTCTCCCTCCTCTGTTTCAGTGCAGTATACATTATTGAACCCATCTTACTCAGTCTCTCCCCAACCCCAAGGACAGTCCCATTCTACAACAGTGGCATCATGTAATATTTGTCCTTTTGTGACTGGGATATTTCACTCAGCATAATGTTCTCCAGAGTCAACCATTTTGAATAATATTGCATGAGTTCCTTGTTTTTTAATGCAGCATAGTATTCCATTGTGCGAATATACCACAGCTTCTCTAGCCATTCGTTTGTTGATGGGCACTTAGGTTGTTTCCAACTCCTTGCTATTGTGAACAAAGCTGCAATAAACATGGGTGTGCATGGAAGAAATGTTTTTAACCTCTTATGATGAAAACTGTTTTTTTCCCTCTGTTGTTGGTTATGTGCCATCTAGTCAAAACCAACTCATAGCTGACCCTCTTGAAGATTGTCAGAGCTATAAATTGTACAAGAGGAGATTGCCCACCTTTCTTCCATGGAGCATAGTTATCTGACACCTGGGGTCCCTTTAGTCTACATCAACTCAACGGCAACTGGTTAATAATCTGTTTAGAATTGGCACCAGGAAGAAAGACATTTCTCATGAGATTACCTCAGTCAGACTTTGAACAGACATATTCTCAAAGTTTATGCATTTAAATTTGTTTGTTCTATCTCAGTCTTTTGAAATCAGAGCATACAGAAAACCCATACCAGGTATATAAGCTCCACGATCATTACTTTGAAGAAAAAGGATCACTTCTGCAGATGGCCTGTGAATTTAGAAATGGGGTTACATACAGATTGTTGACCCAGGCAGTTAGTTGTCCTTGTCTTTTTCCGAGCGGCCTGACCTACTTAGAACCACCTCTGCCTTTTGATTGAGATTTGGCATTCCTTTTACCCAAGAAGGGAGGGTTGGTGGTGAAGTCCTTAGGGAGTTGTGCTGCTAACCCGGAGGTCAGGCCTCTCTGGCAGTTAGAATCCACGAGCAGCTCTGAGGAAGAAAGATGGGCAGTCCCCTCCTGGGTGATTTATGGGCTGGGAAACCTAGGAGGGCCAGCTCTGAATTTGAACTCACTTGAAGGCTGTGGGTTTGGAACTGACTTGAATGCAGTGAGTTTGTGCTTTCTGAGTTTTTATCTAAGTTAGACAGCTGTGTAGGAAATCTCATGTGGTTCCTAAAAAAGCTTCAGTTTTTCCATCCATAAAATGAGGTAGTTGCTGTAGTTAGTTTCAGGAGTTGTTTCCAGCTTTTCAAAATGTAAGATTTATGGTCTTATCTTCCTTCTTTCATTCTCATTTCAGATTCTCAAATCATTACTCTTATTCTTGTGTCAACAGAGTAGGCAATGAGCCTCTGGCTTACACAGCCAAATGGCAGCTTTCAATGGAAAAAAAAATATATGTATATGTATGTGGGGAAGACAGCTCTCAATTGTTATAAAATAAACAGCGACCAGTTTCAAGGCCAGTAACTGAGAAGTTATAGGAAAGTATTAAATCTTCTGCCAGGAGAGCTGCTGTAACCCAAGACGGCATCTCTACAAAGGATATTTATATGTTGGGTTTCAGAATAATAACTCAAATGCACAAGAGCCTCATCTTGTGTTTTTATCACAGGAATGTCCAGACAGTGTTTTCTTTAACCCCAGGAAGAGTGATTTAGGAGGATGGATCCTGCCACATGTGTCCAGCTGCATCTTTAATACTCTTGGAAGAAAAACTGTTCTATAAACACAGAAACAACCCAGAGTGAATGCTTGAAAGATCCTCATTTCTTTGCTTATGGTTGTCAGAACTTTGTGTACACAAAAGTATAAAAATGAGTAAACACCATCAACTGTGCTGGTGGCAGTGTGGTTAAGTCCTCAGCTGCTAATGAAAGGTTATGGTCACCCCCTCACTATTACTGAGTCAGTATCAACTTGGAGCTGATGCTCCACTGTGTTTTCCTGAGGCTGTAAATCACAAGAGAGAAGATTATCCATCTTTCGCCCTTGGAGCTGCTAGTGCTTCTCGACTGTAAGAGTATAGATAGCATTTTTGGGTTAGAAGCAACACAACTCCCCAGAGGCTACACCACCGGAGGATAGCTCAAACCTACCAGCCACTCCCTTAGAGAAGGAAGAGGCCATCTCTTTATGTAACAGTCACAGGCTTGAGAACCCTGTTACTGAATGCAAGAGGTGCTCTCTGTAGTCAATTGCCAGTAAGACAGATTGCAAAATCCAAAGTGCTTTATTGCAGATCTGGGAGAGCAGGGAGAATCCTCTTTAGAACTGCCTCCCAGTCTGAGAGTGATGATTAGCTATACTTGGGTAGTGTGTTAATCTATCTAGTTCAAAGTGACAAGATTTTTACATTCAAAAAGAACAGTTTGTGTACAGTTACTAGTAAACTGACAACTTGTGTTATAGTGTACATATGACCAAGAAAATACTGTTTCAAAAGGCAAATACTAACCCAGAAGGATGCATTTCTTCTCCTGATAAATGGTTTGAGGTAAAATTTACAATTTATATATGACCAAAAAAAAAAAAAAAAGAAGAACCATTTCAAAGAGGTAAATGCTAATCCAGGAGAAATGGCATTTCTCCTTCTGGTAAACAGGCAGTTTAAAATAGTTTACATGGCTAGAAAAAGAGAACTAAGATTCTAAGTCAAAGCAACCCGTTGCCGGCTGGCGACAACTGATGTCATTTTTACAACTATACATTTTGTTTGAATAATCCTGAATTTATTAATAGCACACTGTTAACCCTATTGGGTAGTTCTTCATTGTCCTGTAGGGTACTGTGAGTTGGAATTGACTCAAAAGCATTGGATTTCGGACTCAAGTAGCAACAATTTGCATCCTATTGTATAATTCTGGCTCATCCTTAAACAAACAACAAGCCTCCATACCTGTTGCCACTAAGTCAATTCTGACTCATGACAAACCTACATGTTACATGGTGGATCTGTTTCCTATAATTTTCTTGACTGTAGTCTTTACAGAAGCAGGTAGCCAGCCTTTCTACTTTGGAGTCTGTTGAGGTTGAGGGAAGTATTGAACCACCCATATATTTTAGTAACTAAAAAGCCCCAACCCCACTGCTGCCAAGCCTATTTCCGCTCATGGTGACCCTTCACTGAATTTCTTTCTGAAGCTGTAAATCTTGGAGGGAGAGAACTACCCATCTTCCTCACCAGGAGCAGCTCGTGGTCGTGAGGGGCTGATGGTGTAGCCAGCAGTGCATACATAGGACACTGTGCCACCAGAGAGCCTGACCTTTGGGTTAGTGATCATTGGTGTTCGTAAATGACTGCAAATGGAACAGAGTTGAATTAGAAATATTGCACAGCTACGTACCAAATCAATTTATGTATTTCTTAGTGTATAAAAATGTTCCTTTTAAAAAAGAAATATTCCCTTTCTGTGAATTAAAGATAGCCCCTTAAGAACTAGATTAAATTGCCACCAGGTGCTCTGCTGGAGAAGGAGGAGGCAATCTCCTGTACCAGTCAGATCTGATTTGATGGCACAATACACAAAAAAATAATACATTTTTTTTAAAAAGAAGAACTAGATTAAGTTGCCCCTTTTCACCACTCTTACTCAAGAGAGCTCTTGTAGCCTAGTAGTTAAAAACTGTGCTGCAATCCAAAAGGCTTGCAGTTTGAATTCACCAGCTGCTTAGCCAGAGAAGGATGGGCAGTGGCCTCCTGTGCAATTTACTGCTTCTAAAAACCAAATGGAGGGTCAGGTATGAGTTGGTTCCAACTCAATGGCAAACAGCAACAATATTCACTATTGTATTGAAAGTCACAGGCAGTGAAATAAGAAAAGGAGATAAAAGGCCTCCACGTTGACAAAGAGAAAGTAAAACTATCTCAATTTGCATACAGATCCTATATATAGAAAATCCTTAAGACTCAGCAAGAAGATTTCTGGATCTAATTAACCAATTCAGCTAAGTGACAGAGTACACAATCTACTTTTAAAAATGGGTCACATTTCTCTACAGGAACAAAAATGAACTCTGAAAAGAATAGAAGGGGAAACTACCATTTATAAAACACTAGTGTAAGAAACCCAAAGAGATCTATATAAATGGCAAAATATATCATAATCAGAAAATTTAACATTATGAAAATGGCATTACTTCCAAAAGCAGTCTACAGGTAAGATGCAATTCTAATCCAGATCCCTTCATCATCTTTCAAAGAGTTAGAAAAAGTAATCACTTACTTTACATGAAAAGGAGAAAGATCCTAGATCAGCAAAGCACTAGAGAAGAAGGAAAACAAATCCCAGAGATGCCTCCAAAAAAGAAAAACAGAAACAAAGCAGGAAGCCTTCTTCCTAATCTCAAAACCTGCTGTATGGTCACAGTTACCAGAACACCTTGGTACCAGCACAATGACAGATACACTGACCAATGAAAAGGAATTGAGAGTCCAAAAAGAAAGTCATCCATCAGATGATGTTTGAGGAAGAAATAAAACCTATTAAGTGAGAAGAAAGACAGCCTCTATAACAAATGGTAGTGTCAAAGCTAGGTTTGTGTTTGCATAAAATGAAAACAAGACTTGCACCTCACACTATAAAACCAACAAACAAACAACGAACTCAAGGTGGATCAAGGACCCCCGTGTAAAACCTAAACTATAAACATCATCAAAGGAAAATATGGGGATAAACTTTGGCAACCTCTTCAGTGACATAAAAACTCTATTAAATATAACTGATACTGCACAGTCAGCAGAGGATAAACTAGATGATTGGTACTTTCTAAAAATGAAATCCTTATGTGCATCAGAATAGTTCTCCAAAAGAGTAAAAAGAGGACTTAACAACTAGGGGAAAATATTTGGCAGTGACATATTTGACAAGGGACTTGTTTGTGTAAAATATATAGAAAACTCCTAATACCTCAATAAGAAAAAGACAAGCAGCCCAATTGCAAAATAAGCAGAGGTCAAAAATAGACACGGCACCACAGACATTTTGATGACTGACAAACACAAGATCATTGTTGTTGTTGAGTACCTTCAGGTCAGAACCATCTTGTAGCCCAGTGGGTTTTCAGAGGTTGTAAATCACAAGGCAGGAGATTTTTCCATCTTTCTGCTGCTGAGCAGTTGGTGGATTTGAACTGCATGCCTTTGGGTTGGCAGTGCAGTTCCTTATCACTAAGCCACCAGAGCTCCCCCCAGAACATTACCTGTTCTAAAAAGTTCATTGCTGTTCAGTTGGAACCAATTCATAGATGTCCCTCCATTTGGATTTCCAACGCGGTAAATCACAGAGAGGCACAACCTTCAGGTTAGCAGTGCAGCTCCCTATGGACTAGGCCACCAGAGCTCTTCCCTGAGCTAGTAGACAACAATGAGCTACCGTCTCTACCCAGCAACTCTAACAGTGCTCAGTAAGACAGCAAACAGCAAATGCTGGTGAAGGTGTTGTTGTCATTGTTATGGTTAGGTGCCATCGAGTAAGACTCATAGTGACCATATGAATAAAAAGATCTGAACCCTGTTTTATCCTGAACCATCCTCACACTTCCTGACACACAAGACTATGTGTGGCCAGGGGTGGACTGCAGGTAGCATCATCAATTACTCATATGCAAATTCAAACTGAGGCCGAAGAAAATGAAAATAAGTTCACAGGAAACAAGGTATGATCTTAAATCAATTCCTTCTGAATTTTAAGATAATCTTAAGAATAGGTTTGAGGCATTGAACACCAATGATCAAATACCAGATGAGTTGTGGCATGGTATCAAAGATATTATCCATGAAGAAGACAGAAGGTCATTACAAACGCAGAGAAGAAAAAATCGAACTGGATGTCAAAAGAGACTCTGAAGATTGCATTGGAGCATCAAGAAACTAAAACAAGAGGAAAACATGTTGCAGTGAAAGAGCTGAACAGAATAGTTCAAATGGCAGCTTGGGATGACAAAGCAAGGTATAATGGTGAAGGTGTAGAGAGACTGAAACTCTCACACAGTGCTGATGGGAATTTAAAAGGATGCAACTACTGTGGGAAGTAATTTGACTCTTCCTTAGAAAGCCAGAAATAGGGAGCTCTGGTGGCCTAGTGGCAAGAAACTGCACTGCAATCTCAGAGATAATGTGGTTCAAATCCACACCACATGCTCTGCTGGAGAAGGATGGACAATCTCCTCCCGTACCAGTCAGATCCGATTTGACAGTACACACGCAAAAAAATAATAAAATAAAAATAACTTTTTTAAAAAAAAAGAAAGCCAGAAATAGAAATAACCTTTAAAGCCTGTAATCTTACTGTTATATTATTGTTGTTGCTGTTGTTGTTGTTACTATTATGTCCTGTAGAAACCGCTTCATAGCTAATCCTCCAGCAGGTTTTGAGAGGCTGTAAATCACAAGGAAGGCGATTGCCCATCCCTTTCTTGAACAGCAGCTGATGGACTTGAAACTTCTTACCACTACAGAGCTCCCCTAGACATCCTACTGCTAGGTATATATCCCAAAGAAATAGGAAGCTATAAAATCAACGGATCTATGCATATCCATGTGCATTATTCACAGTAGCAAAGACTTAAAAACCACCCGAGTGTCCCTCAGCAACAAATGGCTGAAGAAACATTCACACAATGGAGTATGATTTGTCACTGAAAAAAAGGATCCAAAATTCGTGAAATAGGGAACAACATGGATTAACGTGTTATGCTGTATGATTTAAATCAGTCCTAGAAGGACCATAACAGAAAGCTAAGGAAAGGTTAACAAACAAATAGAATCATTCTTGGATGGAAAGAGGAGTGAAAATAAGTAGGTAAATTTCAGGGAGGGAAAGACAGTGTACAATAGGAGCTTGGCTAGATATTTTAATTAATTTTTTTTTTAATTTTTGTGTGAGTGTACCATCAAATCAGATCTGACTGGTACAGGAGGAGATTGTCCTTCCTTTTCCCTGCAGAGCATTTGGTGGATTCGAACCGTGTGCCTCTGGGATTGTAGTTGCAGCTCCTTGCCACTAGGCCACCAGAGCTCCCCATTTTAATTAATTTTTGCATTGTTCTTGGTAGGTGCCAGCGAGGCAAGGGTGACTCACAATGACTCTTTGAATATCAGATTTAAAACTTGCCCTTTCCTGTGCCATCCTCACAATCTTGATATACTTGAGTCATTGTTACAGTGTCAGTCCGTCTTGTTGAGGATCTTCCTTTTCATTATCAATTCTAATTAAGATTAAAAAACAATACTTATGAATGTTTGAATGAAAAATCAATATATGATTAGTAGAATTTTCACTCAACTGAAAAAAGATTACCGCTTAAGAAAATAAACTGGTTTTGATGCCCTGGATGTATTTCTCCACATCTAGTGTTCTGCTAGAAAACTTTCTTTCTGGAACAGTTGTAATATTTTTATATAGGAATGGTCATATGAGAATGAGGATGTGTCCGTCTCTCCTCCCTGCCCTGTCCCTTTCTGTTTACTCACACTGTGTATTCATCCTGGAAGAACGCAGCAGGGTTGTAGTTCTACCACACTGCAGAAATGAATCCTTGTTCCTCTTTGAAAAGCACCAGGCATTGTCTGGAAATGCTATAGCTTGTTTTGACTGTGTGAGAATACGTGCGCTTGGAAAGCATGCCTTTCCCTTTCTCCTGCTCTCTTGATACCTGGACAGCTGAAGGATGATTTTACAATCTGGAATTAATGACCTACTCTGGGGGCGACATTTGGCAATTTCTCTTGTGTGAGTTATACTTCCCAATGCATTCTCAAGGTCAAGGGTGAGACTCTTGGCATCAGATCTCAGATTTGCCAACTCGGCTAGCCCTCCCCTTCGCTGGTATGATTTCTTACTCTTCACTTTTATGAATCATAAAGGAGCAT
This sequence comes from Elephantulus edwardii, assembly GCF_000299155.1. Taxonomy (NCBI): domain Eukaryota; kingdom Metazoa; phylum Chordata; class Mammalia; order Macroscelidea; family Macroscelididae; genus Elephantulus; species Elephantulus edwardii. The sequence continues at coordinate 13,195,574 of NW_006399780.1, forward strand.
GCATGGAAAATCTTTTTATAGAAACAGGCTTATTGTTTCTAGTCCCTGCCTTTCTATTTTGGTGACCTGGAGAAAGAAAAGACTTAAAAGCTCTGTCCTACTTTTTTCCTCCCACCCTGTCCCACTTTTAAAACACAGGCAGAGTCCAACAGTATAACAGCTCTGTTGTGAAACTCTTATTTGTATCCAAAACCAAGACAACTTTATTTGACACCGTCAATGATAATTGGAACTTTGGAAAAAGTGCAACACATTAAGACACAAAAATGCCTCAGCTAATAAAAGGAATGTATCATTGAAAATTACAACTCAATAAAGGGCAAGTTGAAATGATTTCACACAGAGGAAATAGCTACTCCTTGGCTAGCAATGATGCAAACAGATGGCAATGCAGTTAATGCCTTCGTATACACAACTTTTGCAATGTATTTACTGGGACTTGTATTGTTTCTTCTTTTTGACAGGTTGTTGGAGAACTAGGTGTCAAGATGACTGAGCGCTTTGACTGCGACCATTGTAATGAATCTCTCTTTGGCAAGAAGTACATTTTAAAGGAGGAGAACCCCTACTGTGTGAAGTGCTTTGAGACCCTCTTTGCCAACAACTGCGAGGAGTGCAAAAAGCCTATTGGCTGTGACTGCAAGGTACCTGGCCTGGGTCCCCTTTGGGGGTCCACATCTGACTGATCTGAGCAGGGTAACTCATTTGAGTATCATTCCTGGACTTATCCAATCCCCAGCTGCCATCGTCTTCTCTGCATGGTTTCATCCTTATCACCTATCTACTGGAATTCTACTTTCCAGTCCCTCAGATAGGCCAAGACCTTCAAAGAAGCCTTTCCCAAGTTCCCTCTTAACTTACCACTCTTACCTCCCTAGCACTGGTATAGTGCATTTTTAAGCTATTGGCCTTCAGTGGACCAAATACAATTTGGCTCTTGGAGGTATCAGTTCCCCTGGCTGTCCCACTCCTTAGCACTTACTCCGGTCTGTTTGCTTGGTGGTGACTCACATGTAACAGGTGCTGCTCCGTAAATATTTGCTGGATGATTATATAGGTATGTGAATGGAAACTAGCTTTTAGAAAATAGGTACTAAATTTCTTGTACTATTATGAGCCCTTTTAGTGAGTGGGAAATATACTGGTCATTTATATTTAATGGGGAAAAGATTCGTGCATACAGAGTAAGTTCTTAGAGGGCCAAATATGATTCTATAGAGGCCACTGGTCATTTGTGCTGACTGACGTGGGGTGACTGTGAACCATGGCTGGTACTTCACAATATAGTCTTTTTTTCTTGTGTGTGTGTGTATGTGTGTGTGTGTGTGAGTGTACCGTCAAATCAGATCTGACTGGTACAGGAGGAGATTGTCCCTCCTTTTCCCGGCAGAGCATCTGGTGGATTCAAACCGTGTGCCTCTGGGATTGTAGTTGCAGCTCCTTGCCACTAGGCCACCAGAGCTCCCCCACAATATAGTCTTAATCGAACATTGATGACTGAAGGTCATCCTGGTGTCCTTGGTGTGTTTGTTGTTGTTGTTGTTGGTATGAACCATCATGTCAGAACTGACTTGTAGCTGACCCTACAGTGAGTTTCAGAGGCTGTAAATTGCACAGGCAGAGATTGCCCATCTGAAAGATTGCAGCTGGTAGATTTGAACAAGAGTTCCTCCTGGTGTCCTTAAGTGTTGATTGAAATCTCTGATACCTTAACCTGCAAATAGTAGTAAAACACATGTGACAAGTACTTAGGGTAATGAGTCACAGAATTCATTATGAAATGAGGCCATTTGGGAGTCTCTGAGGATTCCCAGCTTGGTAACTTCCGAGCTAGTTCACTGCAGTTGAATGTCTTTTCTGCTGTCTTTTCTTTGCGCACACGGCATTTATATCTCCCAACTCAGTGGGTGTCGATGCCTGATTGTAGTCTATGCCTTCATTTGGATACTCTACATGCATTCCAGTTTCTTCTGTAACATAATTCCTAGGAAAGAACACTCAGAAAGCAGCACCATTCATTTCTATTGAAAGCTATGTAGTGACAATGGCAGAATGATTGCCATCTTGTGCAGAAGAAAACCTTTGCCCTGAGTGGAGATAAATGTGCCACACAGGCTACTTGAAACCAGGCTGCAGCACAATATATCTTTTGGCTTCTGAACGGGAGTGGCCTGCCAAGTATAAGAGAACTGAAACTCGTTCATAGTAGTGTGTAAATAAATGCTAGTGTGGTCCAAACGGGTGGCTACACTGAGCAAAAAAAAAACCCGCTGATGTTGCATGCTTAAAATGAGCTGTCTTTCTGTCTCAAACTTTGCCTGATACATATCTCATTGTCACTAATGTACATTCTTAAATTTTTCCCCCCTTCATTTATTTAATAGACAAACAATGGTCCAGACATCCAACTACCTGCTTCAGATGCACTCTCTGGGGCCCTCTGCTGTGTGAAACTGAGCTGGTTCTTGATCTCTCAGTGCCCATCTCCACAAGTAGAAAATTGAAATAATAAGGGTACTGTTAAAAAACAATGTTGGCAGCACGGAGGTGGCCAAGTATGACCTCTGTTAACTTCACAAAGGGGAATAGCCCTCATCAACGATATCCACAATACTAACCCAATTTTCATAGGTTAGACATGGCCTCCATGCTCCTGTATCTGCTTCTACTAATACTAATTTTAACTGCTCTGTCTACTGAGTCTGAAATCCATTGCAGTAGCTACATAGACCTCACAGAACCATACACAATGTTTTGTGTTTGTTGTTGTTGTTGATTGTTGTCCAGTTGAGCACAACTCATAGTGACGCTATGAACAAAAGGCCTGGAGCCTTTCTATAACTATCATCGTTTATCAAAGCTCATAGTTTCCAGAGGCATGTTGTTTAGGAAGTGGATGCCACTCCTGCTTAGTTTACAACCCAAGTTAGTAGCAGTATACAGTTCCTCAGGAAGAACAGCTTCCTAGGGCTACTTGCAGGCTCTTTGACCTTCAGCCTCATAATTTAGGCCAGTATGACAGAGTGGTCCTAGCCTGCCAATCCAGGAAGCTTCGATAAAGGCCCCTGGCACTGTCCCCATGGGGCAGCAATCCCAAGTGAGCTCAATCTCAGGTCAGTCTCTAGTTCTTTGCTGTAACTGCTGGTGCTCTTGTGTGGGTCCCAGTCTGGCTGGCACAAAGATCTTGGGCCCCACAGGGCATTCTCTACTGCTGCTTCCTTGCTGGTTATGAATTTCCCACCTTTGCTGCTAAACTTACTCCATTTGTTGTTGTGTTTTGTTGGGTTGTTTGGTTTGGGGGTTTTGGTGAGAAAAATTTGTATTTAGTATTAGCCAGCTGGACTCAGTTTTAGGTGATCCCAATTTTGTTGGCAGCATCCAAAGCATCATAGTCAGGAGCTAGTTGAACATAGGCCCTCTGCTCTCCATCAGGCCTCATCAAGGTGTTGACCTTGGCCACGTCAGTGTCGTAGAGCTTGGTTGCAGCTTGTTTGATTTAGTGCTTGTTGGCCTTAACACCCACAATGAGCACAAGTGTGTCATTATCTTCTAGCTTCATGGCTGACTCAGTGGTCAGGGGAAACTTGATGATGGCATAGTGGTCAAACAGGTTTCTCCTGGGGGTGCTCTTCCAGCGGTGTTTTGGCTGCCCTTGGAGTCTCAGCATCTTCGGCAGCTAGAAGGTGGGTGGCATGTGGATCTTCTTTATTTTTGTGGCTGTGGATGCCCTTCAGGGCTGCCTTCTTGGCCTTTAACTCCTCTGCTTTAGCTTCAGTTTTGAGAGGGGCAGGGGCTTCCTAGGAAGCTAAACTTAATCAGTTTGAATTTAGTGGGAATGGAGGAGAAAACTAACAAATCCTATCAGTTGTTTATCCATCTAGTTTGTATATTCTCACCCAGCTGTGTGGTGAAAGTTAAAGCTAATGAGTTAGAAAGCCTGTTTTGCCTGGACCCACGGTGTAGAATTATTATGATCAGTATAGATGTAGATTTTTAACACTATTTGCTATGACCCACACAGTCAAACGAGCCTTTGCATAGTCAATGAAACACAGATAGACATTCCTCTGGTATTCCCTTCTTTCAGTTAAGATCCATCTAACATTAGCTACT
>NW_006399780.1:13201386-13248971 GCF_000299155.1 Elephantulus edwardii
GCTTCAGGTCCTCCTCAGTTTCAGCAAGCAGGGTTGTGTCATCTGCATAACGCAGATTGTTGATAAATCGTCCACCAATCTTGACCCCACATTTCTCTTCATAGAGCCCAGCCTCCCGGATAATCTGTTCTGCATATAGGTTGAAAAGGTATGGAGATAGGACGTTCAGAATAGCTGCTGATATTACTGTAAACTACAGACTTGCCTTTTCCTTCTGAATAGTTTCCTATTTTCTTCTGTAAAATGCCCCGAGAAGGGAGCCTCAGGGTGACAAAGACATCTGGGTGGTCAGCTACTGACTGAAATGAATGGCTGGTCATTTGAATCCACCAGTTGTCTACCAGCAAGAAAGGTACAACCACATACTCCCATAAAATTAGCCACTGGAAACGTTAGGGAGGGCACCATCACTGGGCTCACACCACAAGTTGCTAGGAGTCTTAACTGTCTTTTTTAAACATGGGAGAAAAAGCACTCAAGCAAGACATTACAATACTACTTTGAGAAAGACAAGCTTTTGGCTGTTTGCGTCCATTCTTGACCAGGGTGCTCACATATTCTAGTGGGTAGGGAATGGCATTGCCAATCCAAAGGCAGAGGGTTTGAATCCAGCTGTGCCAAAGGCCAAGCAGTTTCCTCCCGTGCAATTTACAGCCTCTGAAAACCCATCTGAGGGTCAGCTATGAGTCAAATCCAACTCAATGGCACGTAACAATAACAGCAAACATTGTTGACCAGTGGCTGAATTTAAAAAACCTGAAACTGGGAGCCCTGGTCGCCTAGTGGTAAGAAACTGTGCTGCAGTATGAGAGAGACATGCTTCAAATCCACCAGCTTCTGTGCAATTAACTGCCTCTGAAAACCTGCAGGAGGTCAGCAATGGGTCAGTTCCAACTCGGTACACAACCACCACCACCACCATTATTTAGTTCTCCAATATGATTTAGTGGAAAAACTCTTGAAACAAGTCATTCTTTGGCAGATACTTGAAGAGCAAACAAATAAGAATCCCCCAGAATGGGCCAAAATCAACAAGGCTGCTGCAAAGTCAGGAGGAGGCAATCACGCTGAACTTTTAAACCCTGATTTGTGGTTTATGATATGTGGGGTTTTACTTCACGCCATATGATTTTCTACATCTTAGAACCCAAAGAGATTTTGAATCCAAGTTAGACTTTACCATTTGGGGCTTTTGAACATATGGGTTGATTTGTGAATAATTATGTAGTAGATTTTGGAGAAAGAGCAATCATAGAACAAAATGTTCTTGTTATTTGAAGAAATGAAGAAAGAAGTCCTGGCAGGCGGGACATTTGGTAGAGCAACTGAGCTGGCCAATCTGGTTGCCATTCTTATTTCTTATTATAGCACAGTCACTGTGGGCCCTACTCCCTTCTCCCTGAAGGATATGTGTATGTGTTACATTTAAAATACTGGGAAGCCTATGGCAATTTAGGGAGCTCTGGTGGCGTAGTGGTAAAGAATTGTGCTGCCACTCCAAAGACACACAGTTCAAATCCATCAGCTCTTCTGAGGGAGAAAGATGGGCAGTCTCCTCCCATCTGATTTGCAGCCTCTGAATACCTGATGGAGGGTCAGCTATGAGTTGATTCTCACTCAGCGATATGCAACAACATGGCAATTTTTGGATAATTAAGAGGTTATTGACTAGCTTTTTCAAAGCAGACAGACAAGACTTCAGAACTTGCTTATTTTCAAAGTCTGTTTATCTATGTATGAACACTCCTTCTGTGAAGTCCCTCGCTTAAACCCCTTCTTCCTAGGAAGTGAGAAAAATGCAGTGATTTCAAAAGGCAATAACTACTAATCTCGTTGGCCAGTAGAATAATTGAAAATAGGTAACACAAATAAAATCTTAAGGCATTACCATGCCCTTGACATTTTCTTGGATATCTGTGGATGGTAGCAAAATATTTTTTTAGGCTGATTGCAGATGTTTTACTGCATGTGTTGACCTAAATTATGGGCTTCACAAATTCAAAAAAGTCAAGATATGTTGGCCCCTAACTCCAGAGGTGGCCATTAGTACTGTGCATATAACATGTCACATGTCTTCGGTTTTGCAGAAAGTTAAGTGATCTATTACTAACTAAAAGGTTGGTAGTTCAAACCCAAAGTGACATGTTAGAAAAAGAGCATGTTTTGCAGACAGTTAAGTGATCTCTTACTAACTAAAAGGTTGGTGGTTCAAACCCACAGTAGCATGTTAGAAAAAGAGCCTGATGATCGGTTTCCAGGAGGTTTGAAAACCTGCTGGAGCAGTTCTGCACCGCACCCAGAGGACCATCATGAGTCTGAATCTCCTCAGTGGCAGCTGGGGTTTTTGTTTTGTATTGGTTTGATTTTTTGTGTGTGTGTGTGTGAGGAGAGAGGTATAAAGATTGATTACATGAAGACTCCCTCTGACTTCATGAGGGAAAGACAGAACCACCAACAATAGCCCAAGGCTGAATCCTGTCGGGCATAGACAGACATGCCTCCTTTCTCCAGAATTTTCACCAATTCTGACACCAGCCATCCTCTCACCATCCTCACCTCTTCTGCTGGGCTTGGCCACTCGTAGCAGTGGCCACACAAAAATCAAAATGTTCATGCTTACAAAGCTTATTAGGGAAATGACTAGTTACAATTGAAGACCAGAAACTACTCAGGATACAAATGGTGCAGAGTTCCTTGGCTAACCAGGAAGTGCCCAGAGGTGCTCTCATGCCCAGAGGGGCTCTTGTCAGTTTTGTGGATTGGCAAGCCTTCCCACAAGTGCCTGGAGGCACCCTCTTCTGCCAGCAGCCTCCCTGTTGAAGGAGCTCAGCTTGCTGTGTCCATGGCGTGGCCTGCCTGCTGTAGCAGTCTTGCTCTGTGGGCCTCATCTTACACCTGTCTTCTCATCTCATTTGCTCTCTGCTATTAACAGCTTTTTAGGAGGATGTTCTCCATACAGAGACCTTGGATCCAAAGAGTGTGCTTTACACTCTTCCTTCTTAATGGTGGTGTTATCCCCTTTCCACCTCCCTTTCCAGCAGAATGGCAAACTGACTAGATCCCTAGTTAGAGTCCATATACCTTATTTTCTCTTCCATCCCCAGGTAGGTGCCATGTACCTTATCTGCATATTTAACTGTCCTGTCTTCTTGGTAGTGGGAGCACTTTTTAAAATATAGTTCTACCAAGTCATTTGGTGAGATGTGGTAGCCTATGGGTGGTAAGGAGTTGTGCTGCCAACCCTGGGGCATGAGGTTCAAATCTACCAACTCTTCTGCAGGACAAAGATGGGCAGTCTCCTTCCGTGGTATTTATAGCCTCTGAAAACCTGCTGGAGGGTCAGCAGTGGCTTGGTTCCAATTCAGTGGCATCTTACAACAGACCAAGCAAGGGTATATAAACGTGACCTGTTACACCGTCTAGTCCTCTATAGCACAGACGTTTACTCTTCTGTGGCTCTGTGAGGGATTTCTGGTTGAGGAGTCCTTAGAGAGTCATGCTACTAACCCAAAGGCCATGCCTCTCTGGTGGTGTGAATCCACAATTAGTTCCTTGGGGAAAAGGTACACAGTCTACTGGAGAGTGAGCTATGAGTTGGCTCTGACTCAACCATCAATGATGTTGAGTTTTTTGATGGCTTGGTGAGCCATGCCAGTCCATCAGACCAGCATTCCACTAGAGCAGATGTGAAGGGGGCGGGGGGAGAAATAGTACTAGAAGACAGGCCATTTCCTGATCTAAAATGAACATTCACAGAATAGCTTCCAAGAATAGTCATAGAAGTTACCACATATTGGGCAATTCCTTTGCTTCCATCAGCGTATAAATGCCTTCATTGCTTGACCTAAAGTCCTCATAAAACCCCAGTAGGTAGAAACTTCATTCTTACATGTTGTGAAAGCAGCCAGTGAGGCATAACTTGAGGAGCCTGGAGATCTTGCCCAGAGCTACAAGGACAGGAACGTGAACCTAGATGTGGTATTCCCCATGCGGTGTTCTTCACTGAAGGGCTCCGCTGCACTTGGCAGCCTCTTCTGGGATTCCTTCTCAGTGACTCCGTTGGTGGTGGTGGCTGTTAGGTGCTGTCCAGTCACCTACATACAGCTTATAGTCTCCGGTGACATCCATTAATCTGAACCTTGCTCTACACTACGTCATCCTCATCTGACAGGCTCGAGCCCCCTTGTTCCAGTCTCTGTACCTTCTTGAGGATCTTCCTCTCATTCTCTGATCCTCCACCTTTCCCAAGATAATGTCTTTTTTCCAAAAACTAGTCCCTTCTGATACCAAAAGTGTGAGAGACGAAGTTTCACAGTCTTTGTGTCTGAGGAGCACACTGGAGCAGTTAGTGCTCAGTCCTGATAAGGGATATCTGCCTGGCCTCTGTCATCGATGGATGTTCAATAAAAGGCCTCTTCCTCTCTCCTGGGCACCTTCAGGTGGCAATGGATGTGTTCCAGAGACTCAATGCAGTGCCACCAAGTCGGAACTGACTCGGAGCCACCTCTCCAGTGGGTTTTCACAGACTTGCCAAAAGAAAAGCAAAATATTCCGCAGCACTGAAGTGTGGGAAGAGGCAGGACTCTGGAGCCAGTCTGCCTGGATTTGAATGTCTCTCCACCCCCAGTTAGCTGCGTGATCATGAGCAGTTATACCACCTACAAGCCTTAGTTTCCAGGCCAGTAAAAAGGGGTTACTGAGCTCACAGATCTGCTGAGGTTTAGGTGAACTAACCTAGACAGAGCACATGCATAGTACCTGACAAAAAGTGAGAGCTGTCCTTCCCGCTGTTGTCCATTCTTCTGGATATTAATTTTGGTTTGGACAGAATACACAGTCGTCAGTGTGTTAACTTGAGAATCCCAAAGTACAAACTAGCTTTTCAAAATGACACTGAAATATCAGTTAGCAAGTAAAACCCTATAGAATTGAGACATTGTTGGTTTTGTGGAATCAGAAGTTGGACTTCTCCAAACTCAGGTAGAATAGTGTGAAGAGAAGAGGTAACTTTGCTGCCTCAGGTCATGTGAGCACCAGCGACATCATTCTGAGACAATTCAGGTCCCCTTCAGTTAGCCAGAGGCCCTCCAGGCCACTTCCTTGATTTCATGGCTCAGCTATTCTCCTCAGATCCCAACAAGAGCCGCATTTGGAGCCGAGTAACAAGCACTTGCCATATTAGGAAGATTTCTGAAATGGAAAAAAAACCCATAAAATCTGAAAGGAAGTATTTGGACCTAATCTTACATGTTTATCAACATTTTACTGCAATTTATGACATTTCTGTGAGCGCAAGATTAGTGTTGACTATTTCTTTTTTTTTCTGAGATGTGCAAGTATTTTTCCCCTTTTCCACTCACTCACTCTCTCCAGAAGACTTTAAAACTAGGATATTTTTAGGAAAGATAAAGTTCTTGGAAGTCTATCAAGATAGCTGTGTTTCTGTGGCTTTGGGGCCTCATTAGGAACCCTGGTGGCAGAAGGCCGGGTGGGCGTCCTTGGTGTTGCGGGTCCACTGGTGTCTCTGTGTGAGAGCTGGGAAGCCTGGGAATCCCAACAAAGGTCACTGTGAGTCAGAATGAACCCGATGAAAGTGAGTTTGAGTTTGAGCTGGGGCCTTTGTACAGCTGTTACACTCACTTTTGCGACCCTGTTAGTGTGTGCCATTAGGTCAGAGCCAGCTCCTAGCTGACCTAACAGTTTTTCAGAGGCTCTAAATCACATGACAGGAGACTGTGCATCTTTCTGTCAGAATTAGCTGGTGGATTTGAACCACATGCCTTTGGGTTGGCAGCACAGCTCCTTACCTTTGGGCCACCAGAGCTGCCTAGCTGACTCTGCAGTAGATTCTCAGGTGCAGTAACCTTCTCGAGAAGAGATTGTCAGTCTTTCTTCCATGGAGCAGCTGGTGGATTCGAACCACATGCCTTTGGATTTGGCAGCACATCTCCCTTCCACTAAGGCACCGGAGCTCACTTTTATGACTAGCATGGGATAATTAACAAACCACAAAAATAAGTCAGACAAGACTTTGTTGTTTTTTAAATGCCATCAAATCCACAGCAACTCATAGCAAACTGATAAACAACAGATCTGAACCTTACCTTACCTCCAGCCACATATTAACACTTGGAATGAAAAATCTGCTTAAACAATCAAAATGGAAAGAGCACATTATCACCAAGTCTTTTGCAGAAAATATTCAGAGCATATATGAAACTCAGGCACAGGGGCTTAACAATTGTAATCTGGCTTCTTGGCTTTTTTGTAGCATTTCCCAACAGATTTAAACAAACTTCAGGGAATCATGTGGCTAAAATCCTGACATACACACACCCTCTGCCCCCCAGTGAGACTCAGGGGAGATTATCATGTTTGCCAGAGGTCCAAGTATGCTCAGGGGAAGAAAAACTGGCAGTATTTAGTTACCATCCTCTTGCCACAAAATCTTTCCTCACTTCCTACTTATTGTGGACTTTTCCTAAGAAGTGAGTCCAGGAAGAAGGAGCTCATGTGCCTTTATTAACTTAACTCAAACTTCTAAAGCAAGCGTAAATCTGGAGTCATAGAAAGACAATTATATGGAAACCCAATAGCGTAATTATTTAGATATGTGTGCAGTGGACAAATACTTTCTTCATATGTGATTCTGAGAGAGATTTCTGACATAGTTGCTTCCCTGTGTAGGAAGCCCTTTAGCAAACATCACTTCAGGCTGGGAGAAACTTGACAGAGCATATAATCCCTGAGCGGTGCAAATGGTTAACACACTCCATTGCTCATGAAAATTCAAGTGCATCCAGGCACCTCAGAAGAAGGGCCTGGCAATTAATTGACTTAAAAAAAAAAATCAACCACTAAAAACCCTGGGAAGCGTAAGTTGGATCTGACTCCACAGGAACTGTTTCTTTTAAACTGCATTTATTCTTGCATCTTAGCGAGGAGGGAGAAACGCCATTCTGAACCAAGAGCAGCTTGGGCAGGGAAGTGTGAAAGAGGGAACCCACGCAGAAAGTGGGGATGGGGGCACAATTGCAGAAGATGAAGCTGAGAAAATGGGTGGGAGCACCTTATAAAGAGGCTGAAGTGTCGTGTCAAAAATATAGGAGCACAGTTTGGTTCTGTTAGATTGCTAATGGCAAAAGACCAGCAGAGAGGTTGCAGAATATGGAGCTGAGTTGTTTGCATCTTTGTTAGATTTGTTCGTCGAGTAAAAGAAGAATAAAACCTTACAGGCTTATTGTATGCCTTGAAGTAGATGAAGCAGAATCTGGGGGTGGAGTGGGGAATCGATTCAAAACCTCTTTGAAGACACAAAAAATTACATGAAACAGAAAGGAGCTCTGGCAGCTCAGCCCTGTTGAGCAAAAGCCTGTACCTCCCCAGCAGTGTGAACCATTGGCTGTTCCTCGGAAGAGAGAAGAGCTGTCTACTCCTGTTTAAGATTCCCAGCATCAGAAACCCATTAAAGGGTCACTATGAGCTGGAATCGACCCAGTGCCTGTGAGTTTGACTTTGATTCGTGAAACAAATGGAGAATGTCAGAGCTATTAGCATTGAGATCGATCCTTGGAGAAGGACATCATGCTCGAAAGGGTGGACAGACAGTGCAGGAGAGGGAGACCCCGGGTAAGATGGATTGATGTCAGTAACTGGGACGATGGGGGTTGGTGTGCCAGAATTAGTGAGACTGGCTCAGGACAGGGAAGGGGTCAGAGCTGCTGTACATAGGGTCACTATACATCGCAGGCAACTCAGTGGCACATAACATACTATGACAGGTTTGGAAGCAGGAGTGGCATCCACTTCCTAAACAACATGCCTTCAGAAACTCTATGAACTTTGATAAATGTCGATAGTTATAGAGGGGCTTCAGGCCTTTTGTTTAAAGGGTCGCTATGAGTCATGCTCATGAAGGCAATCAAGCAGCAGCAACCATTAGCATTGAAGTTTTGGGATGACAGAAATCTAAATGATACTATTAATAAGTATAGGGAGAGACCTCTCGTGGCTTAGGTAAAGAGTTATGATGCCAACCCAAAGGCAGGTGGTTCGAATCTACCAGCTGCTTTGAGGGAGAAAGATGGGCTGTCTACTCCTGTGTGAGTTACAGCCTCTGAAAATCCACTGGAGGGTCAGCTATGAGTCGATTCCAACTCAACAGCAATGTCAGTCATTGTCTTGATGAGCAAATGTAGTTTCTGCCGGAGCCTATTTGAAGTAACTGTTCTCAACAATAGCCATGATCTGAGTAATTGCGAATGCCGGCAGTAATTGAGCAATTATAATACATCAGGGACTGTATATAGACGCTCGTTAATTAACTCTTTCAGCCTCCAGAGCCAATAGTAAGTACTGCTGTTCCTATTTTGTAGATGAGAAATCAGAAGCCAGGAAGGTAGAGTAACTTGTCCAAGGTCTGATGGCTGGTAAATGGCAGAGCCAGGGCTTAAATCCAGGCAGTCTGTGTTTGGAGCCCTTGACTTTAACCACTAAGTAGATGAAATATGTATGGTGTTTGTTTAAGTCATGTTGCTGGAATCCAAGAGGGGTGCTGGGCAGATTGACGTGGCAGATATGGTGTGTGTGACATCAACCCCCTCTTCACAGCCTGCCTGCCAGCACGTTGCCCAGATGTTACTGGACCATAAAGGTCATTACTACCTGCCTGCAGCTGGTGGTGGTGGGCCAATTCTATTCCCATTGAGACCAACATCAGTAGTAGTGTGAGCTGCTTGTTTAAGAAATATTTTTGTTTTATATTAAAATACAAGAGCCTGGTGTTAGATTGAGTGTTAATCTTGAGGGAAAGTAACAGAAAAGTCAGAAAATTCTGAGAATTATCAACCCCCCTAGAAGACACAATTCAGAAACAATTGCATTTTGAGGTGTGTGTGAAAAAGAGATGTACAAAGACAGAGGGGGAAGAAAAGATGTAGAAAGATTGAGAAAGACTGAAAGAGAAACTGCACTGGTAAGTTAAGAGGACCCCAGGAAATGCATGTTGAGATTAATTAGACTGTAGTCATTTGAAAAGGCACCTGTAGGAGGAGTTTTGTTTCATAATTTTTAGGATGGATTAATCTCTCTACACCCTAGAGTGCTGTCCTGAGAGGAGAGTCTTGAAGCAGAAACATTTGAAGGCTTCAGCTTCACACTAGCCTGAAGCAGCAAGTCAGCAGATTTCAGCAGAAGCTGAGGTGACCCTGGCACTTGGAACACCCACTTGGATGCAGACGAGGTCACCTGTGAGAACCAGCAGGCACGTTGGGAGAAGGAAATCTCTCAATAGCAAAAGCCACCTTAGGAGTGACAGGGTTAAAAGGATGAGATTATCTATAGTGCTCCAAAAGATCGAGAGTCTGATTATTTTGGTCAGCCAACAACATACATATACCAGTAACCAGTTACCATGGAGACTGTTTGTGTGTCAGACCAGGGGATTTTTTAGGGTCTGGGTTTTTTGGGAAGTACATTACCTGGCCTTTATTCCAAGTCACAGATGGATAGGCTTGAATCTCCAGCCTTTTGGTTAACAACAGAGTGCCCTAATCGTTGGAACCACTCAGGGACTTCACATGTAGATAGTACCCCGGTTTAGAGGGACATCCTCAAGTGTTGGCATTCTGTGCCACACAGATCAGTCCTCAGCAGCAGCTAGAGTGTTCTCATGTGAGAAATGTTAACTTGAGGGGAGAAGTGGATTTCTGCAGTGTTTCTGATACACATGAATTTTTTTTTTCCTGTAAACTAAGGGAACAGAGACTTCTCAAGTCAGTTTTTCCATGACTGTCCAATTGCAGCATTCTGCTGCCCTTCCCTTTGAGAACTAACTAACCAGGACCAGAGCCGGGGGTGAAATCCTTGTGGTTTACCTCTCACGATGTTCTTCTTAGAGGCTGTTTCTACATTTTTTTTTTCTTAAAGCCAGGTCCTGAAGTAAAATTTCTTTGAAGGTGTGTTTTCTTTATCTTCTCTATTCTGGAATGCCTTTCACCTCTCTCTATGTGATGCCTGCTTTCTTTTTTTTTTTTTTTAATTTAGGTTGTTTATTTTTCATTTCAATGAACATCTACAGAGATTTTGGTGGGATTCCATTCATTCATTGTTGCACCCTTCTCCCCGCACAACACCCCCCCCCCCCACTCCGGCCCGTTTGCTCCTCTCCTTGAAAAGCAAAAGAAAAACTCCCTCAGTGTTTGGGCAGAGTAGCTAAGATGTAAAAATAAACCACCGTTAAAGAAGCAAGTCTCTGACATTTCTTGCTTCTGCACCCTCCGCCCTTTCTGCCTTTCCCGTCTTATTCAGGCGGAGGCTCACCGAGCATGGAAAACAGCCTGCTGCTTTTCCACAATAGCAGTGCTTTGAGAGGCGACCAGTTCTGCGCAGAGGGAATCCAGCTAAAATCATAAAATTGTCTGGAGCTGTTTGTTTTACCTGCTGTAGAGGGGCAGGTCCTTGGAAAAAGACATCATGCTGGGGAAGGTGGAGGATCAGAGAGAGAGGAAGACTCCCCACAGGATGTACAGTCACAGTGATGGTAACAATAGACTCATAGCAGAGATCACGGTGCCGGCAAGGTTTGTTGTTGTTATGTGCCGTCGAGTCGTTTCCGACTCATAGCGACCCTATGCACAACAGCCCTAAACCCTGCTCTATCCTGCGCCAACCGCACTGCCTCTGACACACCCATCCCGATTACCCCAGTCACTGAATCGATCCATCTCATAGAGGGTCTTCCCCTCCTGCGTTGTCCCTCCACCCTCCCAAGCATGATGTCCCTCTCCAAGGACCCGTCCCTCCTGGCAACATGTCCAAAGTATGTCAGACGAAGCCCCAGAATCCTTGCCTCCAAGGGGTAGCTTGGTTTAATCCTCTCCAAGATGAATCTGTTTGTTTTCCTGGCAGTCCAGGGTACATTCAGTACCCTTCTCCAGCACCACAGCTCAAAGGCATTTGAAGATGGCACAGGATAGGACAGGGTTTAGGTTTGTTGTTTATAGGGTTGCCTTGAGTCATAATTGACTCCATGGCACCGAATGACACAATGTATTAAAATTTCCTTTTTATGTTCCTTTTGTTTTGTGGGTGATTTGTGATTTAGGAGAGAACCCTACGTGATACAGGTTAGAACTGTTCTGTAGTGTTTTCTTAGTTGTAGTTTCGACTGAAACAGATTTCCAGATTGTTTCTCCTCTGGAACTGCTAGGTGGGTTTGAACTATTAACCTTTTGGTTAGTTTGGAAGAGCCTCCTGAGAGATCCTAATGCATCCTGGGATTCTAGTCAGAATTAGGCTCGTGGAAACGAGTTCATTTAGTTGTGTGTTTAGAAAATTCTTGTGTTTATTCCTTATTAGCTAGCATCAGCAACTGTCCTACTTCCAGACATTCTGTTAAGGAAGCTTCTAACAGAAATGTTTGGAAAGGTCAGCACAAAACCCCTTGCTGTACAACGCAGTCATACACCTGCCTGTGCCCACAGCCTCTCAATTATGTTCTAAGTATTTCTATATTCATAATTCTGAAAATTAATTTGAGTGGAAACAAAATGTTCAAAACGATTACCGAATCAAGTGATTTTGTTTGGTTCAAGGCCCTGGAAAAAAACAATCACACAAGTATTTCAAGAGAACTGTTTGTTCTAGTTTGGTTTCAGGATTCATTTGGTGTTTTTAGTACTTTCTGGTGAGGTCCAAGAGGTGTTCTCACATCAATACGGAGGGTAACTCCAGCATCTGCATAGGTTTTGGTAGCTATGATAGTTTGAGGAGGACATTCTTGATGGCAGTCTCTATGAGCACCCGCTTCACAGAGGTGCTCAGGACACTTAACCTGGGGGCTGGCCAGGAGACCATGCCAGGGCCAAGAGTTCTACTCCTGCCTCGTTAATAAAAGGATGATGGCTTCATGTCAAAGATGGGAGTACAAAAGAAAAAAAGAAAGAAGATTGTTGTTGTGACGGTGTACTGTAGAGTTGGAAATAACCCTCTGGCAGGTTTTCAGAGGCAGTTAATCACATGGAAGGAAACTGCCCATCTTTCTCCCACAGAGCAGTTGGTGGCCTTGAACCATGTGCTTTCGAGTTTGCAGTATAGCTTCTTACCAGTAGGCCACCAGAGCTCCATAGGAAAAAAAAATATAAAGTTAGTTATGTAATTTGGCTGTTATTTTTCAATTATGGGTTATCAATTATGGGTTTAACTGCCATTACAACATTTGAAAGGCAGACATGGGGGAAGATCACTTATTAATCCTCAAGCAAGATCTCTGGTATCTTAGTTATCTAATACTGCTATAACAGAGATACCACAAGCAAAAATCTTATCTCTAATAGTTTAGGAAAATAATTGTTGTTAGGAGCTGTAGAGTCAAGTATGACCCATAGTGATTCTCTGAACAACAGACCTGAACCAGTCTCATCATCTGTGACATACTTGAGCCCATTGCTACAGTCACTGTGTCAGTCCATCTCATTGGGGGTCTTTTTCTCCTTTGTTGACCCTTCACCTTTCCAAAGAATAGTCTTTTCTAGAAGCATGTCCAAAGTATGAGAGACAGAGCTTCACCATCTTTTCCTCCGAGGAGCACTCTGGCTGTACTTTTTCCAAGACATATCTGTTTGTTCTTTTGGCAGCCCATGGTATATTCAGTCCTCCTCTCCACCACAACTAGAAGTCCAAATTTAGGGTGCCAGCTTCAGAGACAGAGCATTCTCTCTTTGTCAGCACTGGGGAATGTCCCTGTCTCTTTTCACTCTTAGGGCCCAGCATGTCTTGGTATGAGTCTCCTCCTAGGTCTAGGAGGGTCTCAGTCCAGGTACCCAAGGTATAAGAAACACACGTCACTCCAGGCTTTTCTTTCTTGGTAGTGTGGTTCCTTCTTTCTTTATTCACTTCTTTTTCCTTTTATTTGACTCAAGTAAAGATAAGACTTGCATAAGAATATGACTTAAAAAGCAGGTGAAAATTACACAATACTGGAAATCATGGCCCAGTTAACAGCTATTTTAGGGTTCACAGTTCAGTTCACAATAGTAACATAGAGTAAGAAACCATTTTCTCTCCTGAACATATGTCTCTCTCTCTCAGGAAAAGTGTGAATTCTGTTTTCTACCTTACACCTGTTCCCTATTTATAGCTCAAACTGATGTTACTTCATCCTATCCTTTCTCTGCAACAGCTTTCTGAATGTTCCCTCTACGTCTGCTCTTGCCTTCTCCGTGTTCCGTTTCCTTATCCATTTCACACAACTATCTGAGAATTTTACTCTACTATGTAAAATAGTTTAGCAGCTTACCACCACCTTCAAGACAAATTTCAAACTCCTGCCGACATGAAAATCCTTCGTGGTCCCACTTGGGTGTACATTCCCCACCTCCTCCAGCATTGCACTCAGTGCACGCCTCACACGCATTGCCACAGCCTGGTACACAGTCCTTTCTTACATTCCAGCATTGCCCATGCTCCTTCTCTGCCCCGCATTCCCTCTCCTACCTCTTCTACTTTGTTTAGCCCTGTTCATGGTCCCTCTACACTCAGCTGGTAGAATGAGCTGGTTTTCCTGACATGTTCTACCAGACTGAGCCACCCTGGTCCTCGTGGCCCCTTCTCTGCATTTGCCTAATGGCCACGGCATCTCTGTCATTACTGGGATCACAAAGTATGGTGGTGGGTGATTTTACTTCACTCCCTCATGAACGAGCCAGAGGACTCCCAAAGGTCTGTTTTTCTCTTGACTGTGGAGTGGAAGGCACTGGGTCATTTTCATGCTCTTGGCCTTTGATTAATTTTTATGTTCTTGATTTCTCATTACTTTCCCTTAGGTAGGTAATACCTAAGGGGAATGTGTATGTTTTTCAAAAGCATCACACACACACACACACACACACACATACACACTTCCTTACGTACACTGTTGTTCCGAGATAAATTAAGAGAAAAGCACCTCCAGTTTCAAAACTAAAAACCCAAACCCATTGCTGTGGAGTTGATTCTGACCCAGCGACCATGGAGGACAGGGTGGCACTGCCCCCTCGGGTGCTAAGGCTATAGATGTTTGTGGAAGCTGAATGCTACATCTCTCTCCCATACAACAGCTGACTTTTAGTGAGCAGCCGGGCTGCTGTGTCCCCAGGGCTCCTGTGAACTGCATTAAACACCTTTTACTCATTGTTTGCTCTGAGAGTTAGTACTCCACGCCCGCCATTAGACTATACAGGAATTTGTTGTGGTTTGGTGCCATTGAGTCTGTCTCATAATGATCCTGTGAACAACAGACCTGAACTTTGTCCTATCCTGTGCCATCCTCATCATCTCTGACACACATGAGGCCATTTGTTATTATGTGGTGGTGGTGGTGTTGTTGTTATGTGCTGTCAAGTCAACTACAACTACTAGTGACCCTATGAACAAACATCAGCTCTGAACTCTGCTCTATCATGAGCCAATTTCACTATCTCCAACACTCCTCCTGCCCATATTCTTCCAGTTACTGTGTTAATCTATCTCTTCCGGTGTCTTCCCCTCCTGCGCTGACCCTCCACTCTTCCAAGCATGATGTCCTTCTCCAAGGTCTGGTCCCTGCTGGCAGCATGCCCAAAGTGTGTGAGATGGAGCTTCAAAAAGTACCTATGCACCCATTTAGAATCAGATAAAGTCACTCTTTTTTTGTAGGCTTTTTTGTTGCCACACACACACAAATATGTAATACAGTATTTGCCAGTTCAGCATTTTCCAGTTGTATAACTTAGTGATAACAATGACATTGATCATGCTTTGCAACCATTATTTAGAATCATTGCCAAGTTTCCCAGCACCTTGAACAGAAATTGATTTTCTAAATAATAGCACTACTTTCCTTGGCCTTCTGACCTCAGTAGCTACTGATAAACTTTGGTTTCTATATATTTGCCTGACATACTTTGGACATGTTGTAGAGAGGGATGTTATGCTTGGGAAGGTGGAGGGACAGCGCAAGAGAGGAAGTCCCTCGATGAGATCGATTGATTCTGTCACTGGGGTCATGGGGGTAGGTGTGTCGGAGACAGTAAGATTGGCACAGGATAGAGCAGGGTTTATGACTGTTGTACATAGGGTTGCTATGAGTCACAGGTGACTCGACGGCACCTAACAACAACACAACTAAAATAAGTGATACATCTAAGTGAGACAGTATTTGTCCTTTTGTAATATATTTCGTTCACTCCGAAGGGTTTTCAAGGGTCTTCACGTGACAGTAAGTATCAAGACTTCCTTTCTCTTTATGGCTGAATAGTATTCAATTCGGAAGCTCTGCAGGGCTTTGCACTGCTAATCCAAATGCTGTGCCTCTCTGGAGGTTTGAATCCACCAGTGGCTCCATGGGAGAAAGGTAGACAGTCTCCTCCCATGCGATTTATAGCCTGCTCAAAACCTACTAAAGGGTCAGCTATGAGTCACTTCTGACTTGAAAGCAATGAGTAGTCAATTATATGTATATACAGTATTTTGTATTAACTGTTCATATCTTGAGAGCTCTGGTGGCCTAGTGGCAAGACACTGTACTACAATCCTAAAGGCACATGGTTTGAATCTGTCAGCTGCTCCATGTGAGAAGGATGGGCAGTCTCCTCCCATATAATTTACTGCCCCTGAAAATCCACCGGAGGGTCAGCTATGGGTTAGTTCCGACCCAACAGCACACAACAGTGACGTTCATCTCTTGATGGACATTTTCTTTGTTTGCACCTTTTGGCTGTTGTGAGTGTGGCTACAGTGACCACTGGTGGACAAGTAGAGCACTCACTCTTGTGGCTTGGGTTCTACAGGACTTGTCTTACAAGGACCGGCACTGGCATGAGACCTGTTTCCACTGCTCACAATGCAAGAACTCGCTGGTGGACAAGCCCTTTGCCGCCAAGGAGGACCAGCTGCTCTGTACAGAGTGCTACTCCAATGAGTACTCTTCCAAGTGCCATGAGTGCAAGAAGAACATCATGCCAGGTCAGAACATGCACCTTTCCCATTCGTGGTACCATCAAGGGACACCCAGCATTTTGCCTAGATGGGACAGTAAACTGATCCACTGTTTGTTCTAGACACTCATACTGATTTCCCATTTGTCTCTTGAATCACAGAGAATTGTACCGAGTGCTTTAAGTGGCAGCAGTAGGGATGATGGGCTAGCTCATCAGAGGGACTGTATCTTTATGCACTGCCTCTGGATGTGGGTGGGTGAGGGTGTGTTATACAGCAGAATCATTATAGCAAGTACTTGCTGCGCATTCCTCCTAAAATACATCGCCCTCTCCATCTCCCCAGAAGTTTCTTCTCTTCTATTTATATTCTCTCCATGATTTCAGCAAATGGGCATGATGCCTTCCTATGTGCTAACCACTATGCTAAGGAGTTGGACATTGAAAAAGTAGGAAGCCAGGAGAGGTACGTGTGGCCCTCTTCCTTCATGGAGGATACATTCTACTTAGGCATAAACCAAAAGACACTGGGCCAGGTGCTGAGGATATAATAATTTCTTTATTAAGGGAGGAGAGTGAAAGTAGAACTTTGTCTTTGGTTTGGGGAAATTGTATTGTTTTGTTAGAGAAGGGAATCGTTTAGGACCAGAATAATAGCTTTATAACCTTAACTAATAAACTCAAATCTCGACTACTAGCAATTTAAAAACTATAGCAAGAGGAGGATAACCCACTATGGCAAACAGGAAGTTATCAAGTTTTAGTTCTGAACTTTGCAACTGGCCAAAGCAAATTTCCTTTGTTTGAAAGCCATTTGTTGTTTGTCTCTCTAATTTTGCAGTATCTCTCTGAATGGTATTTTCATCTCAATGTGCAATTTTGCATTGTGTTTATATGAAATCTATACATCTGTGGCAGTGGATTTACATGCGTCAGGGATGATAAGGAGGTGCATAAAGAACAGAGACCAGTCTGTTTTTCATGGGTTACTATGAATTGTACTCGGCTCTGTGACACAACTGCTATAGGTTTTCTCCATGCTGGAGTATCTGATCTCATTCCCAAACTTCTCGACAGTCTCAGTTCTCAGAAAGGAAGTCAAAATCAACAGTTTTTTAAATTCCAGCTTTCTTATTCTGTGGTCCTGATTTTTCACTGGTCTGAAAGGATTGGTGTTTGGTTTGTTTGGACTTTTAAAAGGTTTTTTTATAATCTCTTATTGAGATTACATTTCAGTTCTGACAAGGTAGGAAGAAAAAAACCTGAAGTCACCAAGGTTATTCTATTCTGATAGTGATTCATTGAGATTATTTAAACATCAGTCGAGAGACTGGCACAGATATAAACTGCCATACAAAACAGTCACAACTCCTCGATTTTTAAATTTTTCACCTGACTTGACCTTCCATTTCATATAGTGTTTACCGGAGAGAGAGAAGAGAAAAAAAAATCTGTCCTCAGAGGAGATAAATTATTCTGAAGATTTGATAATTTCTTGGTCTTCAGTCTCTTCTACTGGGCAGTAATGGAATCTGAAATACATGTACAATTTAGACACCTTAGTAGAAAATGTCATGTGATAGGAAACATAGAGCACAACTTGATGTTGCAACTCAACATCAAGAAAACAAAAATCCTCACCACTGGACCAAAAGCAACATCATAATAGATGGAGAAAAGATGGAATGTGTCAATGATTTAATCTTGCTTTGATCCACAATCAGTACCCTTGACATCAGCAGTCAGATCAGGAGCTGTATTTGCATAGGAAACGTCCGCTGTCAGGGACCTCTCCAAGCAACACAAGACCAATAATGTCAGTTTAAGGGCCCAGGTGCACCGGATTCTGGCCATGGTCTTTTCAGTCACTTGCTGTGCATCTAAGAACTGGACGATGTATAAGGATGTCAGAAGAATTGATGCCTTTGAGTTGTGATGTTGAAGAAGAGCACTGGATATCCCATGCGCTGGGAGAAGAACAGATAGATCTTCTCCAAGATACGCCTTGGAGAAGGTGCTAGAGTGCTCCTTGGAGGCAAGGATGCCAAAGCTTCATTTCACATACTTTGGGCATGTTACTAGAAGAAGCTATTCCTTGGTAAATTACATCCTGTTTGCAAAGGTGGAGGGGGGTCAGCAAAGGAGAGGGAGATGCTGAGCGAAATGCATCGACACAGTGACAGCAACAATGCACCTGAGTGTGTCAGAGATGACAGAGACGGCACAGGATGGGGTTCAGGTTTATTATTCATAAGGTCACTATGAGCCGTACTCAACTTGACGGCCCCTCACAACAACATAGCACAAACATTCCCATCACAAAGCAGATGTGGTGCACCGGTACTACCGCTCTTCATGCCTTCAAGTCAGAACTGACCCATGGTGGACTCTCCATTGGCCTTCTTAGACTGTCAGTCACACGGTGTTGTCCCATTTGTGTCCCATGAAGAAAGTCTGTGGATTGGAACTGCCAGAGAAGGGCGGCATTTTGGTTTGCAACTCCCTGTGGACAGCCCCACCAGAGCGCTAATGTACGCTTCCACAGTATCTCCACGAGACGAACAGTTTCAGTCCCCCTATGACACGTGCCAGAACTGAACCTGAGATAGGCTTTCAGGTGGGAGGTAACTACTCCCTGCACCAACTCCCTGTGGAGAACACGGAGTGAGAGCCCAGAAGGTTGTGGGGCCAGTTCACTAAGCCTTGGAGCTTTCAAGAGATGTACATTTCCTTGGGTTTTTTCCCTCCAGTGGAAGAAGTTCCAATGAGTATTGTCTGTGATTTTGGACAAGACTGTAATTTGGGTGAACACTTTAATTCATCAGGAGTTTGCTGAGTCCCTGTTTGTGTCATGGTCCCTGTGGAATGTGGGCAACACAGCAAGGGCACAGCTCCCACTGAGCTTTCACTGGGTGGAGAAATCAGTGCTATGGAAATTATACAGTAGAATGAGGTGGTAGAGAGAACAGAGGGACTGCATTAGATTTTGCAAGGTCAAGGGCAGCCTTGATTAAAATCTGAGTGATAGAAGGTGTCATCTAAGTGACTGGGGCAGGGCCCACCTTTTACCTGGAAGGCTCCCCTTAAATGAACACGGTGCCTTGCCAGGCCTGAGCCTGAGTGGAGGCTCAGGATAAAACACGCCCAGACCCCGCCCTCCAAGAGCTGAGTCCTTGGAGCCAAACGGCCAATAAAACGGCAATGCCATGCTTTTGCTTCTCTAATAACTTGACAGTTGCCCAGGGTGTGTGAAGGACAAGGTACACTTCTCCCAGAGCAACAGCTTTATCACAAGAGGTGGGAGAGAAATAATTTACATTTCAGCTGAAAGCAAACTTAAATTTATCTTCAAGCAGAATATGAAGTTTTCCTCAATTTTGAGACTTTTGAAAACATTTCATGGTTCTGGGAGCTGAGGTGAGAGGCGTTTTCCTAACCATAGTCCCTTTTCCTCCTTTTCTCAGTAATAGGCATTCACTCTCTTTTGCTATTAAGAGTTTTAGGTAAAACCTAAAAGTTGTTTTATTGGGAAGGCGGGTACCGCTATAATGAGGGCATGTGCCAAGAGCACAGAAACAAGCCAGAAGTTAGGAAAGGGATCTTAGTAGGCGTCACACTGGAGTAGTCCTAAAGAATGAGGTGGATTTTAACCCAGTCACTGCATCCCTGGCATCTAGGAAACCTGAGGGACAGTTCTGTTCTGTTAGGTGAGCTGGCGATGAGTCACAGCCAGCTTAATGGCACCCAGCAAAAACAAGTCACTTCCAACTCACTGCGCCCCTGGGTAACAGGTACCCTGTGATTCTTTTTGTAAATGGATCTCCAGGCCTTTCTTTGGAAGCACCTCTCTGTGAACTATAGCTTTCAAACTTGCTCAAGAATGTTAAACCCTTCTGCACTACTCAGGGATTCCTAAATAGATACATGAGGCAGAGACAGTACTGCTGGCAAACGAAATGGGTTCAGCACCACAGGCAGGGTGGCTAGTAAAAGCCTGGTATGTGCAAGATAAATAAAATATAGCAAACACTAGATCGTATCATCGTTTGCATTGGCTTATTTGTAAACGTGCTACAGCCAACCCAAGATGCAAAGCTGCTCAGAAGAACATCACCATAGGGTTCTGTGAGGACAAGAGGCACACACTAAGTGAATAACTCAACCACTGACTCCAAACCCCACAAAAGTCAATTTCTTGATTGTGTATATCAGGAAATCAGTCCCATCACAAAACACAATGCTCACCACTGGGCACCAAATCTCGTTTGCAAAGATTCTTTTGCAGATGCACCCAAGATCTCCTTAGGAGGCTCAAGGAAGAACTAATTCCCACTAATGCGGAATGATGTTTTTTGAGTCACTTAACTTACTTGAATGGTTTTTTTTTTAAAAAAAAAAAGACATTTTTGTCCAGATTTTGTATAGTCCATATGCTAGAAAAGTGTAATCCAGAGAATCTGCTAGGAGATGGAACTTTACTGCCATCTGCTGGAAATATTTTATAACATACATAACACTAAGACTGACCATACTGTAATTCAGGTGCTAATAGAAAGATGGGCAGTTCAAACCCGTGATTTGCCCCATGGAGAAAGATGTACATCTGTCTACATAAGGATTACAACTTTAGGAACTTATGGAAGAGTTCTACTCTGTCCTACAGGGTTTCCCTGACTTGGAATTGACTCAGTGACCCATAATAGCACAACCAATGGTGACCTGTCTTGGGATGTTCAAGTGCATTTAATTAAACATTTGACTGTTAACCAAAAGGCTCACAGTTTGAAGCCATCCTAATGTGCCTCAGAAAACAGACTCAGAGAAACTGCTTCCAAACGGCCTTGAAAACTCTGTGAATCACTTCTATTCTGTGCACATGGAGTCATCATGAGTTGAAGTCCACTCAGCAACTAACAACCATCTGGAGCCTACATGAAAACGGCACTTGTTTAGATGAGTGGGCAGTGCACCTGACACTGGCGATGCCAAGGAGATTTCCCGACATTCTTGCAGTTCCTTAAGTCCTGTAACTGATGTTAGACAACTAGCGAAAACACACCAAGAATGCCCTTATGTGTCCCTGCCTGGGGTCTCAATGAGGGTTATAATTGCCCTGCATTCCATGGCAGAATCCTTTGATTTCTTGGCTTTGAGATCAGAGTGAAGGTTAGAGATTACAAAGAAAAAGAAAAACCCTTGGAGAGTCATTTTATCACTTATATCAGAATCCTCCCATCATTAACTAATTTGATTGTTTAGCATCATTTTCTTCATTTCCTGATTTATTAATCCATAATTGGGATGTGTTATTGTGTGGTTGTTGTTGTTGTTGTTAAATGCTGTCAAGTAGACTCACAGCGACCCTATGAAGGAGAGTCCTCAACGCTTGGGTGTCTCTCATCCTCTCTCCAGGTTCATAGGGTTTCCGGAGGCAAGCTATTATGGAAGTGGATGCCACTCCTCCTTCCACGCTTGTTTTAATCGGGGAGCTCCACCCCACTCTCTCTCCGCATGGGGTAACCAGCCATTAACGCATTTGACACATCAGTGTCAGTGTTCAGCCTCACAGCAACCACAAGTGACCACTGTACAACAAGTGGACACACCAGGGCTATACGACCTAGAGGAATGTCTGAACAAAAACAATGAAAGACAGGCCCGAGGGCCGCGGATTAAAAGTCACCCACTTTCGGCTTGGTAGCATCACCTTCTGTCCACTGGGCCAGCTGATCTCTCTATAATGATGCTACTGCTGTTAAGTGCTGTAGAGGAGCAGGCAACATAATTGGGACATGTTATTAGATAGGGTTATTCCTTGGAAAAGAACGTCATACTTGGAAAGGTAGAGGGTCCATGAAGGAGAGGAAGACCCCAACATGATTGATACAGTATCTGCGGTAGTGGACTCAAATGTGTCCATGATAGGGATGGCACAGGATAGGAGAGAGTTCAGATCTTTTGTTCCTAAGGTTGCTGTGAATCATACTCAGCTCGGCAGCACTTAACAGTAATTGTACTCCATACGTCTCATACCTACCTCTGAAGATCACTATGTGCTGCCACTTTGAATTTTTTCACATGTCCCAACCCATAGCACCACCTACATACATACTTAGCATATTTTATACAACCAATGGAATGTGATGCCATGTGTCTGGTCTTGGAAGTATCCGTTAAGAACATGCTCCAAAAAAAAAAACCATCTGAGTATATAATTTCTAATTACTGGAATGTATATATCTCTTCATCCTGTCTGCAAACTTTTTCAGTCTATATGCAGAATATATCACTTAGGAGGCTGGATTTTATGATGACTGTGGCATCAGGATTGGAGGAAGACTGACTCATCAACAACCCGCATTATGCAGATGACACAACCTTGCTTGCTGAAACTGAAGAGGACTTGAAGTGTTTGTTGTATATGGTCAAGGACTATAGTCTTCAATATGAATTGAAGTTCAACATAAAAAAAAAACAACAACAAAGATTCTCATCACTGGGCCAACTGGCAGCACCATAATAGATGGACAAGAGATTTGGGTTAACAATTTCAACTTGCTCAGTTCCACACTCTTGGTACCAGCAGTCAGGAAATCAAAAGATTAATTGCATTAGGAAAATCTGCTGTCAGGGACCTCTCCAGAGTTCTAAAAAGTAGTGTTTTCAGTCTAGAGACTAAGGTGCACCTGATCCAGGTTATAGGCTTTGTAATTATTTGCTATGCATCAGAGAGCTGGACAATGACTAAGGATGACAGAAGAAAAAGCGATGCCTTTGAGTTGTGGTGCTGGAGAAGAGTACTGAACATACCATGGACTGCCAAGAGAATAAAGAGGTCTGACCTGGAGAAAGTGAAACCCAGTTGCTCAATGGAGGCAAGAATTTTAAGACTGTCTCACATACTTTAGGCACGTACGCAGAAGGACCAGTTCTTGGAGGATAACATGCTCGGAAGGGTGGAGGGACAGGGCAGGAGAGGAAGACTCTGGATGAGATAGATTTCCTCAATAACTGGGATAATGGGGGTAGGTGTGTCAGAGACAGTGAGATTGACTCAGGATAGAGCAGAGTTCAGAGCTATTGTGCATAGAGTCCCCATGAGTCACACATACATCTCTTCACCAGCCATCAAATCAGTTAAAATACAGTCTTTAGCTTTGTTATTAGAGCCAAAAATGAGTTTCTAGATACCAGCACTATGTCGTCTGTAACATTTTATCATGTTTCCACCTGGCCTCAAATCAGACAGTTGTGATATATGCCTAATTTTCCCAACTCCACATCTGAATTCTGATGTGTGTACCCATCACTTTACACTCCCTATTTGTTAGGTGAGTTCTGAGTTGGCACTCTCAGGACTTTGTGGCGGTGCAGCCTCTGTTAGAACTGTACAACTGTCTCTTTACAGAGAGAGCAGCCCTAGACCGTAGAAGTGAAGTCATGGGAGTCAGTCTGTGGGCCTCACGGAGCTCGGCTCTGAGCTCTCATGTATTTTCCACGTCTTCATCCACTTATTCTCCTTTTCCATAGACTCTACTTTATACAAAGAATGTTCCCTTACATTTATGTACTGAATCACCTATTCATAAAAAAAAACAAAAAAAACCCCAAAAACCCAAACAACAACAACAACACAGTTTCTTCTAGGTATACTATTGGAAAAAAAAAAAAAAATTAACAAGAACTGAAAACCAAGCTGGGTTGAGGGTTTTGGTCTTCTGTTAAATGCGGTCAAAGCAACGAGACCCTGTGAACAATGGATCTGAATCCTGCTCTATCCTGTGCCGTCCGCACCACCTGTGACACATTCGAGACCACCACCCTACTGTCTGTGTCAGTCCATCTCATTGGGTCTTCTTCTTGCCAACCCTCTACCTTTCTCAGCATTATGTTTTTCCAAGGACTGAATCCTTCTAACAACATGCCACAGTATATGAGATAAAGCTGACTGCATCTCTCCCAAGACATATTTTTGCATTCCATGGGATAGTCAGCATTCTTCTCCAAAACCACAACTCAAGGCATCAATTCTTCACCATCTTAATTTATTTGGAGAAATGGTTTAAAGATACCGAGTGACAAACAGCTAAGAAACGAGACATCACAAAACAGGCTATAAAGTTGCTGAATGTGATGTACAAGCGATAAATGCAGATTTTAATTGTACCGTATAACACCTCACATAAAATCACTGGGTTCCATAATAGCTTGGTTTTCACAGCCAGTTGACTAAACTGAGTGATATAAAGCTTATCACCAAATCAGACGTGAATTTCTGGTTCATTTGCACAGTAAATCATTTCCATCCCATAGAGATTGTAGCAAGTCACTCTGTGCAACAGAAAAACACAGTTCCTGTGCCTCAGAATTCACATTCCATAAAGGACTGGTCTGAACTGGTCGAGATTATTTTCTTTTGCACAACGCTAAGACATAATAAAATACTGAACACTATATATATAGACACTCTTCTACTAGGAGTTTGAACTGTTTAGCAATAAACAGAGAGTTTCTGTCCTCTGAAACAGAGTTGAAGTGACTTGCTGCTGCCACAAAGCTGGGTGCTCATAGCCTCCGAAAGCTAATTGTGATTGCTTTGACGCAGAGCCTGCAATTTTAACAATAACAGCTGTGCTGTTGACTCCGATGACAGGTACTCGCAAGATGGAGTATAAGGGCAGCAGCTGGCATGAGACCTGCTTCATCTGCCACCGCTGCCAACAGCCAATCGGAACCAAGAGTTTCATCCCTAAAGACAACCAGAATTTCTGTGTGCCCTGCTATGAGAAACAATATGCCATGCAGTGTGTTCAGTGCAAAAAGGTACCTCTTATTCTCCCTTGGACCCTGCACACCTGGCCGGTTTGTCTCCATGTCCGCTGCCTGTTGGCTCTTCCTCTCCTTTCCTGGAGTAAATACAGTGGCATGAATTTGTACTTTAGAATCCTCATGTATCTCTCTGTATTTGTGGTTAGCTAGTACACTTCTTCCCTCAAAGTCTGTTGTGCTCTGGAATAATAACCCTTTATCTTTCCTGGTTTTAGAGTACTCCTAAATATTTTGTCACATTTATGACTTTATGGCCTAAATAGTGAGAAGGGGAACTCATTATCTCCAAACTACTTTGGTTTGGCAGTTCTTGCAAAACAAGCAAGCAAACTGCTAAATGTGGCACGGGGACACAGAATGCAGTCCCTAAAAGCTAACATGATGGTACTCATTTCATAGAGGGGGGGAAACCAAGCTCTGGAGGAAGAGTCTGAAAGAGAGGTAATCAAGGGACAGCTAAGAAGTTTGCAAAGCTTGTTCCCGAGTGACTTTTAAAACAGCTGAATGAGGCTTTTGAATCAATGTCAATAACTGAGACTGAGATAAGAGATACTGTACTATAAAACTGACGGCCCTCTAACTAGACGAACTGCCTGTTCTCCATTCCCTGCCCTGCCAGCCCATCACCACTGGAGGAGTCACCTATCGGGAGCAGCCCTGGCACAAGGAGTGCTTTGTGTGCACCGCCTGCAAGAAGCAGCTGTCGGGGCAGCGTTTCACGTCTCGGGATGAGTTTGCCTACTGCCTGAATTGCTTCTGTGACTTATATGCCAAGAAGTGTGCTGGGTGTACCAACCCAATTAGTGGTAAGTATTTTCACTTGAACTTAACATGGACTTCTTAAAGAAAACGACAGACCATCTGCCCATCTTCACACAGCAAACTTGAAGAAAACAAAGGTAGAATGCTTTAGCATAGGAATGTATGTGATTGGAATCTTAAGGCACGCAAGTTACAGTTGAGAACCTGTAATTGCTTTTCTTGTTCTATTAGATGCATCCCAGCAGGTAACTACTTGTCACTTAAAATCATGTGGGCTGTTTGCAGTGAGTTTATGGTATGTGCTTCAGAGTAGATTATCTCTCAAACTGCATCCATATAAGTGAGAGGCCCCTAATCAATTGACTGACAAACCAAATTGTGGATAAAATATTAAATATGCCACAAAATTTTGCATCAACAAATAGCAGTCCTTTAAATTGCTACTGTAAATTAATGACTGAGTAGGCAGAGAAAAGCAGGTTGGTGGCACAGAAAAATTTTCACTATTATTTTTGATCCTTACATTCAGTGGAATGGTTGTCTATATTTCACAATGAAACTTTAACCAGTTTAGTTTTTCATTCAAAGGAGCCCTGGTAATGCAATAGTTAAGTGAATGGCAGCTAACAGGGTGGTTGGACCCACCCAGAGACTCTATGGGAGAAGTATTTCTCTGCTTCCATCAAGATTGCAGCCTAGAAAATCCCATGAGGCATATGTCATATGGGGCTGAGAGAGCTCTGGGAGCCTAGTGAGTAGAGAATTGTGCTGCCAACCCAGAAGTGGGAGGTTCAAATCTGCCAGCGGCTCCTCGGGAACGAGACAAGCAGTCTCCTTCTGTGTGACTTACTGCCTTTGAAAACTCGCTGGAGGATCAGATATGAGCTGGTTCTGACTTAATGGCCAGGAGTTTGAGGGTTATGTTTTATGAATTGAATTTGATGGTACCTAGCAGTAGCGTAGTAACAACAGTTTGATTCTGACTAGTTAAGCCTTCTCTAGTTTCATTCTGTTATTGTTCCTCTATTAACAGGAATCGGAGGCACAAAGTACATCTCCTTTGAAGAACGGCAGTGGCACAATGACTGCTTTAACTGCAAGAAGTGCTCCCTGTCATTGGTGGGGCGAGGTTTCCTCACAGAGAGGGACGATATCCTGTGCCCTGACTGTGGAAAAGATATCTGAAGGAGAGATGGAGAAGTTACTGCTTGCAGTACGCATAGATTGATGTTTTCTTTCTCAGCCAGGCAATGTTGTGTTCTGGTTTTCATCAGACTTTCCTCTTGTGCTTCTTCTCAGTGACATTCACATTTGTTTAAACTCTTTAATCCTTTTTACTACTTGAGTTTCAAGGAAGGAGAAAGCTTCTATATAAACAATAGTTGGGAATTGGTTTTGAATTTTTTGTAATATGGAAAATCTAGAGAGTTAAAAGTCCTTTGAATGCTGTTATTATAAATGTATCTTTCTTTCACGGCATATTTAATTTTTAAGTGCAATTAGTGTGTCACAAACTTGGAAAACTTTCCAAACTGTATAAGGTTATGAAGAGTTGGTATTCACACCTGTATAACTTCCTGTCATAGAAAGACTAAAGATTATGTGATTTACAATAAAGTTATTTAGTACAATATCCTTTTGTCATCTTCATTGAGTGAAACTATGAAGCACTGAGGGTTTAAGTATAAGTATTTTGATCTGTGGTGCTAGAAAAGAATACTGAATATACCATGGACTGCTAGGAGAAAAAACAGGTTTCTCCTAGAGAGTGTGAGACCAGGCTGCTCTTTGGAGGCAAGGGGCTTCATCTGACATACTTTGGACATGTTGCAAGGCAGGACTAGTCCTTGAAGAGGGACGTCATGCTTGGGAGGGTGGAGGGACAGTGCAGGAGAGGAAGATCCTCTACCAGGTGGATTGATTCAGTGACTGGGGTAATGGTGGTAGGTGTGTCAAAGACAGTGAGATTGGCACAGGATAGAGCAGGGTTTATGGCTCTTGTATATAGAGTTGTTATGAGTTGCAAGTGACTCAACAGCATATACAACAAACAACATACTGTATTACACTGTACAGTGAGCACTGTATGAAGTGCATGTTTTAATGGACTAGGTCAAACTGCATCACATTTTTTAAATGACAAAAATCTTCAGTTCTCACCATCTTTCTCTTCTTCCTTGTCATCTTCCTCTTCTCCATAATTTTTTTTTCTTGTAATTAATGCTCTGGCTTTGACGGATTAACGTAATCTCCAGGATATGACCCAAGTTTGAAGCGAATGAGAGTGAAGTCAGCTTTCAGGGTACTTTTTTGACAGAGCCCAGCTCTTCTCGTTTTCAGAGCCAGAACTGGGCAAGGTTTAGTTCTGTATGTTGTACACCAGGGAGCTGTGTCAGAGCTGACTTGATGGCACCTAACATGCTTGTCTTAGTTTCTTAGTGCTGCTGTAACAAAGACCTCAAATGGATAGTTTTAACACAAAAATTTATTTTCTGGCCTTTGGGAGTTTCTAAATCCAATTTCAAGAGGATGTAGAACAAGATCTATTTTCTCTAGGGAAAAATGTTTTTTGTAGCTTTAGAATTCCTTGATTTCTTGACAATTTCCATATGGCAATAATGCTCTCTTCTGTGCCTGCCTGTCTTTCTCTTTATTATGCCTAACCTGCTGTGTTCATAGGTCAAAGTTGATGGAGATTTAAGTGGTACCTTGCAGTAATGAGGGAGCCCTGGTGCCGTGGGTAAGGAGTTGCTGCGAGCCGAAACCCATTATTTTAGGAGGATAGATCCAATCAATAGTAATACCTTTCACTGACCTGCTTTCTCAGCAGTTAAGTGTAGGATTACAAAAGGACACAAGCAACTTGAGGCCCAAAATCACAGAACTAGGTGAGACATGATGTCCTGGGAAAAGTGCAACCCGAAAGTCCTTGGAGGCAAAGATGGTGAAGCTTCGTCTGAAGTACTCTGAGCAGCATGTTGCTAAGAAAGGTTATTCCTTGGAAAGGGATCATGCTTGGAAAGGTGGAGGGTCAGCAAAAGATACAGACCGTCAATGAGATGGATTGATACAGTGACTGCAGCAAAGGTCTCAAGTATGTCAAAGATGAGGGACAGGACAGGGGTCAGATCTTTTGTTCATATGGTGGCTATGAGTTGTATTCAATTCATGGGTACCTAAAACAGGTGAAAGTACTGAATTAAAAGACCAGCAATTGTAAATCAGACACACATAACCCATGAACTGCCTGCTGTCAAAAAAATCTTGTAAAGCATCATTATGTAACTGGAAAGGACTAAGACAATTTATGGGGTCTTAGTGCTGTTGAGGTGAAAGTGACTCATAGTTGTGCCGCTAGTGGGTTTTCAGAGGCAGTAAATCACAGACTGTCCATCCTTCTTCCACTGAGCAGCTGGTGGATTCGAGCCACGTGCCTTTGGGACTGCGGCACAGCTACTTACTGCTCGGCTGCCAGAGTACCCCAATTTATGGGGTAGGGTACATTCCTTTTTTACAATGTAGAATCAGTAGTTGCCTGTGTCCTTTGTATTCTAAGATGTGATAATGGTTTTTAAACAGCATTTACGATGGAATATATAAAACTGTAGAAATGAAGTTTATGTGCAGCATCTGAAAACCCACTGGAGAGCATAACATGGTCAAAATGGTCAGTATTTACCAGAGGGGGAAAGGAAGCTAGGTCACTGGAAACAACAGAAAGGGAATGAAAATACTGACAGGAATGGTAACCTGTGTCACAGAACAATTCATGTTCTGGACCTGCGAGTTGCCTGCGGCTCATAGTGACCCTAACAAAGTATAGCAGCTCTGAAGCCTGCCCAGTCCTGAGTATGCCCCATTACCCCAGTTACAGTACCAATCCATCTCATCTGGGGTCTTCCTCTCCTGCGCTGTCCATCCACAAACTGTAAAATGGGAACCTAATTTACTTCCACCTAAAAACCAGAATATTGCCAATACAAATCGCGTGGGTGGATATTACCATCTTTCTGCAGAGCAGGTGGCTGATTCAAACCACTTACTCTCGGGTTGGCAGAACTCCTTACCACATGGTCTCATAATTGTTTATAAAAGAATTCATTTATTACTCATGGGTGATCCAATTATTTTATAATCCAGTCTTGTTTGGCTGAAAATGACTACGGAGTATGGTTTCAGTTTACAGTTAAAAGGGCAAGTCTCCAGGGTTCCTGCATTCTGTCAGTCCAGTAAGTATGATCTTAATGGATCATACGTATTGGCCAGTAAGTATCTAGAAGATACTGGACCACACCTTATTTGTCCTTATGTGATGGTCTCTAAAGAAGCAAAACCACTTAAGTAAGCATACAGAGTGATTTTTCTCAAGGATATGGCTCAGGTGCTTGGCAAGCCCCAAGTCTGTGGGTTGCTTCTCCTGACAGCGGCTGGAATCAAATTACCAGGATCAGATGACAGGTTGTAGAGGCAGATGAATTCCAATCCAGGAGCCAGATGAGCTGAATGCCCGATACAGTGCAAGCCAGAATCTGTTTTTATGTACTGGAAGCAGCCCACACCGCCAAGGAAACTCCTTTGCAAGATTAGAGACCTCTCTTGGAAGTGATTTCTATCAGGTCATAAGATGGAATGGAAACACAATTACCTGTCAAACCACTGAAAATGATGACACAACCTAACAATCACAATCTTCTAGATTCATCTATGTTGTTTTATGGACGTAAGAGTTGCATTTTTTACAGATCCCCTGTGTAAATATTTGTTTACTTAAGTATAAAAACAGTGATTTCTGAAACAGATCAGGAGAAATTATAAACAGCAGTATAGGGAAAACTTGAAAAATACAGTAGTGGAATTAAAAATTCACTAGAGGGACTCAACAGTATATTTGAGTAAGAAGAGAAAAAGATTCACTTAAAGATAAATAGGCAACAGATTAAGCAATCTGAACAGCAGAGGTGGAGAAAGGGGGGGTGTAAGCAGGAAACAGCTCAGAAAAAGTGTAGTGTGAGATCCCCACAATGACTGACTAGTTTTAAAGTATTATACATTGGGTCCTCCCCATTTTACTTTCTTTAGGAATATTACAACCCTTGCCTCTTCCACACAAATTTTAACCAGCTCACCAAGCTCCCTAATAGATGTTGAGTTAGCAGCAAAAGACATCAATCCAACTTACAAGAGAACAGTAGTAGATACTGTCCAATCCTGTGTTATCCTTACAATTAGTTACGTCTGAATTCATTTTTGCAGGCACTGTGTCAATCCATGCCATTGAGGCTCTTTCTCTTTTTTGCCGACGTTCAGCTTTACCAAGCATGATGCTCTCCAGGAACTGGTGCCTCCTGACAATGCCTCCAAGGAATATGAGGCAAAGCCTCACCATCCTTGCCTTAAGAAATATTCTGAAGGAGCTCTGGTGGCTTAGTGGCAAGAAGGTGCACTGCAATCCCAGAGGTATGCGGTTCAAATCCACCAGATGCTCTGCTGGAGAAAGAGGGGCAATCTCCTCCTGTACTAGTCAGATCTGATTTGATGGTACACAGAAAAAAAATAATAAAATTGTTGTTGCTGTTGTTATGTGCCGTCGAGTCGTTTGTGACTCATAGCGACCCTATGCACAACAGCCCTAAACCCTGCTCTATCCTGCGCCAACCACACTGCCTCTGACACACCCATCCCGATTACCCCAGTCACCGAATCAATCCATCTCATAGAGGGTCTTCCCCTCCTGCGCTGTCCCTCCACCCTCCCAAGGACCCGTCCTTCCTGGCAACATGTCCAAAGTATGTCAGACAAAGCCCCAGAATCCGTGCCTCCAAGGAGTAGCTTGGTTTAATCCTCTCCAAGATGAATCTGTTTGTTTTCCTGGCAGTCCATGGTACATTCAGTACCACAGCTCAAAAGCATCAACTCTGCTTCTGTCCTCCCTAGTCATTGTCCAACTCTCTGATGCATAACAAGCGATTGCAAAGACCATGGGCTGTATCAGGCACACCTTAGTCACCAGAGAGACACCGTTGCTCCTGAGTACTTTAGAGAGGTCCCTAACAGCAGACTTTCCCATCACGATACACTTTTTGATTTCCTGACTGCTGGTGCCAGGAGTGTGGACTGTGGAGCCGAGCAAACTGAAGCTGTGAACAACCTCAATCTCTTCGCCATCCATCCTGATGCTGCCAATTGGTCACAGAAAAAAATAATAAAATTAAATTTTTAAAAAAGAAATATTCTGGTTGTACTTCTTCCAAGACAGATTTACTCATTATTCTTCTGACAATCCATGGAATTAAACTCTTTACCAACATAATACAAATGCTATTTCATTTCCTAACTGCTCTCAAAATAGCAACCAGCTGCATGTATGGTGAGCTGTGTGTGCTGGCACAGAACGGAGCTCCACAGGGTTTTCAGTGACTCGTTTTTCAGAGTAGACTGTCAAATCGACCTGATGTGCCTTGGAGACTCAAACCTAACTTCTTGGCTAACAGTCATGGAACTAGCAGTTTCTGTGGCATCATGTCATGTCAAACACAAGACCACAGCAGAGACCCTAAGATATGGCTGGACTCTTTAGATTGTACTAATCTCAATCTTCAATCAGAGGGCTGGATGGTAAAGAGGAACACTTTTCAATATAATTTAGTAAAAAAAGGTCAAGTCATCATAGAGTATTTTTAAATATTTTTTACAAATAACATACAGTCAAAAGATCATTTTTATTCAGTTTATTTAAATAATGGTAGGGCTACTTAAAAGACTTTTTATATACAAAAATGTACATTACAAGGTTAAACTTCTCTGTACTGAAGTACAAATTCTGCACAAGCATTTAGTAAAAGAGCACACTTAAAAACATTGTGACCATTTCGTAGCCTCTAAAAGTTCCACAGTAGTAAACAGAAGAAGCTCTTAACAGACATATGATTTAATCTACTGGCAGTTATACTTAATGTAAGTTTTAAAAAGATCATTGCTACTGAATGAATCTCTACAGCATTTTAGAATCATCTCTCAAAACATAAGCCAACCAAAATATTATTTCAAATAATAATAATTCTGAAGACTTTTTAATACTAGCAAAAACATGATGATCTCATATTACCAGCTGAACCCACTTGCCTAGTGCCTTGTAGCTCTCTAAATTAAGAGCTATGCTGGAAAACTATACTGTCTTTACAGTCACTGGGAAGCAGTGTAGGGCACCTGGTGCTACAGTATTGAAACTTTTCTGTAATTCACCCAGCAGTCTACGATCCCTCAAATGTAAGGCCTGGAAGTCGGCCAATCTTTATTTACTCTTCAGGAATGAGCAGGGCCCAGCAATATGACCTTATAAACCTAAGCCTAGGTTTAGGATCTACAGAAAGAAGGAAAATGGAAGTAATGAAATTAAAAGCATAGGCAAAGAGGATAAGAAAAAATGGAAAGAAAGAAAGCTGAGGGAAACAAAGGAAAAATAAGACAACCTGCCAATGGCAGGAGTAGTAAAGCGCTCTAACTACCTCAGAAGTCACACACTGGCCTGGATGCCATTCATTTGCCAATCTCAACAGAAGAAAATCTGGCGCTATTGGAAGAATAATATGAACCCATGTTAGCAAGTACAAAGTATATTCCAAAGTTGTATGCTATTAAATTCAAGACCTAACTGTTAAAGCACATCAGCCAACATTTCAAAACATTTCCAACATTTGTGTTTGATTCTCATCATTCAGTACTGATTAGCCAGCTCAAGACAAGTTGTATGCATATACTTTCAGAAGGCACGAGATCTATAAGATGCTGGTTTTATTTAATACATAGAAAATGGCTTCACTTCTCTCCACACTGCCAACACTGCCAATTCAAGATAGCTCAGTATGCTGCTGTCTGAGCACTGACTCTGAATGTTCATAATACAAACTTCAATTTGAAGCAACAATGTTATACAGTTCAGCTGTTATTACCAACCTACTCTGTAAGGCAAATATACAAATTAAAAATTAATCTCACTGAGTAACTAAAAATAAATTTCCACTGACTTAAAATCATCAAAAGGCTCTCTCTCTCTTAACTAAGAGAGAAATGCAAATGGAAGCGGGAGAAAGGGAGCAGCAAATGAATATAAAATAGAACATTTTCAATTCTGTCCTAAAATCTGTACTTTTAAAATTTCCCTTAAGATAGACTTACAAAATGTACATTAACAATATCAGCCCTGCAGATAACTATGTATTTAAAACCATAACTTATATTTAGGATGCCTCAGTCATGCCTTTTGCGTATAGATTTAGAGTCCGGTATAAAGGCAGAATAGTTAAAAGTTTGTAGGTAAAAGTTTTAGTACTGTATTTACCTGCAAGGCTGAATTAATTTTTTGCAAGGCTATTCAACAGCTGGATTCAAATAACAACAAAAAAATGAGACTAAGAAACACTGGAAAAGACAAGACTTCAAAGACAATCATACAAGAGGAAAAAATATAAAGAATATAATCTTGATTAGAAATACGTGGCAGAGAAATTAACACTAAACCTTAAGAAGGTGAATCCTATTTTACCACTGACTTCCATTCCACCACTGGAGTGATACTATCACTTGAACAAAAATGAACACAGACCTTCGTAGAGAACTCTGCATGTGACCATCACTGGGATACTGTCCCTACTGAATGTCCCAGAGGCCCTGTGTAACTGTCAGGACATTTTTTCCGGTGCTGTGCACCATAGTGTTATCACTTTAGAACCTCTTCCAGTATCCACTGGAAATGCTATGGGGTCATTCCACCACACTTTCAGAGGTTCTAGAATTCTGCTCTCCTCTCTGTAGTCTCTCGACTTTCAAGTGCCAACTTGAACATGATTCTTTAGCTTGGAAATTTTTAAGTAAACCTCATTTTAAAACAATTAAGCTCCTAAGAAGGAGCAATACCTAAACTCACAGAGTGAGATCACAGATTGCTCATGCAGAGTGGGTACAGCTACTGCACAACAAAACTGGGGGGAACCACCAAACAAGGAAACAAAAAACATAAAGCCAATTCCATCATGCTGACTCTAGCTCAGAGCAGCATTATAGGACAAACTAGAACGGCCTGATAGGATTCCCAAGGCTGGAAACTGTTGGGAAGCAGACTGCCACATGTGTCTTCTGTGGAGTAGCTGGTGGATTTGAAGTACTGACCTTTGGATTAGCAGCTGAGTGCCTTTCCCATTATATCACCAGGACTTGGGGGAAGAGAAAATGCCTCAAGAATGAAAATCGGCTTATCAATTCATAATAAAGGAATTCTGGCACTGTGGAAAAGGGCAATAGCAAGCACTAATTTTCCCTTTGATCGCTCTATGAAGCAGTAGCATTATTAAGTACTTGAACAGCAGCGATTATCTGGATTCTCTGTATATTCTGATTAGTTTTCCAGCAATATCTACCAATATGATTTTCTTGTTGACACCCTAAAGATGAGTTTAGCAATATTTACTCAAATATTCTGATGGATTGTTATATTCCTTTAACTGGGGAAAAACTGACCTACTAAAATATTTGAGTTTTTTTTTTTAAATCCTAAGTGTCACCCACCAACCCCTAAAAGAATCTGACAGAGACAAATCAAAGTAATTCTTAAAATATGTATTTTATATCAGATCTACAGCTAATAATTTGACTAAGGGCAATATAAATGACTTATGTTTAAGTCATTAGTTTGAGAAATTCTTTCCTAGTCAGGGCAAGAAGCAAAACTTTAAAGAAAGTAGAAAAGAATGAAAAGGAAAAGGAAACATCAAAAAATTTTTTTAACCTAATTTGAAACCTCTTAAGAAAATTCCTTAATCAGAATCTTTGTAAATACTGTGAACTTATAAATACTGTGAACACGATAAAGAATGTGAATTTGTTTGAAAAACTAGTAATAGCTATATTTACATTTTTTTGAGAAACTTTCCTTCATGGCCAAGTAACATGCTGTATCTTCCTTTTTGCTTCTGGGGGCTTCAAGTTATCCTGAAAAGACAGTAAGAAATCATTTTACACTTGCAGAAATGCCACTAAACAAAATAAACACCCTAACTCTCTTGCGACCTATGCCCAGTTATATTTTCTACCTCTGTGGTTTAGTAAGAAACTGCACTGGAATCCCAAAAGCATGTGGTTTGAATCTACCAGATGCTTGACGGGAACAGGACAGGAAATCTCCTCCCATGTCACTTACTGGTTTTGAAAACCCAACTGCAGGTCAGTTCAGATTTGATGACATACAACATCACAGTGTTAGTATATGCTGCCACCTGGTGGGCCTCACAGCTGAATAAATATGAATAAACATCCCCACTCCTTTCATCCAAAACCCTCATTTTTCTCCCTAACAAAGGTGACTAAAATAATTACTAAGGAAGAATCCTTTAGGATCAAAAAGATTTGAGTTCAAATTCTAATCTGATGACTTATTGATTCTGGAAACATGAATATTAATTCTCTATGTGTCTATTTCTTCATCTGTGAAATGGAAATGACAACAGAGCCTACTTCATGGAGTCATTAAAAAGATTCAATTAACATCTATAAGGAAATAATTGAGAACCTGTCAAGTATACACAGCTTTCTTACCCCTCTAGTACAGTATATTATTGTAGAATTCTTGACCTACTTTGAGTTTTGATTCTTTGGACATACAATTAGATAAAAAGTCAAATCATGCAACAATAAAACTATAAAACTATTGGGTGTTTAAAAATGAAATAATTTCTAAGGACTATTTAAAAAACAAACAAAACATAATTAACTAATGAAAATTTAAATAGACTAAATTTTTTAAATTTTGTGTGTGTGTGTGTACCATCAAATCAGATCTGACCAGTACAGGAAGAGATTGTACCTCCTTCTCTAGCAGAGCACCTGGTGGATTCGAACCGCTCACCTCTGGGATTGCAGTGCAGCTGCCTGTCACTAGGCCACCAGAGTTTCCTTACATAGACTAACATTTTATCCAATTTTTATCATACTTAAATGTAAATATTCGAATGTTATATATTTTATATGTGTATGTTGTTGTTGTTGTTAAGTGCCGTTGAGTCACAGGCGACTCTATGAAGGACAGTCCTCGATGCATGGGTGCCTTTCATCCTCTCTCCAGGTTCGTAGGGTTTCCGGAGGCAAGCTATTATGGAAGTGGATGCCACTCCTCCTTTCAAGCTTGTTTTAATCGGGGAGCTCCACCCCACTCTCTGTCCGCATTAGGTAGCCAACCATTAATGCATTTGACACATCAGTGTCACAGGCTATATAACATACAATTATTATTAAGAATTTTTATTATGAATAATTATTATTATGTATATATACAATTATTATAAATGTTATAATAGATTCCCCCAAATTTGCCTGTATTTTCTCAATGATGTATTTGAGGGAGGAAAAGGAAAGGTGTAAATCTTCAAAACATTCTAGTGTGGTTTTAAGCAGATTCCAAAGAGAAAGTCAATTCACAAAATGCTACTTAATAAATGTATGATCCTAGGTTTTAACATTTTTAGTCTCATTCACAAAGACTATTTCCCTCTTTTAGTTATAAGATAGCTCAATAAAGGAACTAAAGAAAATTACATATTTTAAGCAGAAAGCTAGTGCATTTTTTGAAAGAAGAATTTATCATCATGGATTTCATGTTTTCAGGGCTTTAAACCCCACAAAAGTAGAGAAATGTAAAAAAATAAAATCAGCCATTAAAATGTTCGGGAACAATGTCGCACGTCTGGCCCCGCAGATAAGGAGCACAGCATGTGAAATCCGTCCCCATTACTGGTACAGACGCCACTCTTCAGACTTACCATCGGCTCCGCCTCTTCTTTAGGAGCAACTCGCTTTAACTTGACTGGTGTCGTTCCAACGGGGGCTATCAATGGCAATTTCACAGGGTCTGAAGAACTTTTTCTAAGTGTTAAGTCATGGTTCTGCTTCGGCTCATTATTGTGTTCCATTTTATTGTTCATAGGCAAATTGGAAGACAAAATAAAGGATGAAACACCTGAAGAGGAATCTGATGATTTCCGAAAGGCATTATTGGTAGAGCTTGCCTGAGGGGGCGGCTTTAATCGATCATTATCTCCATTCTCTGTCTTTTTCACTTTTATGCTTGTACTTGTTGAACTCCCATCAAAAACAATGAGAGGTCTTTTCCTTAATCCGTCTACAGTGGTACTCCTGAAACCAAAGAAATGCCCTCTTAAAAGGTATGATCTGGAAAGGCAGAGTGGTACACTGGATCTCAAAGTGAAAATAAACACCACTACCAAAAAACCTTATTATGCACACCCATGTTTATTGCTGCTTTGTTCACAACAGCAAAGAGGTGGAAACAACCCAAGTGCCCATCAACAAACGAATGGATAGAGAAGCTCTGGCATATTCACACAATGGAATATTATGCAGAACTGAAAAACAGGAACCCATGAAATATACAAAATGGGTGACCATGGAGGACATTATGCTGTGACATCAGTTACAAAAAGACAAATGCTGCATAATGCCACTGTTATACAACAGGACTGACAGGGGGTTTGGGGAAAACTAAGAAAAGAGGGGATAAATAATGTACACGGCATTGAAACGGACAAGGGAGAGAACTGTATAAAAGGAATATATGATTAGGTATTATTGGCATGACGTGAGTCCAGAATAAGAGCAGCATAGTAAACTGATCTGTGAGAGGGACTGTATAACAATAAAAGAACTTTTGTCCTCAAGAAAAAACAAGCGCTTTCTTCACCATGACTGGATCCTCTAGTGTCATCGCTAAGAAGAACGTGGTTCACAAAACAACTATGAAATATCATCTCACCCCAGTCAGAATAGCACAATGTAATAGAATGGCAAGCAACAAATGCTGGTGAGGTTGTGGAGAAACTGGAACCCTTATTCACTGTTGGTGGGAGTGTCAAATGGTGCAATCACTGTGGAAAGCAGTATGGTGCTTTCTCAAAAAGTTGCAAATAGAGACACCATTTGACCCAGCAATTCCACTACTGGGAATATACCCCAAAGAGACCATAACCGACATCCAAGCAGATATATGCACACCCATGTTTATCGCGGATTAGTTCACAATAGCAAGGAGTTGGAAACAACCCAAGTGCCCATCAACAAACGGACAGAAAAGCTGTGGTATATTCACACAATGGAATATTACGCTGCATTGAAAAACAAGGAACTCATGCAATACTATTCAAAATGGGTGAGCCTGGAGGATATTATGCTGAGTGAAATATCTCAGTTACAAAAGGACAAATACTGCATGATGCCACTATAGTAGACTGGGACTGACATCAGGGTTGGGGTAAGACTGAGAAAAACTGGATAAATTATGTATACCACATTGAAACACATGAGGGAAAGAACAATTTAAAAGTGATACATGATAGGGTACTATGGTTATCATAAGAGTCCAGAATTAATGTTTCATAGTGGAGTGTACTTGGAGGGGGGTGGAATGCGGGGGATTGTATACCAAAGAAAGAATTTTTCTTTTACTTTTGAAAGAGAGGAGTGAACTGGGGGGAAGGGGTGGGCAGGGAGAAATGTGCAACAATGAATGAATAGAAATCCAAAATCTCTGTAAATGTTCATTAAAATTAATAACAAAAAATTTTTTAAAAAGTAAAAAAAACTAAAAAAAAAAAAAAAAGTGGTTCAGCAACTTCGGCTGGAAGCTGGGCTCAATCACATGCAAGTTTCCCAGACACCGCAGATCTGAAAGAATTCTGTCTGCAGAATGTTCAACATGACCCTTTGCTGACTGAAGTATTTTCAAGTACAAATCCCTTCAGACCCCAGAAAGTTTTTTCATTTTTGTAGTAAAATGAATCTTTCAGAGGTTTCCTAAACCACTCTTAAGAACCAGTGAATATTCAAAGGAGAGCTAAATATGAAGCCTTTACAAAATCTTATCCCTACAACACGTGTCATACTATACAGATTTCTACTTTGGTCAGTTCTTAATATCTACCTCTCTGAATTTTCGTAAGTTTCTATTTCACAAGGGTAGTAATTATTATATATACACTGGTAGCCGCATATAATAAAGTCCTTGGTATATAAAAAAGAAAAAATGAACTAGGGGGAGAGGGGCAGGGAAAAAAATGTGCAACAATAGAATAAACAAAACAAAACACCTTACTGACAAACTATATTTTAAGTGAGACCGATTACCAGAAATGAAATTTTCTATTTTCACTCTAAATGAAAAGGTAACTTTTGTGTAATTTATTTTAAAATTTAAAATATTGTAAGAAATTTAAAGTTAGGTTTAATACCTACCACAAGATAATCTTTAAAACAAAAAGCAACAAATGGTCATATTTTATGCAAACAGCACACAATACATAATCTTATCAACATGTGTAATCTCCTTCGCACACATTTATTATGTGTCAGAACAATTCATAATTGATCTCTGGCAGGTTTTCGGGGCAGTGTATTGCACAGTATTGCACAGGAGAATATCTTTTCCCCATGGAGTAACTGGTAGAATCAAACCTTGTGTCTTTGGGTTGGCAGCTTAACTCACTGTCCACTTGCCCATTCATCAGTTACTATTTAGAAAGGATAAGAAACTAAAACTATATTACAAAGGCTGTCCACAATTAAGCAAAACCTCTACTCAACTCACTAAAGGTTTCTAAAACCAAAGCTAGGTGTAGGGAGCTCTGGTGGCATAACGGTTAAGAAGCTGTGCTGCAGTACTGAAGGTTCCCCATTGGAATCCACCAGCTGCTCTGTGGGATGAAAGATGGGTAATCTCCTGTGTGATTTATTGCCCTGAAAACCTGCTGGAGCGTCGACTATGGGTCAGTTCCGATTCCATGACACACAACAACAAAACCAAAGCATTCTCTAAACTGTAATCGTTATGTGTGCACAA
Source organism: Elephantulus edwardii (assembly GCF_000299155.1). Taxonomy (NCBI): domain Eukaryota; kingdom Metazoa; phylum Chordata; class Mammalia; order Macroscelidea; family Macroscelididae; genus Elephantulus; species Elephantulus edwardii. Next base: position 13,241,827 of record NW_006399780.1, read on the forward strand.
TTTGCTAACTGTAAAAATTATTTTTTTTGGATTTCCATTCATTCATTGTTGCACTTTTCTCCCTGCCCAGCCCTCCCCCAGCCCCCCCAGTTCGCTCCTCTCTTTGAGAATTGTAAAATTTTTTAAGTCTTCACATTTCATTTTTAAAAGCTAAGCTCCACTCTAAATCATAAACATATATGAAGAATCAAAACATTCACTATTTGTTTATATACCGCAAGTTATACAACAGATTTAATTTTTTTACATTAAGGAATTAAAAGAATTTGAGTAGCCACTTAATTGAAGAATGTCTCAGCCTTTTATTTCAAAATAGAAAAAAAGGACATCACCATAATGTCCAAAATGCAGTCTCTGGGAACTCATCCTGAACCACTGGTTCAGAATCTGTATTTTTTTAACCAGATCCCCAGATGACTGGCTAAACTCACCAATATAAATGAAAAATTATCCAATTGAAAATTGAAGTTTAACTGTGCTAAGCAACTGAAGCTTCACAATATCACCGTCTTGTTTTTTTATTGTCTCTCAAGCATTGTCTATCAAAGTCCCTTACAGACAGAACCCATAAAAAAGACATTAACTCACTGAACAGCATCCACTTTGTGAAAGAGTAAATGTAGAGGGAAAAGGCCAACTCACTCACTTTAATATCTCTGGAAACTTTGTTCTCATTAACTAATCAATCAAATTTATTTTTATTTACAAAGGAAATCAATTTGCTTGTGATTTTAGGTCAACCTTTTGAAAAATTTTAGAGTGCCAAAACCTAAAGCTATAGGCAGCTTTGGTGATTTATTGGTATTAAGTTGTGCTACAAACTCATCTGTTCCATGGGGGGAAAAGATGAACAATCTCCTGTGCAATTTCCTGCCTCTGAGGCTATCTATAGGTGGTGCCAACTCACCAGGACACAACAACCATACCTGTTTCATGTCTATGCTATCCAAAGTCCTTAGTCTTACTTGACCATGCCCTTTCTCCCATTTCAGCAAATCTTACTGGCTCTGCCTCCAAAATGCATGCAGTTTCCAACCATCCCTTACTATAGTAAAATCAATACATAATACATCCATTACTGCAGTAAAATCTACGAAAGACAGAACTTGTATAATATGCGAATCTATGTGAGAAGGAAACTCAAAATATTTACCACTAAAGACAGCAACAGAAAGTAGTAAAGACTACACCTTGGCGAGCTCTGGTGGCCTAGTGGCAAGAAACTACACTGCAATCCCAGAGATGCACAGTTCGAATCCACCAGATGCTCTGCTGGAGAAGGAGGGATAATCTCCTCTACCAGTCAGATCTGATTTGACGGTACAGACACACACACACACACACACACACACAAAAATAATAAAAAAAAAAAAAGACTACACCTTATCAAAGGCAGAAGTTTACTAGATCTGGTAAAACAAAGCCATCTCGCCACATTCTGGAGCTCGGAGGTTCCTCAGTCAAAGCCACTGTACCATCTACTATTTGGATTACTAACCAGTCTAACTGGTCTCCCTGCTTTCATGTTTGTACCTTCTACCATAAATCACTTCTCAATACAACAGTGATCATGTATGTCAGACTGTGTCATCACTCTGCTCAAGACTCTCCAGTGTCTTCTCATTTCAAATATCAAAGTTCTTTCAAAGACTCATAAGAGTTTTGCACACTCTGACAGTTTCCTTCAACCATCCCCAAAAGCCTTTGTTTTACTACTCTTCTTCTGACGTACTCCACTCCAGCCTAATGACATCTTTGCTGGTACATGATGGACACATGTCAGACTCAAGGTACTGTTCACTTTGTCTGAAATGCTATCTTTACCTGACCTCTACTTTGTAAATCTCTCTACGGAAATGGCAATTCCTGGCTACTTCATCTAAAATTATAATCTCTTTCCCCATTCTGCTTTTCCTTTTGCATTTATCACTATGTAACACATGATTATTATTTAGTCACTGCATGCTTGGGAGGGAGGGTAGAAGGACAGTGCAAGAAGAGACAGACTGATTCAGTGACTGGGGTAATGGAGGGGGATGCATCAGACGATATAGTTGGCTTAGGATAGAGCAGGTTTCAGAGGTGTTGAAAATAGAGTCATTATGAGTTACAAGTGACTCGACAGCACATGACAGTATACCCACAGTAGGGAGTTATGGTAACTTAGTGGTAAGGAATCACACTGCCAATGCAAAGTACATGATCTGAATCCATCAGCTGCTCCATGGAAGAAAGATGTGCAATCGATGCCTGTGAGATTTACTGCCTCTAAAAACCTACTAGAGGGTCAGCAAGTTCCAACTTGATAGTACATAAGGAAAAAACTCCATGGTGCATAGCTGTTAGTGGCTGTACAGGGAAGAACAGAATTGATTCACTAAGGCTATCAAGTTTCCAAGGCAACATTCTTTATGAGAGCAGATTGCCATAATTTTCTGCTAGGAGTACCTGACTGGGATTGAACTGCCAACATTTTGGTTGGCAGCTGAATGCTTTAAGCCACTGTACCATCAGGATACTTGGCTCAATAGCTGGTGAAGAAATTATTTTCTTTTATTAAAAATCCAAGTTCACCTAGGAGAGAAAAAGCAATTGTTTAGTCACAAAATAAAAGCAACACTCATGGAAAAAGTACCTTTTAGTTTCATGTTTTATCTCATGTTGTTCTCTTTTCTTTTCCATCATTTTCCCCCATCTGTTCTTTGGTAAATCTCTCCGAGGCAATGGTATTGCATGCTGGACATAAAGATCAGTAAGATTGTCTTTATTTATTTTTATGTCATTTTCAACAGTTATGTTCTTCTGTGGAAAAAGAAACAAAAGTAATTTCAAAAGAGTATCTTTCATTTTAGTAATGACTTACATGTAACAGAAAAACCCCACACTGCATTATCACTGAGCTGATAGTGACCATACAGGGCAGAGTAGAATCCACTTTCTAAAGCTACAGAATTTCTATATTTATTACTATTAAAAGGAATATCGCTATTAAAATGAATTCTATAAACCACTTTCACAATCACACATCTATCCGACAGTCTCACAATGTTGCTAGCTGCCATAGAGTCTAATCAATTCTGACTCATGGGGACCCTTGTGAGTGCGTTCAAACCACCAAGCAACTCTTATCAGGTACTCTTAAGTAGTCACTCTCACACACTCATTGCTGTCAAGTGGGAACTGACTCATAGCTGACCTTTCACTGAGTTTTCAGTGGCAAAAAATCACATGCGAAGAGACTGTCCATCTTTCTCTCAAGAAGCAGTTGGTGGATTCTAATCACCTGTCTTTGGGTTGGCATCACAACTCCTTAAGACAGTATGCTACCAGAGTGGCACTATAAAAAGGTTAATCTCTGTGAATATTAGGTTCAGTATCATTTTGTCCTCGGTGTGGCAAGGTCTGCTGGCACAAATGATCAGCCAGCACACTAAAACTGAAGAGCATTTTAAGTAGCATTATCTGCATCTACAAAGATCACAGAATACAGCAGACTGCCAGCAGAAAACAAAAGAGAATTATTACATTCTTTCATAGAACTACCGAAGTGTTACCAGAACAATCAAATTAGTGGGATGGAAGTCTCAACCTGTGTTTTTCTCTCAGTTTCTCTAAAATAATAATAATTAAGAAAATAAACGACCCACTGCCATCAAGTCAGTTCTGACTCACAGCCAACTGTCCAGCTGGTTTCTACAACTTTCAGTCTTTACGGAAGAGACTGCTCATCTCTCTCCTTCAGAGTGACTGGTGAATTCAAACCACTGATCTGTACAGTTAACAGCCCAACATTATGCCATCAGGGGTCCTTTCCTTCTCCAGTGGAGTGGTTAATAATGAGAGTGACTGCAAAGATTCTAAATAGACCTTCAGGTGGAAACCCTGGTGCTTCCTTACTGATGACAGTAATGTCACATCAATAGAATAACTTGCTCCCCACTGCAGGCCCTTTCAGGTACTTTCTAGTCCTTATGTAAGTATCCCTATATAAATTCTCATTTTCATCTCCCAATTTGTTCTTTTTTTTTTTTCCCTTTTCTTGTTGTGTACCATTGAATCAGATCTGACTGGCACAGGAGGAGATTGCCACTTTCTTCAGCGGAGTATCTGGTAGATTTGAACTGAGCACATTTGGGATTGTAGTGCAGCTGCAATCTTGCCATGAGGCCACCAGAACTCCCTACCCAATTTGTTCTTAACATTATGAAAAACATGCTACTTAAGGCATAGGAGTGGTGACAGATAAAATTGGACTTTGTGTACAACAGAACCCTCCCCCAAAATTTTCCAATTACGGTCCTCTGATAATATTCCTACCTTTTCCCTAATTAAAACATCTTTTTTTTTTAAATTTATGATCTATTTCCCCCCTGAGACTCAACTCACTGCTGGCAAGTTGGAACTGACTCTGAACTCTAGTTGGTTTTCTGAGACTGAAAGTGTCCATCTTTCTCCAGTGGAGCAGCACTGCTGGTGGGTTCCAAGCACTGGAGAGGAGCCACTTCTGGGTCAGTAGCACAACTCTATTGACTACGCGGTCCGTGTAAACCCTGATAAGTCTCTTGGACAAAATTCCCTTGTGAGCAAACACAGTGATTCTCAAAGTGTGGTCCAGATACCAAGAACTCGTTAAAAATGAAAATTCTTAAGCTACACCCAGACCTACAGAATCAGAAATTCTGGAAAGGAAAGCCAACAATCTGTAACAATCACTTTGATGATTTTGCCCTGGATGAGGGGACGGTTAGGGAGAGTACTGAAGGACAAACACCATGGACTACTACTAAATGCTGGTGCTGCTGTAATGTGCCCTCAAGTCGGAACTGACTTATAGCTGACCCTCTAGTGCGATTTCAGGGGCTGATAATCGCACAGATTGTTGTATTATTCCTCTTCCTGAATAGCTGATGGATTTGAACTGCTTGCCTTTGGGTTGGCAGCACAGCTCCCTACCAATGAGAACATAAAATCAAGCTTTAAAAAAAAAAAATCCCAAGCCCAGGGAAGCTTTAATACATTATCAACCACTTTAAACACACTAGTTTTTACTTTTCTTTCCCTAATATTATCAGAGGCAACCCATAAATAATAAACACAACACTGAGAATCATGAGTTCTGACTTCTCTCCTCCAGGCTGTACCACTTACAGATGGAGCGACCTTAACGAAGTCACTTCAACTCTATGGGCCTGTTTCCTCATCTGTAAATAAAGTGAAGGTTCCAGGAATATGCGATTTCTCAAATGCTCTCGAGAATGAATGGTCAATGAGTTCTATTCTCAATTTCTCTTTATCCATCGTTTCCTCCAATCCCTTTTTCCTGTAGTCCTTCCTACAATTCAAGACTCGGGGGTGAGGGAAGGGAGTCCACTTCCAGAAAATTACGGTTATCTAACGGACTTCTCTTTTCGGGATGGTGTGCAAGGCATACATATGCCAGGGAAGCTATTAGATCTGCCTGGGATGAGTGGCAAAATCGGTGCCGGAGCAGCGACAGGACAGCCGGCGCCCACAGAGGATTACTCCGGGGAAACTAACTAAGGTGCAAGTGCCTCTCCCGACAAGACTATCCTCTCGCCTTCCGCCCCGAAAAGGCCAACCTGCTCCAAAGTAAGAAGAAGAAACTCCTGGGACAGCAGCTCCGGGTGCAACAGCAGCTCCGAGTCTGTGCAGCTTCGACCGCCAACATCCCCCGCCATCGTTGTCTCCAGGAGACCCCGGCCGGTCACCCACAAGGCTCTGCGAAGGAAACGCCGGAAATGACGTTATGTGGGAGGTGGCTCGAGCGTGTCGTCATCACAAGTGCGCCGAGCACCCAGCTCCACCTCCCTGGGAGCGGTGGCGCCTTGGGGCAAGGGCTAGAGGGCAAGTGCTCTTGAGGAAGGAAAAAATCACGGCTTAAGAGGGCTTACAGGAACGAGTTCACGTATGCTGCCTCAATTGGTCACGCCTCCCGTGACGCCCAGTGGCAGTAACTACATGGGTTCGCCAACAGCGAGACCGCAGAGGGCAGATTGCATCTCGTTATCCCCTGAGGCCACGGAGTGCCTTCAGCATCTTGGCTCCTCTCCTCCATCGACTTCCAAACATGTAAATCTTTAAGGGAGGAACAACCTGATCATTGTCCCACTGAGCAGCTGGTGAATTCACAATAAACTTTTTAGTTAGCAGTTTTTACTAAGCCACCTAGCCTCTTAGTAAGCCTCACTTCATCAGACGCCTTCTTTTTTTCTGTTAACCCTCCACTTTAACATGGAAGGTCTTCAAGGAAGACAGGATTGTCAATTATTTTATTTACTTGGAACTACAATTAACACACGTGGAAGCAGTAGCTAACTCAAGTGGCTTATGTTGTTAGGTTCCTTACGAGTTAACTATGACTCATAGTGACACTGAACGGTTCTGAACATTGCCCCTCATACTGCGCCACCCTCATCTCACCATCTGATTTGTTCAAGCCTGTTAAAGTCACTGAGTCAATACATCTTGTTGAGCGTCGTCTTCTCTATCCCTCCTCCACCTTTCCTAGCAAGTCTTTATTCAAAAACATCCCTCCTGACAACTTACCCAAAGTATGTGATACAGAGTTTCATTATTCTTGCCAAAAGAAATTAAGCACATCTGTTGCCAAGGAGGTCTTCAAAGTGCTAACCAGCAGAGTTGTCAGCTTAAAGATTAAGGTTGGCAGACACAAGTGAGGGTGTTTTCAATTGCTTCATAGGCATGTGAAAGTTGAACAATTAATAAGGGAGACTGAAGAAGAATAATTCATGCTTTGGAATTGTAGTCCTCTGGAAAAGTGGAGACGTAGCCTAAAAGAAGACCCTCAACATGAGAGATTGACACAGTGACTGTAACAAGGGGCTCAAGTATACCAGGGATGGTGTGGATGGCCCAGGATAGGGCAAGGTTCAGATATTTTGTTCATAGAGTCTTTACAAGTTGTAGTCAATCTGATGACACCTAACAACAAGAACAAACAAATCTGTCTTCGAAGAATTGCAACCAGGGTGCATCTTAGAAGCAGGGATAGATGATGTTATTTTTTTTTTTTTCCCTCTCCCATATTTTGGACATGTTATCAGGATCGTGCTAATGCAAAATTTATACTTGGACCAAGAGGCAGTCGTCAGAACAGAGCAAGG
>NW_006399780.1:13249120-13252196 GCF_000299155.1 Elephantulus edwardii
ATATGTAGATGATACAACCCTGCTTGCTGAAACTGAGGAGGACCTGAAGCGCTTGCTGCAGAGGGTCAAGGACTGCAGCCTCCAATATTGATTGAAGTTCAATGTCAAAAAGACAACGATTCTCACCACTGGGACAATTGGCAGCATCAGGATGGATGGTGAAGCGATTGAGATTGTTCACAGCTTCAGTTTGCTTGGCTCCACAGTCAACACTCTCGGCACCAGAAGTCAGGAAATTAGAAGACGTATTGCCATGGGAAATTCTGCTGTTAGGGACCTTTCCAAAGTACTGAAGAGCAACGGTGTCTCTTTGGAGACTAAGGTGGTCTGATACAGGTCATGGTCTTTGCTATCACTTGTTATGCATCAGAGAGTTGGACAGTGACTAAGGAGGATAGAAGGAGAATTGATTGATGCCTTTGAGCTGTGGTGCTGGAGAAGCGTATTGAGGGTACCATGGACTGCTAGGAAAACAAACAGATTCACCCTGGAAAGGGTCAAACTGGGCTGCTCCTTGAAGGCAAGGATTCTAAGGCTCCATCTAACATATTTTGGACATGTTGCAAGGAGGGACATTTTTCACTTTTGTGGAAGATGTAAAGTTTTGTTGCTGTTATGTGTTGTGGAGTCAGAACAGACCCATAGCAGATCCTCTAGCATGTTTTCAGAGGCAGTAAATCACACAGGAAGAGATAGCCCATCCTTCTCTCAAGGAGCAACTAGTGGACTCGAACCATGTTGTCTTTGGGATTACAGCTTGTTAGCCCTAGCTCACCAGAGCTCTCTTTCATTAGCATTAATAAAATCCTGCTGGCTTTTTCCCCCTCATTGAGGATGGAGACTTGGGTTGCCAAAGCGCTTGCTGCAGCTTTGAAAGTTCCCTTGAAAGACATTTTTTTCTCTAATACATTTTTTATCCAAAAAACACTGCTGCCTCTCCTTATTCTTGATTAGACTTGGCAAGAACACTTAAATCTGAGGCTCTTGTTACACAAGGGCTTAACCGTTGTACTATCAGGGCTAAATCCCAGTTGTTGTTATGTGCCGTCGAGTCGCTTGTGACTCATAGCGACGCTATGTACAACATCCCTAAACTCTGCTCTGTCCTGTACCAATCGCACAGTCTCCGATACACCCACCCTGATTACCCCAATCACTGAATCAATGCACCTCATAGAGGGCCTTCCCCTCCTGTGCCTGCCCTCCACCCTACCAAGCATGATATGCAACAAAACTTTACATCTTCCACAAAAGTGAAAAATGGAGTTTGCCCAAAACTGGACCATCTAAATGGGGCTCTGGAATTGAAGAGTCTGTTGTAAGAACTTCTGGACCAGATGTTATTATATGCCACTGAATCAACTATGACTCATAATGGCCCTGTGAACAGCAGATCAAAACTTTGCCCTATCCTGCATCATTCTAATGATTTCCAACATGTATGACTCCTTTGTTACAATCACTGTGTCAATCCATCTTTTCCCAGCAAAATGTCTTTTTTCCTAAAGAATAGTCCCTTCTGACAACATGCCCAAAGGATGTGAGCCAGTTTCACAATCCCTGCCTCTAAAGAGCAACCTGGTTGCACTTGATCCAAGAAAGACTTATTTGTTCTTTTGGTAGTCCATGGATATTTAGTACTCATTGCCAATACAATTAAAAGGCATTGATCAGTGGCTATCACTTATGAGATGGTGCCCACACCCAGTTTCTTTGGGTGCTGGTTCTCAGTCCTATTAGTGAAGAGTTTTTGCTGCCTCTTTGTTATGTGCCGTCAAGTCAGTTACGACTCGTAGTGATCCTGTGAACAATGGCTGTAAACCATGCCCTATCCCAAGCCAACCTCTCCGTCTCTGACATACCTGACCCAGTTGCCACAGTCAGCATCAATCTCCATCTCATCCAAAATCTTCCTTGCCAGGCATGATGGCCTACTGCCTCTAGAGCATATTAGCAGTTGGAGGGAGGATGGTGGATTGTGTTCAAGATTAAGGAATCAGTTTAAGCAGGTTCTGCCTGGAAAGCAACTTAATAGGAACTAAGTTTACATCAGGGAGCTCTGGTGGCTTAGAGGTAAGGAGTTGCACTGCTGACTCAAAGGCAAGTGGTTGGAATCCACCAGCTGCTCTGAAAGAAAGACGGGCAGTCAACTCCTGTGCCATTTACTGCCTTGGTTATTAGACTGACTATCAGCTATGAGTTGATTCTGAGTCAACTGGACAGTACATAATAATAACAATAAGTTTTTGTTACATTTGGGTGTGGTCATGTTAGGAGAAGATATGTGTCTGCCTGTGCTTTTCTAACTTAGACAATCTCCCTGAGATCTGGCATTGGTTGCCCTTGGTTCTTAACAGAAGGTTGAAAAAAATCTGTCTGCTGCCTTAAAAATTATTGTTGTTGCTAAGTGGACTACCACTCAGAGCAGCCCTATGAACAATGAACCTGAACTCTGCCCTATCTTGTGCCATCCTCACAGTCCTGATATACTTGAGCCCATTGTTTCAGTCCCTGTGTCAATCCACCTTGTTGAGGAAAATCTGATGGGGCTGTTCTATTCTGTCCTATAAAATAGACTTGAGGACACACAACTCTTGGGGTTAAGTGTTCTCATCATCTTGTGTTATGTGCCAGAGTTGTCTACGACTCCTAGTGACCCAATGTAGAATAGCTTTGAAGTTGGCTCTAACCTGAGCCAATCTCACTGTCTTTGAAGCACTTGCCCACATTGCCCCAGTCACTGTCAATCCATCTCATCCAGAGTCTTCCACTCCTGCATGATGTCCTTCTTCATGGACTGGTTCCTCGTGGCAACATGTTCAAAGTATGTGAAATGGAGCTTCAAAATCTTGCCTCCAAAGAGCAACTTGGCTTCACCTTCTCCAGGACAAACCTATTTGTTCTCTTGGCAGCCCATGGTATGTTCAATACTCTTCTCCAGCACTACAACTCAAAGTGTCAATTCTTTTTCTGGCATGCACTGTCCGGCTCTCTGATGTACAGCAAGTAATTGTGAAGACCATGTCCTAGATCAGGCGGAGCTTAGTCTCCAAATTGACATCATTGCTTTTCAGCA
>NW_006399780.1:13257024-13265829 GCF_000299155.1 Elephantulus edwardii
AAATGCTTTCCTTTTTAAATGGAACCCATTAAGAGTATTTTTGATACTCCTCAGTCCAAAACCTTGGGGAGTGTTTTCTGTTGTAAAACAAAACAAGACGAAAATCTAGCAGAAGAATTCAAATAAAAGAGTTGAAAGGATGAACAAAATATATACAGAGGACTTTGCGTGTTAATTCTTTTTGTTAGTAGTGAGCTACAGATTAGTACCCATTGTTGTTGTTGATTGCAGTTGAGGTTGGGTCATGCACAATTCATTGCAACCCTATGAACAAAAGGCCTGAATCCCTTCCACAAACATCGCCATTTATTAAAGTTTCCAGAAGCATGGCTGTTTAGGAAGTGGATGTCGGTCCAGCTTCCAAAGTAATCATTCGTTGTTAAAAAAATGTCTGAATATTAAGTGTAATAAGGGATAAAGTGAACGTAACAATTTGAAAACTACTTCACATTTTGATCCATGTTTTTAGATAGGGCCATAATTCATCCCAGCAATTAATGATTATATTTTTTTATTATTGTCATTTCATGTTTCTTTTATAAGCAGGTCATAATAAATATGCAGTTACATACTTAACCTGGCTTTCTTCTAAGAGCTATCTAGTAGCTTTCGCCTCTTTCATGGGCTCCTTGACCTCAGTATCTACCCTCTTTAGGGGTTCAGCTACCTAGCACAGTACCTGACACATTGAATGCACCTTTCCAAGATTCTCAAAAGTACTCACTAAGTGATCCCTACCTTCACTTTATCATTTATCATCTGAGTAGGTAGGGATTTCTCCCACAGAGTCTGCTAATCAGTGGACAGTAAAATCAACTGGAGAGCTTGTTAAAATCGATTGCAATGCCCCACCCCCCAGAGTGTCGGAAGTAGGAAGTGGAGGGTGGGGAATAGTCATTTACATCTCTGACAAGTTCTTAGGTGATTCTGATGCAATTGAGGACAGTACTTTACAAACCTTATTTTGTGCTTGTGCGTGTTGATGCAGCCTGGTAGCTGGCCCTCCAGCTGGTTTTCAGAGAGAGTGAATCCCTCAGGAGCGAGACCGCTCATCTTTGTCCTGCAGAGCAGCTGGTGGATTCGGATTCGAATCGGGTGCCTTTGGGATTGCAGCGCAGCTTCTGACCACTTGGCTACCAATTAAGCTACTTGAGGTAGGGGGTCCTGTTTGCCACCAATAAAGCTACTTGAGGTAGGGATCATGTTTTCCCCGCTTCAGTATTCCCTTCCTCCAGCAAAGTACAAACATAGGTGTTGCTCAAGAAAAGGTTCATTTAAATAATAATAGAAGAGAGGAAGTTTCCTTACTAGAGGAGGTGCTGCCTTTAGCCCTGGAATTTTCTCAACAAAAGCGACACCTCGAAAAGCGCCAAGAGCCAAATCATCGTCCTCAGCATGGCAGGCCCGGGCTCCCACGGCACTGAAGTCATCCAGGTGACAAATGTCTCCTTGAGCGCTAGTTCTGAGCAAATGAGAACTCTCTTCGGTTTCCTAGGCAAGATTGAGGAACTGCGACTCTTCCCGCCAGATGGTTCGCCTTTGCAGGTCTCATCCCGCGTTTGCTTTGTTAAATTCCATGAAGCCAGCTCTGTAGTTGTGGCTCAATATTTGACCAACACCGTGTTCGTTGACAGAGCCCTGATTGTCGTACCTTATGCAGAAGGCGTGATTCCTGACGAGACTAAGGCTTTGTCTGTGATGGCACCAGCTAATGCAGTGGTGGGTCTCCTGCCCGGTGGTGGACTCTTGCGAATTCCTACCCTATTTACCCGGTTTGGTGCTCTTCCATTGGCTGCTCTGAGAGCGCCTAGTCTTCGACCTGCCCTTGCAGCATTTAGGCCTGCTGGAGCAAACTTGAACGTCTGGGGCGTTGGAGTGAGTCAGCCGTTGAAACTTTTTAGTACCATTGATCATAAGGTGAAGCTTGTGGCTGCTGATCTTGTTCCACCAAGTCTGAAATCAGATAATTCTAATACAGTGATAAAGGAAGCCATGAAAAACATACAAGTACAGCCCGTATTTTCTGCTGTTATCAAAGGAGATACAAAAGAAGAAAGTCATTTAAGGTCAGGATCGCCTGCTAGGGAGAAAAGGACTCCCTCATCTTTTAAGCAGAGCCAATCAAGAAGCAAACTGCAGAGGTCACCCCCTGGTCCAAGATGGAGATATTCCCTTTCCAGAGAAGGAGACAGGATATCAAGGGACTTATCAAAAACCAGTGCCCAAAAGAAAAAAGACAAAGAAAAGGAACATTCCAAAATACCACCAAAAAGGGATAGCGGTGCAAGCAGGAAGAGGAGACAGGGAAGCCGGAGCGGGTCAAAGTCCCCTAAGCAGGCCAGCTCTCAGGAAAGAAAATGCTCTCTCTCCCCTTCCCCAAGGAGACTTACAAAGGAGAGGAAAAAAGACCAAGGGAGAAGGAGAAATAAAAGGGAACAATTAACAACCAAGGGTAAAGACAAGGGAAAAAGTTGGGAAAGAAAATCAGAGAGTGATAAAGATAGAAAACATTACACAAGATTAGCATGAAGAGGAACTACGGAGGACTTTGAGAAATGGGGGGGAAAGAAGTTAACAAAAGCAAGTTCCTCTAAAACAACTGTTCTGTGGAATGAGGAACCAGTGACTCACTGAGATAATCCAGAGTGAATGAGAATAACGATCTTGCAGAAGACATGGATATGAGTGACTGAATATTCCTTCTTCAGGTATCCTAATGTATGCATGCATCACTGTTACTCTGTGGGTTTTCTTAATGCTGTAAGTGCTCATGTAGACCTCTGAGTTATAAACTGTTATATGAAACTCATTATATCATTAATCAAAAGCTTTTAGAAAACGGAACATGGGTAACCAATTCTTGTCACGCTGAAATCTTAATGAGTAAGCAAACAGGTTTACTATTCTGGTGCTGTTTCATAACAAAAATGACAAGTTGCATGCATCTGTAGCAGGCATAGATTGTTTATATTGTATGATAGTTTTTAGTAAACAAGTTTACTTAAAGTATTTTCAGTATTTGATTCATTATAGTAATACAATCATGTAATTAATGCACTGATTTTATTTTAATTGTGGCTGAATATTCTAAATATAATTAAAATCCTTCAACGTGTCTTTTTGACATGACAAATTTCTTATAGTAACATCTGAAAATGAATATTTGATGTAGATCATCCTTTTAAGCTTTGTGGCTTAACTTTTGTGGCTTTATCTTTGAAAGATTATATATGCACTAAACTTATCTGAGGGCTTTTTGAGGGCTAACTGGGTTTTAATTACAGAAACTTATTTCACTTAAAACTTTTTTGATAGTGAGTAGCAGCATATATTGAAATAAGAGTAGTATACTTTTTTATTAGGTATTTGGGCCTTTATTTTCTTTGAAATAAATTCTCTCACATCAACGTCAGTGAAAAGCTATCTTGAATCTATCTGTAAAACAAAAGTGGATATTGTCCTGATTTTCAGTTTTCCACTTTTACTAATTTGTTTTAAGCATAGTGTTGGAAAAAGGGGTCGTACACTTTAAATTGACCTTCATATTCTTTTTAAAAGATGACAAATTGACTTGATAACTTAGTGCTTTTTATTTGCTCTCAAGTTGTATAAAAGCAATACAATTGTGTTAATGTCACTATAGTGGTAATCTTATGTATACAGTGATTTCACAGTATATGTATGCAATGTAGTTAGGCAACAGTTTTATTAGTTACTGAACTTTTAAGCTTCACATTTGTGCAATAAAAGCAAAAGAAGACTAAAATCTATGCCATGTTGATATACCATTTCTGAAAGTGTTTTATAAGACATTGATAATAAAAGCCTAAAATTTAAAATAAATAATACATGAGTTTTGGTGGCCTAGTGGCAAGAAGCTGTACTGCAATCCTGAAGGCATGTGGTTCGAATCCACCAGATGCTCTGCGGGAGGAGGGGCAATCTTCTCCTGTGACGGTACACAACAACAAAAGGTTAAAAAAAATACAAACATTTATTCTACTGAAGCTAAACTACAACTTCTTGAATGTATGCATATGATTAAGTGAGTTAATGCATGTAAACCCCTCTCCAAAGAATCCTGACTCCTTTCCAAAGAACCAAACCAAAGCAAAAACTCATTGTTGTGAAGTTGGATTTTGACTCATAGTGATCCTGTAACATGGAGTAGAAATTAATGCCCCGTCAGGTTTATAATCTTTACGAAATTAGACTGCCTCATCTTTCTCCACATGCTGTTGTTAGGTACCATCAATCTACTACTACTACTCATAACATCACCAAAGAATGATGGATCTGAGCTGTTTTCTATCTTATCTCTGCCACACTTGAGTCCATTGTTAGTTACTGTGTCAATCCCTCTTGTTGAAGGTCTGCCCCTCCTTCTTTGACCCTCCACTTTTCCAGACTGATGTCCTTGTCCAAGGACTGGACCCTCTTACCAACATCATGTCCAAAGTATGTGAGATGAAGTTTCACCATGCTTCCCTCTAAGAAGTGCTCTGACTGCATTCTCTCCAGGACATACCTGTTCGTTCTCCTAGAAGTACATTGGATATTTAGGACTCTTTTCCAGCACCACAACTCAAAGGCATTGATCAATTCTTCTGTCTTCTTTATATACACAGTTGAACACTCAAATGCATAACAAGTAATTGAAAAAAAACTATGGTTTGGATCAGGTGCACTTTAGTCTTTAAGTGAACATCCTTGCTCTTGAGCACTTTGGAGAGTTCCTTAACTACAGACTTTCTCAGTTGTGGGGTTCAAACCCTTGACTTTTCAGTTAGCAGTTATGTGTTTACCTACTCTGCCACCAGAGTTCTCAAATAATTGTAAAATTTCTTAGGTCATGGCATACATTAAGCTGTTTCTAAAAAGAAATAATTGTAGCCCTAACCTTCCTTTCTTTGTTATTGTTGTTAGCTCCAGTTGTCACTCCAATTCAGGGCAACCCCATACACAGTAAGACCCCCACCATTGTGATCCTTGCATTTTCAGGTTTGATTTTATTTATTTATTTAAAAAGTACACTGTCTGGCCTTTCTTTCTCTTCTGAATCTGAGAGCACCACTAAAAACTATTTAGCATCATAACATTGTACAAACTTCCACTGACTGTCGAGTAGCACTTAGGTGCATTAGCCAGAAATGAAACATGGGTCTCCAAATCAAAATAGTTAAATTTGCTGCCAAGCAAGTTGATTCAGACTCATAGATTCTCTTTTGGATTTCCAAGGCTGTAAATCTTAACTATTGGGACACATCACATGGATTTCATTACAATATTCTACAGACTATGCCACCAAACTCCTTGAGTCTCCAACTGGAATGTGAGAATTCAACCACTTCCTTGAGCCACTACTGCTCCCCTCCTCTCTTTTTTCTTTAACTTCATCTAAAATGATGCCTGAAGGTAACAGATGGTACACGTTGTGGTTAGATGCTTTCAAGTTGAGTAATATCCATAGCAACACTATGAACAACAGATCTGAACCCTATCCTATCTTATGCTATCCTCACACTTACTGACACACTAAAGCCCATTGCAGCAGTCACTGTATCAATCCACCTGGTTAAGGGTCTTCCTCTCCTTCACTGACCCTCTGCCTTTCCAACCTTGATATCCCTCTTCAAGGAAAAGCCCCTCCTAGCAACATGCCTTAAGTATGTGAGGCAAAGCTTTATCAGATTTGCCTCCAAAGAGCAATCTGGCTGCACTTTCTCTAAGCCATATTTGTTTGTTCTTTGGTAGGCAATGCACTATTGAATACTCTTCTCCAACACCACAGCTCAAAGGAGTCAATTTTGTCATCCTTATTCATTGTCCAGCTCTCAAACACATTATAAGTGTTCAGAAAGACCATGGCCTGAATTAGATGCACCTTAGTCTTCAAAATGGCATTATTGCTCTTCAGTTTTGTAAAGGAGAGCCCATAAATGAGAACAGACTCTTAGTATTGAGAGCCTCTTTAAATGATGCTCTAGTTCATTAATACTGAGCATGTGAACTCAAGAATGAAAAAAAAATCCTTTGAATGCTTTCTACATGCACATACAGCAGAAAGCATAATAAATAGACACACTCATGGCCTCATGAACTTATTTACACCCAGTGAGGAAATGAGTAACAGATTATCTGTAAATGTGATGATCTTGAGTTATCTAAAAATATTAATGAATTCAGTAGTATTTGTTGTTGTGGTTGTTATGTTCCGTCGAGTCGTTTGCGACTCATAGCGACCCTATGTACAACAGCCCTAAACCCTGCTCTATCCTGTGCCAATTGCACTGCCTCTGACACACCCATCCCGATTACCCCAGTCAAGGATTCTGGGGCTTCGTCTGACATACTTTGGGCATGTTGCAAGGAGGGACAGGTCCCTGGAGAGGGACATCATGCTTGGGAGGGTGGAGGGACGGTGCAGGAGGGGGAGACCCTCTATGAGATGGACTGATTCAGTAGTATTTATGCCACTCTTATTTTTAGGTGCCACAGTGGCCCTATGAAAAACATTCATTAATCTAATAATTTTTTTCATATTCTTAGAATACTCTAAACAGCTTACTTTACTTTCCCTCTTTTGAAATGGACTTCACAGAATGTTGTTGTTGTTGTTATGTGCCGTCAAGTCGCTTGCGACTCATAGCGACCCTATGTACAACAGCCCTAAACTCCGCTCTGTCCTGTGCCAATCGCACTGTCTCTGACACTCCCATCCCAATTATCTCAGTCACTGAATCAATCCACCTCATAGAGGGCCTTCCTCTCCTGCACTGTCCCTCCACCCTCCCAAGCATGATATCCCTCTCCAGGGACCGGTCCCTCCTCACAACATGTCCAAAGTATGTTAGACGGAGCCTCAGAATCTTTGCCTCCAAGGAGGCACCCGGTTTAACCCTTTCCAGGACAAATCTGTTTTCCTAGAAGTCCATGGTATTCTCAATACTCTTCTCCAGCACCACAGCTCAAAGGCATCAATTCTCCTTCTATCCTCCCTGGTCACTGTCCAACTCTCTGATGCATAACAAGTGATTGCAAAGACCATAGCCTGCATCAGACGCACCTTAGTCTCCAGAGAGACACCATTGCTCTTCAGCACTTTGGAGAGGTCCCTAACAGCAGACTTTCCCATGGCAGTGCGCCTTTTAATTTCCTGGCTGCTGGTGCCAAGACTGTTGACTATGGAGCCAAGCAAACTAAAGCTGTGTACAATCTCAATCTCTTCACCATCCATCCTGATGCTGCCAATTGGTCCAGTGGTGAGAATCTTTGTCTTCCTGACATTTAGCCTCAATCCATATTGTAGGCTGCAGTCCTTGACACTCTGCAGCAGGCGCTTCAGGTCCTCTTCAGTTTCAGCAAGCAGGGTTGTGTCATCCGCATAATGCAGGTTGTTGATAAATCATCCACCAATCTTGACCCCACATTTCTCCTCATAGAGCCCAGCCTCCCGGATAATCTGTTCTGCATATAGGTTGAAAAGGTATGGAGATAGGATGCATCCCTGGCATACGCCCTTCCCAATTTTGAACCATGCAGTGTTTCCTTGCTCTGTTCTGACGACTGCCTCCTGGTCCAAATATAAGTTTCGCCTTAGAACGATCAAGTGTTCTAGGATCCCCATTCTTCTCAGAGTCAGCCATAGTTTGTTAATAGAACCTCATAATTGTCTAGTAGCTCTGGAATAACATCTTTTTTTAATAATTCCCTGAGGCTGGAAGCAAGTTGAGGACACAGATCACTGTGGGTCCGAAGGTCAGAGTCTGATAAAATGGAATGTTTCATATAGTAACTACTGAGCACTGACAACTGTTTGCCACCTTTCATCATAAAATTAGATTTTCGACTCCATACTGAAGATGGACTTTTGGATTTATAGTAACCTAGGATTTTTTTTTTTCTTGTGGCTAAGTAACGGCTACTTTTCTAGGGAGCTCTGGTGGTGTAGCTGGTAGAGAGCGGCGCTGCTAACCCAAAGATACCTGGTTCAAACCCATGAGGGGGCTCTGTGCAGTCTCTTAACTGTGATTTAAAGCCTTCAAAAAACCCACCGGAGTTTCAGCTATGAGTCATTTCCGACTTGACAGTGATGAGTCTGAGTTTGGAAAAGGACTATGCTGTGCTGTAAGTCAGGCAAACAGATCACGTACTCTCCTGCCCCCCTATTCCTTTCAGCCCTTTGCCGACTGTGGGGCAGGAGACCCAGCTGCTCAAGCACAACATAGCAAACTTATCAACTTTGTAGGAACCATCATTCAGTTAAGGTGGCAGCGGGGTCAAGCATTTCACAGGACTCATTTACTCATCAGCGATTTCCCCGTGTGCCAACCAGGCAAGGCCCGTGTTTGCTCTGCTCTCCAGCAGGCGGGGTAGAAAATACATTCAGAACTACCATTTACTCAGCACTTACCCTGGGCCAGACACTGTTCTAAGTCTTTTTTAGAGAAGATATATTTGCAAACTTACTCCCTCCTCCTCGCCCCAGGGAGCAGGTACTTTTGGGGTCTGGATCAGAAAGAGGGCACCAAGGCCCTAAAGGTTATTTCGCCCTTCCGCAGGTTTATTATAAACCCAGGGCAAACAGCGGTGGGAAAGGCCCCGGCAAGATCAGGGCCGAGCTGGCGCGGGAGGCTCGGTGACGCGCAGACGCCACAGCACCTCTCGGTGGCAGGGACCGCGGGCCGAGGCGGGTCGGTGCGCTCAGCCAGCGCGCGGAGGAAGAGAGGCCGCGGCGGACGCGGGGACCCGGTCGCGCTCCCGCCCCTTGTCAGCGCCGGGCGGCGGCCCCACGTGACGGGAAGC
>NW_006399780.1:13266035-13352227 GCF_000299155.1 Elephantulus edwardii
GTGCGGACGGGCAGCGGAGGGCGGCGGCCTGCCGGGGGCGCGCCCCGGAGAGTGTGCGGGGTTGGGGGTAGTGAAACGAAGGCTGGGATGAGAAGGCAGGAGTGGGGAGGGGCAAAGACGGGATGTGTATGTGTGTTGGTGGGGGAGGAAAGAAGAGGGTGCAAGGTGCAGAGGTGTGTATGTGTGTGTGCGTATAAGCAGGTGTGTGCAAGACTGGAGGGGGAGGTGTACATGGCGGGGACAGGTGTACGCGACTGGGGGTGTGGGCAAGTGTAACTGAGAATGGGAAATGCAAGCGAGTCTGGGGACAGTAAAGTGGGGGCAAGGAAGCACTTGTATGTGAAATTTAGGATAGGTGTGCAAACGTTTGGTTAGGATAGGTAAACGATTGTGAAGGTGGTATACTTGTTGGGGTGATCAAATATATACATGTGTGTGGGATGGGACAGATGTGTGGGGGCAGCAAATTGGGTGTGTGTGTGTTTAGGACAGAAAAATCCAAGAGATCTCGTGCTGATTAGTTTTAGCAGAAAGAAGGCCGCCTGCCCTTCCCTCCACCCACCTCTTGAATGGTTTTGGTGTTTGATTGGTTTCCTAGAACACTCTGATTTTTCAGAGTTGTTTGTACTGGGAGCCTAGTGTTGGGATGCTGGCCAGAGGTGTGTTGAGAATGAAAGGGGTTTGTGCTAGGGCTTTGGATTATTGTTTTTTAGCACCAGGTCAGGGCTAGAAGCTATCACTCTAATAGGATTTTGTCTTTCCTTTGCCTTTTGGAGGTCCTGGTAGAAGTTAGTTTCCATTTTCCCCCTACAACTTTAAAAACAGTAGCTTTAGATTACAGTTGTTTCATATTGCTTCTGCTCCAAGAACTGAGTGTCCCCTCCAAAGTGTCTACCCAAAGGGCCCTAGTGAGTTTGGAAATAGGGGCTCACCCAGTGCCTCTTAATGCAAGTGAGCTGCAGTGGCTGCTGTGGTCCAAACCTTTCTCGGCAGAATTTACTCATGAATGAGTTGCTTGTGGAGACTCCTGGTCCATTCAGAGGCAGGTTAGATTTCAGGCCAGAGGGTAAACCAGGAGTATGATGCTGAATGATCACACTGGTTTGTGTTAAGTCAGAAATAATGTCTGTTGAGTGGGCCTGTGTGGTGCCCTTGATTTGGACATTGTTCCTTCTCTTGATTACCCAGAAGCTGGACAGCTAAGGGTGTCCCAGCCCTGTAGTCAGAGGAAATGAACACTTAGCCAGCTGCTTCCTTTTATCTTTTTTTCCTTTTCTGCCAGCATGGTCTTTTTGGTGCTTAGCAAAAGGCATCCCAAGACACTAAAAACAGCATTGATTGAAACCTCTTTACTACTAATCTGTCATAGCTCCCAGCTCCTCTACCAAAACAAAGGCATTGCTACATGGTCCATTATGAGATGGGGATTTGGCATCAAATTCTGACCCTCACTTTTAAAATGGAAAACATGGGCAATTTACTTGTTATTTTAAGTCTTAATTTCCCTAATCAATATGGGGGGCGTATTAGAAACACTTTATGTGTATTGGAAAAAATATATAGAAAGCATTTGGCATTTAGATTAAAATAAAAATATGCTACTTGTAAATAAAGAAGGGTATAGGGGTATTGTTCACTCTCAACTCTGAAAATCTATGGTGACACAATCTGCAGTTGTGACCCCAATAAATGTTTTATTATTAATTTAAATTATGTTTTTTCCAAGTATAATTTACTTACACATTAATATACACATGTTACAGGGAAAAATGGGTGAACAGTACAGTAATATGCGTAGCTTCTGTTTACTCTGCCCTATTTCTTCCACTCCTGACTGATCGTGAATAGCAGTCCTCTGATTCTGGAGTTGGAGGGAGCCTGCCTCTCTGACTGGTTCCTCTACCTAAACCCTCCAGTAACAGGGATTCTTGAAAAGAGCCTTTCTTTTGGTTAGGCAGCTTGAGTTGACAAAAAGCACAGAACCCACTACTTAAAAATGCTTTATTTTCTAGCCTGATTTGCAGGCAATATTTTTGAGGAGAAAACAATTAAAACCTGATTTAGTCTTTTATACTTTGGCCTGTTTCAGGGAGGGACCAGTCCTTGGAGAGTGACATCATGCTTAGGAGGTTGGAGGGATAGCACAAGAGAGGAAGACCTTGGATGAAATGGATTGACTCAGTGACTGGGGTAATGGGGGTGAGTGTGTCAGAGACAATAAGATTGACTTAGGATAGAACAGGGTTCAGACCTGTTGTACATAGGGTCCCTATAAGTCGCAGGTACCTCGATAGCACATAACAACTACAAAACTAATATTAACTAATATTTGTGAACCTCTAAAAATACTCAAGGAAATTTTACATAATGGGTTAAGCATCTTTACCTTGGTCAGAATCCAGGCCTCGTTAGAAATACATTAAAGTAATCATTTGTGGCAGCCAGGTGTTTGAGTACTGTTGAAAAATTTGGCTCATACTTTACAACTCATTTTGTCTTTGATTAATCTGCTCTGTTTTTCTTTACTGTAAAGTACATAACTACTAAGTGGATATAGAAGAAGGCACAGCTTAATTTGGGGTTACCCTAAATAAGATTGAATGCTTCGAGGAAAAGAACAGGAAAAATAATTTAGAAAGTTGTAAAAATCTTGGCAAGTGATTTGAAATTGAGATCTTTTCTTGATAGTAAAATAGCTACAATTGGGTGCATTAAAGATGTAAGACTTAAACCAAGATAGGGCAAGATTCATATCCGTTGTTTATAGGGATTCTTGGAGTTGTAGTCTGCTTGACAGTGCATAACAAACTACTTGCCATTGAATTATTTCTTACTTACTCATAGGGACCTTATAGGACAGAACAGAACTGCCCCATAGGGTTCTGAAGGCAGTAATCTTTGTGAAAGTAGACTGCCACAAGAAAGGTCCCTCACTAAGTGATTTGTAGGTTCTAACCGCTGATCTGTCTGTTAGCAGCTGAATGCTGTCCCAAGAGTGCCTTGACTGTCACAAGAGTGTCTTCCATTAGCTCTTCAACCCAAAACCAGATCCAATGCTGTTAGAGTGATTGAGACCCATGGAGACCCCCTCTCTATTGAGTTTCTGAGACTATACATTTTTATGGAAGAAGATTGTCCATCTTTCTCCTGCAGAACAGCTGGTAGAGTTGAACCACTGTCACGCACATAACACAGTGTGCCATGAGGCCATTGGTAATCTACAAATCAATACCTCAAGGTATTATATAGCTTCATCTACATTAGAATACTAAAGATTTTTAAAACACTTCAAAACAGCAAGTGCTGGTGAGGTTGTGGAGAAACTGGAACTCACATTCATTGCTCATGGTAGAGCCACCATGGAAACAGTTTGGAGGTTCCTTGAAAAGTTGAACCCCGTATTACCACATGACCTAGCAGTCCCTGTCCTATGTACAAACCCAGAAGAAATGAAGACAAAAATACAAACAAAAGCTACTACATGACTATTTTCTGCAGCTCAAAAGGCGGAAAGAACGAAAATATCTATTATCAGATGAATGAATAAACAAAAAGTTGTACGTGCAATGAAATATTACACAGTCATAAAGAGAAGTGAAGTCCTGATATGAGCCACGACTTGAATGAACTTTGCTAAGTGAGATAAGTCCATCATAAAAGGATAAATTGTATATGATCTCGTATGAAGGAAGTGAATATATAGAAGCCAGAGATTATGAATGGCTACCACAGGTGAGAGGAAGAAGGGTTAGGTGGGTAGTCTTCATTATCTAGTGCCGTCATCACAGAAATACCACAAAAGAAACACTTCAGCACACTTTTTCCTCTCATAATTTAGGAGGCTAGATGTCCAAATTCAGGGTACCATCTGTAGGAGGAAGTGTGTGTCTCTGCCAGCTCTGGGCAGAGTCCTTGTCTGTCACATGTGAGGGCCTAGTGGCCTTGGAACTCTCCATGTATCTTTACCTCAGTTTACCCCTGGTTCTAGGATATCCTCAATGCAGGGTTCCTGGGTCCCAAAGACATAGTCTTCTTCCTCGGTAATACTGATATTTTCTCATTTTGCTTACTTCTCTCTTCCCTGAAATGTGGCCTGTATTGAGCTAAAACGTGATTACAGGTTCCACCTCAGGAAACTTCTCATATGGGATCCGGGTTGTGACCTGAGTCAGGATGTTGATTTCTACCCTATCTTACCTAATTAAAACATGTTGTTAGGTATCCAGTCCATTCCTAGCAGCCTTGTCGATGACAGAATGAAACCTTGCCTGGTCACAGTCTCTTTGGTTCTTAAACTCATTGGACAGTCTCGGTGTAATGACAACAGATCACAAAATAGAGGACAGCCACAAAGTACGGGAGTCATGGCGTAGCCAAGTTGAGACATATTTGGGGCAGGAGGGGAGTTGAGTGGTGGCCACCGCACAGGAAAGCTGATGGTACTGGGATATTTTGGAAAAGGATAGCATGATAAATGTAATCAATGTCATTGAATGGTGCATGTGAACTTACTCTGTTGGTAGATGTTTTGATGTATATATTTTCATGGCAATTAAAAAAATAACCCCAATGGCATACCATTCTACTCTCAATACATGAAGTCATCTTGAACTGGAACTGACGGGCAGGATGACAACAAGTTAATATCCTGTTACACAAACTATAGACACATACAGTCAAGGTATTCAGGATTTGTTTATATTAGAGAAAAGAAAGAGAACTTTAACATTTTCCTTTGCTAATTTTTAAAGAAACAGTTTGAAAACCTGCAGTGGAGTTTGCTGTCAAGGCTGGCTTCTTCCTATCCAATAAACCATTTCTGAGGATTTAACTTGGTTATTCAGTGAGAACTCTCTCACAGAATTCACGTGTCTATTTGAACACCCCTACCTGCCACATTGGTTCATGTGTCATGATGGCCAGCCGAGGAGGGAGGAGCCTGGGATTAATACCTCTGTGAAGGAGACCAAAAGGTTCAAGGTTTATTTTTTGTGTTTTGAGATTACAAATATAGAAGCTAGACAGTCGACAGGATGGCCCTTAGAAATTGTTCACACTGTTTCTGCTTTAGCAAGCTGACATAAGCCAGGCTGATAACAGCAAATGGTCACAACATAATGCTTAATACCCTCTGTCCATCACCTTGGCTTTTCAGGGTTTATCTTGTTCTTGACATCAGATCCAATGGTCGGAAAAATTGCCCCCTCCCCTTGGACTTGCCTATGAATTGTCCCCCACTCCTTGCACTTGCCTATAAATTGCCCCCCCCCACTAGTTTATAAATACACCTCCCCCTTGCTCTCACCTATACATTTCCCTCCCTCCTCCAGAAGGAGAAAAATTTACAGGTAAGTGTAAACTCGCTAGAGAGTCAGTTATGAGTCAGTTCTAATTCCATGGTACACAACAACAAAAATATCTCCTTGTTCAAATCCACCAGAAGTTTTGCTGGAGGAGGAGGTGCAGTCTCCTCCTGTGTCGGTCGGATCTGATTCGATGGCACACAACAAGAAAAAAAATTCTTTAGGAGGCTCTGGTGGCCTAGTGGTAAGAAGCTGCACTGCAATCCCACAGGTGGGCACTTGGGCTCCACCCCCTGCTCCACAGGTGAAGAATGGGCAGTCTTCTACTGAATGACTTCCTGTCTCTGAAAACCTACTAGAGGCTCAGGTATGAGTCAGTCAGTTCCAGCACGACAGTACACAACATCTCTTTGGACTGGCCCAAAACAACATGAGGAATAAGGCAAGATGTACTGTTGAGTGACTTGTCACTCTTGTATGGCATGTCCCCCTTTTCTAGCTTCTTTATCTGTATGACAGTTTGAATCCACCAGCTGCTTTGAGGGAGAAAGTTGCATGGTGTCCACCCATTAGATTTGTTATTAGGTGCCATTGAGTTGAATACAACTCACAGCAACCCTACGAAAAACTAACCTAAACTCTGCCCTATCGTGGCCATCCTCATCATCTCTGACAAAACTAAAGCTCATGCTGAAGTTACCATGCCACCTTGTCATGGCATCTTGTTGAGGGTCTTCCCTTCCTTCACTGACCCTCCATCTTACTAAGCATGATGTCCCTTTCCAAGGGATAGCCTCACCTAGCTACATATCCTGGTCTGAAAGGCAAAGCATCATCATCCTTGCCTCCAAGGAGCACTCTGGCTGCACTTTCCCCAAGACATACCTGTTCTTTTAAGTATTATTATTTGCTCCTATTAGTGCAGCACTTGCTGTGCTGGTGTAGCTTGTGGGGTCCTCTAGTGCTGGCATCAGTGCCACCAGTGTCTCAGGTCCCAGAAGGTTCACCCACGGTGGAGAGGTTGCAACAGTGCTTTTGAATTAAGACAGTCTACGGAGAAGGATTGGCTGTCAGATTTACAGCCTCTGAAAACCAGTGAGTGTCAGCTATGAGTCGGTTCTGACTCAGCAGCAATGAGTTAGTTGTTTTTGTTGTGTTTTCTTTCCTTCTATGTTCTCTGCTATAGCTTTCACTTCTGATCATATTGACAATGGTAATTAGCAATTGGTATTGAAAAAAAGTCATTACTAAGAGAGAGGAAGAAGAAAAGATTGAGGTAGATGTCAGAAGAGACTTTGAATATTGCACAAGTGTGCAGAGAAGTCCAAGCAAAGAGAGACTTTGAATATTGCACAAGTGTGCAGAGAAGTCCAAGCAAAGGGAAGAAATCAGGAAATGAAGGAGCTGAACTGAGTTTCAAAGGGCAGCTTAGAAAGACAAAGCCAAGTGTTATAATGAAATGTACAGAGAGCTGGAGTTAGAAAATCAGAAGGGTTGAACTTGCTTGGCATTTTTTATGCTGAAAGAACGGGAGAACAAATTCAAGCCCCGAGTTGCAGTACTTATAGTAAATGATCCAGGAAGCATTTAAAGAAGATGGAAGAAGTACACAGAGTCTGTGTACCAAAAAGAATTGGCTGCCTCAGAAGAATTTTGTGAAAGAGTATTTGATCAAGTAGAAATGATGATTGAGGAAGTTCAAGCTGTTGTGAAGGAATTGACAAAAAATAAGGCCCAAGAAATTGATGGCATACCAGTTGACATATTTCAACAAACAGATTTGGATGTTCTCACCAGGTGTGCCAAGAAATCTGAAGGGCAACTGACTGGAAGAGATCTGTATTTATTCCCATTCCCTAAAAAGGTGATCTGGCAAAGTTTGGAAATTACTGAACAGTATCACTAATACCACACACAAGCAAAATCTTGCTGAAGATTATGCAAAAACTACTGGAACAGTACCTTGACAAAGAACTGCCTGAAATACAAGCTAGATTTAGAAGAGGCCATTGCACTATCATTGTCAGATGGATTGTGGCAGAAAGTACCGGAAGAATGCCTATTTATGTTTTATTGACTATGCAAAGGATGTTAACTCATAGTACTACCCTAGGAATGATTGCCTTGGAAGCTAAAAGCTATCATTCCCCACACATTTAGGTGTCCTCACCCAGAGACAAGAAAGGTGGAGAACTTAGGATGATGTTTTTCATCCAGAGACAAGAAAGGTGTGAATCGCAATGAATTGTGGCCAACATTGAGAGGAATGGGAATCCCAGAACACTTGATTGTTTCGTTCAAAACCTCTACTTAGACCAGGAAGCAGTCTTTAGAACAGAGCAAGGAAACACAACATGATTCAAAATTAAGAAACTGTAGAGAGCTCTATGGCAAGAATCTGTGCTGCAATCCCAAAGGGGTACACTTCAAATCCGCCAGATGCCCCACTGGAGAAGGAGGAGCAATCTCCTGTGCCAGTCGGATTCGACTAGATGGTACACAAGGAAAAAAAAAATTAAGAAATTGTGTCAGAGCTATTGTTCCTAGGATCCTTAAGAGTCCGAGTTGACTAGACAGGACATAACCACTAAAGCAGCAACAACATTGATCTGAAAACTACTGGAGAAGCTTGTGAGCGTCTGTCTCCTTCCTCAGCCCTTTCCAAGGATATTAGAACCTATGACAATTTCTTCATTCCCTTACAAGTTTTTTTTTCTTTTCTTCTCCCTGCCTCTTTTTTTAAACAGTCCCTCCGAAAGGACTATCCACTTAGCATTGTATCCAAAGATGAAATTTGTAGGTGAAAGGAGTTAGAAGTTAGCCTTCATTACAGACTGGTTAATTTCAGGGTCGAAAATATGGAACGCTTCACGAATTTGCGTGTCATCCTTGCGCAGGGGCCATGCTAATCTTCTCTGTATCGTTCCAGTTTTTTAGTATATGTGCTGCCGAAGTGAGCACACAAGTTTGTTTTTAAAGCCAATAATGTGCTATTCTGTTTCCTTGAAGATTCCACCTGATTTTCCCTTCCCCTCTTCCCACATGAATTTTGACGTCTTGTGTACAACTTCATCATGGTTTTAATGTGTTTACTCAGATTAACTGAAAAAATATACGTCTTCTTAAGAAATATTTCTTCCCTCAGTAAAAGTAAAGTTCTCTACTAAAATTACAGCTTATACATTAAAAAAAAAAGTCTTTCTAGAAAACTGCAGATCACAGCAAGATTTTAAAAAAAGAAAAATGTACAAACCTAATCATGACTGAGTTCCTGTTATTCTCTGGTACCACAGAAGCAGAAGCATATCTTGTTTGTGAGTGTGTGCAGTTCCTGATGCCTGTTTTTGACCTCTCAAACATTAACGACTTTCTGTATTTACAAGTGGAACAGTAGCCAGTGGAGGATGAAGCAGTGTTTGTTTTAGGGATTGTTAATATTGTTAAACATGATCAAACCATAGTAGTTAATGAAAGCGAAAAAAGATGTCAAGCTGCACACCTGCTTAATTTCTCCTCTGACAACTAGTTGATTTGTAGATTGCCTGGACACTTACTTACACACATAGATACCTGGCTCTTTTGAACTTACCTGGCTAGATAATTCAGCACAATTCAGAGCTAAACGTGCACAAGGATAGCTTTTAAAACTACTGACTGATACTGTAGAATAATATGAGTAAACTAATAGCTGTAAACTTCTTTGTAAATAAGGCAGAAAACATTGTCTGGGAGTTGATCTTTTAAGGGCTTTTCATCTTATGGTGGATTTGCTAGTGGCATATTTTAGGAGGTATGTATGTTACACAGTTTTTTAAAATAGAATTTACCTACCTTGTGGTGATCTGCGTAAGGGTATTTTCACTGTATTCACTGACAGGCGCAATTGTTGTCACAGTCAATTTTAGAACATTCTGGTCACTCAGAAAAGAAACTCTGCCCTTTAGTCATCATCCTTCTATCCTTCCCTCACTTTATTCCTGAATGACCGTAAATCTACCTCCATAGATTTGCCTATCCTGGATCTTTCATATAAGTGTGGTCATAGTATGTGGTCTTACAGTTAGCATTATGGTTTTGAGATTTATTTTGTGATATCAAGTATTCATGTGTCGTTCCTTTTCATGGCTGAGTAATATTCCACTGCATAAATACACCATATTTTATCACACAGTCATCAGATGATGGATATTTGGTTGTATGTACCTTTTAGCTGTTATGAACATTCATGTACAATTTTTTATAACGTATGTTTTAATTTCTTTGGGACATATATCTAAGGAGTGGAATTGCTGGATTATATAGTTAACTGTTTAACTGCTAAAGAAACTGTTGTTTCACAAAATAACTGTACAGTTTTACATTCCTACCAGTAATGTTACTGAAGTGATAGAACAGAAGACTTCAAAGGGCAGCTTGAGAAGACAAGCAAAGGAATATGCAAAGAGTTGTATTTAGAGAATAAGAGAGGGAGAACTTACTTGTCATTTCTCAAGTTGAAAGAACTGAAAACCAAATTCAAGCCTTGAGTTGCAGTACTGAGAGATGCTACTACTCATAGTGACTCTGTGACCAACAGACCTGAACCCTGCTTTATCCTGTGCCATCCTCACGATCTCGGACACACTTGAGCCCATTGCTGTAGTCACTATGCCAGTCCACCTGATTGAGAGTCTTCCTCTCCTTCATTGTCCCCCCACCTTCCCCAGCATGATGTCCTTTTCCAAGGAATAGCCTTAGAACATTCCCAGAGTATATGATGTTGTTGTTATGTGCCGTCGGGTTGCTTGCGACTCATAGCGACCCTATGTACAACAGCTCTAAACTCTGCTCTGTCCTGTGCCAATCTCATTGTCTCCTACACACTCATCCCGATTGCCCCAGTCACCGAATCAATCCATCTCCCAGAGGGCCTTCCCCTCCTGCACCTGTCCTCCACCCTCCCAAGCATGATGTCCCTCTCCAGGGACCGGTCCCTCCTTACAACATGACTAAAGTATGTCAGACAAAGCCTTAGAATCCTTGCCTCCAAGGAGCAGCCCTGTTTAACCCTCTCCAGGATGAATCTGTTTGTTTTCTTAACAGTCCATGGCACCCCCAGCACTCCAACACCAAAGCTGAAAAGCATCAATTCTCCTTCTGTCCTCCCTGGTCATTGTCCAGCTCTCTGATGCATAACAAGTGATGGCAAAGACCATGGCCTGTACCAGACGCATCTTAGTCTCCAGAGACAAACCGTTGCTTTTGAGTACTTTAGAGAGGTCCCTAGCAGCAGACTTTCCCATGGCAATATGTCTTTTAATGTCCTGGCTGCTGATGCCAAGAGTGTTAATTGTGGAGCCAAACAGACTAAAGTTGTGAACAATCTCAATCTCTTCACCATCCATCCTGATGCTGCCAGTTGGTCCAGTGGTGAGAATCTTTGTCTTCTTGACATTGAGCCTCAATCCATATTGAAGGCTGCAGTCCCTGACTCTCAGCAGCAAGTGCCTCAGGTCCTCCTCAGTTTTAGCAAACAGGGTTGTGTCATCTGCATAACGCAGATTGTTTATAGATCTTCCACCAATCATGCTACATTTCTCCTTATAGAGCCCAGCCTCCTGGATGATCTTTTCTGCATACAGGTTGAAAAGGTATGGAGACAGGACACATAACTGGTGTACGCCCTTCCCAGGAATAGATGGTATAACAATTGACATATTTCCGCTAACAGATTCTGCCCTGGATGTGCTCACTAAGTTGTGTCAAGAAATCTGGAGAGTAACCACTTGGCCAACTGACTGGAAGAGATCTATATTTGTTTCCATTCCAAAGAAAGGTGACCCAACAGAGTATGGAAACTATGGAACAATATCGTTGATTTCACATGCAAGCAAGATTCTGCTGAAGGTTATCCAAAAATGACTGGAACAGCACATCAGCAGAGAACTGCCAAAAGTCCAGGCAGGGTTTAGAAGGGGTCATGGTACTAGGGATATTATAGCTAATGTTAGATGGATCTTGGCTGAAAGCAGGGAGTACCAGAGGAATGTTTATCTGTGCTTCATTGATTATGCAAAGGCGTGTTTGTGTGGACCATAATAAACTGTGGCTGACTCTGAGAAGAATGGGAATCCTAGAACACTTGATCGTGCTAATGTGAAACTTATACTTGAACCAAGAGGCAGTCATCAGAACAGAGCAGGGAAACACTGCATGGTTCAAAATTGGGAAATTGGGTGTATATGATGGTCTAGGAAATATCCAAAGAAGATGGAGAGACTACATGGAGTCACTGTACCAAAAAAGAGTTGGTCAACAATGCTGAAATATTTCAGGAAATAACATATGATCAAGAGCCAATAGAGATGAGGGAAGGAGTTAAAGCTGCATTGAAGCCATTGGCAAAATATAAGGCCTCAGGACTCGATGGGATATCAGTTGACATGCTTCAACTAACAAATGCAGCCCTGGGCAGGCTCACCAGTCTGTGCCATGACATTTGGAAGTCAGCTACCAAGCCATCTGGCTGGAAGAGGTTCATATTTATTCCTATGCCCAGGAAAGATGCCCCAACAAAATGTGGAAATTAATTGAATAGTATCAGTGATGTTACATACAAGCAAAATATTGCTGACAGTCATCTAAAAACGGCTTGAACAGTATTTTGACAGAGAACTGCTGAAGTTTAGGCTGATATAGAAGAGCCAATGGCAACATGAATATCATTACTAGTGCCTAGTGGATCTTGGCTGAAAGCAGCAAATACCAGAAGAATATCTATCTGTTTGATTATGCAGAGATGTTTGACTGTGTGGATGATGGCAAATTATGGCTAACATTGAGAAGAATTGATAATTCCAGAATACTTAATATTGCTTATATGAAATCTATACCTAGAGCAAGAAGCTGTTATCTAAAGGAAACATGGGATCACTTCATGTTTTAGAATTGGGAAAAGTAGGTATCAGAGTTGTATCTTTTCTCCTCATCCTATTCAATTTGTATCTCATTCCTATTCAATTTGTATGCTGAACAAATAATTTGAGAAGCTGGACTTTACGAAGAAAGATATCCTCCGGCCTGTGCTATGTAGATGACTCAGCCTTGTATGCTGAAAGCAAAGAGGACTTGAGGCAATTGCTCATTGTAGCCTTCAATATGGATTCCATCTCAACCTCAAGAAGACAAAGGACTCATCACTGGACCAACTGGCAACATCATGATACATAGAAGATTGAAATTGTCAGTGTTTTCCTTTTACTTCAATCCACAATCACCACCCTTGGTCCCTGCAGTCAGATCTGGTGGATTCGAACTGTGTGCTTTTGGGATTGCTCTACAGTTTCTTACCATAAGGCTTCCAGAGCTTCCTGGTAGCTGTATAGCATTGGGAAAGTCTGCTGTCAGGAACCTCTTCAAAATCCTGAAGAATAAGGATGTCAGTCTAAAAGCTAAGATTTTTCTGGTTCAAGCCATTGCCTTTCCAGTTGCCTGCTGTGCATCTGAGAGCACATGAATAAGAGTGACAGGAGAAAAATTTATGCCTTTGAATTGTGATCTTGGAGAAGAGTGCTGAATATTCATTCCATGGCTTGCCAAAAGAACAAACAGATAATGTCTTGGAGGGAGAGAAACCAGAGTGGCCTTGGAGGTACGGATAGCAAAGCTTTGTCTCACATACTTTGGGTATATTTTAAGGAGAGACTATTTCTTGGAAAAGGACATTATATTTGGAAAGGTGTAGAGTCAGTAAAAGAGGAGACCTTCCACCAGATGGATTGACACAGTGACAGTAGCAGTGAGCTCAGGTGGGTCAGAGAGGATGAGGCTTGCACAAGGATTCAGATCTATTGTTCATAGAGTCCTTGTTCATAGAGTCCCTGTGAGTCCTCCTTGACTAGATGGCACTTAACAACATCACAATAGATAAATTTCTAAATATTTTAAAAAGTACAAATTCTAGAGAAAAAAATTTAATCTTCTGTTTTTCAAGACATCATAAAGAAAGTGAAAGAACAAGCTGAGAAAAAAGGGAGGGGGCAGGAGAGAACACATGTTACATACCTGATGAATGAGAGCTGCAAAATATAAAGCACTCTTGTAAGAAAATAACAAATACTCTAACAGGAAAATAGGGAAAACTTACAAATAGACTTCACATAGAAAAGGAAAAATGAATGGTCAATGAACATGCTTAGCATAATTTTCTAGAATTGTAAATTATGAGATTAATCTGTACTCATTAATTGATAAAATAATTTTTCTATTTTTTGTCTGATGGCATCAGATGTCTGTAAGATTGTAGAGTAGTGAAAACTCTCCACACTACTGGTGGACATTTCTAAAATGGGAAAACCATTTCAGCATCTTGCTGTAAGCCCTTGACATTCTTTAGTAGGCTAATACTTACTATTAAACATATGACTTACAGATTTCTTTCAGGTGCCCAGGGCAAAAATGAGAAAGTTCACAGAAATCTTGTTAGAGAAAGGGGATAACTGCAACCTGCAGACAAGTTAAGTTTCCATCAATAGCATCTGCAGAAGAAGCATAGACAATGTGGACAATGTGAGGGAGGTGAGTTTCACCTCTAGTAACTCTACAAAGGGGAACTGTCCCCATCAACAGCAACCACAGTGTAAAACTGATCCCTGTAAGGTTAGACATGACCCCGTCCCACCTCCTGCACCTACTTCGGCTAATCACTGGGTCGAAAATTCATTGCCGGTGACAGACTTGAAGTTACTCACGGTTGTGGGGTTTATTAAGGAAATAGTTTTGGATATGAATGAGGCAAAGAATATCACACATTCTCTGATGTTTTTAGTCATCCAGCAAGTGTTGTCCCATTGCAATCACAAGTCAGCTTGTTCTTCAGCTGTCTAGCAAGCAAAACCTTTTAACTCTGGCTCTGTCCCCAGGTTCCTTTCAGGCTATGCCTCACCATGGCTTCTCCACAGTCTGACAGCATCTCCCACTTATATAGGCCCTGTAGCTGCTGATTATTAAAAGACACTAATCAGCAGTGAACTATGTGTCCATAGCCCAGAGGGGGCTACGACAACAGCTGGAGAAGCTATTTTCAAAAGTCCTAACACACTGAAGCATGATTTTAAAAATTAATATAGCAGCAAAAGAGAACTACAGCTGCCGATGGAAGCAAATTTTAAGCATAATGTTAAGGGGATGTGTAACAGAAGAGTATATACTGATGAAATAAAAGGTTTTAAAAGATTCAAAAGTATGGAAATCCATGTAATATGTTTAGGGTGGTGGTTTTTCTTTCTTTTTTTTTTTTTTGTTTTTGTGGGAACCGTCAAATCAGACCTGACTGGTAACAGGAGGAGATTGTCTCTCCTTCTCCAACAGAGCATCTGGTGGATTCGAACCATGCGCCTCTGGGACTGCAGTGCAGCTTCCTGCCACTAGGCCACCAGAGCTCACCATGCTTAGGGTTTTTTTGTTCTGCAGAGCAAAACCTTAGAGAAAAGCAAAGGTATTAAAAGCACAAATTCTGAGTATTTGGGTTAAGGACAGAACATACACCAGATTTAAAAGATGTTGATAATATTCTGTTAAGCAAAGCGTGACATTTGCTATTATTATGTCTTGTGCATATTATAAGTGTAATTTTGTTTACAGAATATTAATTAAAATTTAACTTGTTGTGAGGTGCCATCAAATCAGGTGTGACCCAGAGCAACCCTATGAACAACAAATCTGAATCCTGTCCTATCCTGGACCATCTCCACACTTCCTGACATACTGGAGTCCATTGCAGCAGTCACTGTGTCCGTCTATTTGGATAAGGGTCTTCTTCTCCTTTGCCAACCCTCTACCTTTCCTAGCACCGTGTCCCTCTCCAAGGAATAACACTTCCTAGCAACATGCCCAAAATATGTGAAGTGAAGCTTTATAATTTTTGCCTCCAAAGAGCACTCTGGCAAAACCCTTTTCAAGACGTATCTGTTTGTTCACTTGGCTGTCTATAGGATGTTCAGTACTCTTCTCCAACATCACAGCTCAGAGGCATCTTATTCTGTCATTCTTATTGTCCAGCTCTTGGATGCATAGTAAGTGATCAGAGAGACCATGGCCTAAATCAGATGTACCTTAGTCCTCAAACTGACATCATTATTACTCAATAATTTCGAGAAGTCCCTAACTTCAGACTTTCCCAGTGCAGTGTGTCTCCTTCTTTCCTGACTGCTGGTACCAAGGGTGTTAATTGTGGATCCAAGTAAGATGAAGTTGTTGATAGTGTCAATCTCTTCTTCATCCATCACGAAGTTGCCTATAGGTTTAGTGGTAAGATCTTCATTTTCTTGACATTTAGATGCAATCTATATTGGAGGCTGTATTATTTGATCTTCTGCAACAAGTACTTCAAGTCCTCCTCACTTTCAGCAAGAAAAATGGTGTCATCTTTGATAAGTCTCTCTTATTGATGAGTCTCCCTTCAATCCTGATGCCACACTCTTCTTCATAGAGTCCAACTCCTCAAATCATTTGCTCAGCATACAGATTATATAGGCGTGGAGAGAGAATAGAACCTGACACACTCCCTTCTTAATTTTAAACCATGTAGTGTTCCCTTGCTGTGTTCGCATAACAGCCCCCTGCTCTAGGTAATAGGTTTTGCATGAGCACAATTAAGTGCTCTGGGATTCCCATTCAACGTAGCCATAACTTGTTATGTTCCACACAGTCAAATGCCTTTGCATAGTCAATAAAGTGTAAATATTCTTCTGATATTCTGTACTTTCATCCAGGATCCATCTGACATCAGCAATGATATCCCTGGTGCCACAGTCTCTTCTAAATCCTATTTGAACTTCTGGCAGTTCCCTATCTATGTACTGTTCCAGTAGTTTTTGAGTGATCTTTAGCAGTATTTTGCTTGCATGTAACATGTTTCTGCATTCTATTGGATCATCTTTCTTGGGAATGGGAACAAATATGGACCTCTTCCAATCTGTTAGCCAGATAGCTGTCTCCCAAATTTCCTGGCATAGACTGGTGAGTGCATTCAGGACTGTATCAGTTAATTTAAACAAGTCAGTCCCAATGATTCCTGGGGCCTTATTTTTAGCCAATGCCTTCAGTGCAGCTTCCACTTCCTCCTTTATTACCATTAGCTCCTGTTCATATGGTACTTTATGAAATTACATAACTATAAATATTTGGTGACAACTCAGAATTGGTATTGGGTTGATCAATATAAATTTTTCCCCATAAAATGCCTTAGATGAGTAGATGATGAAGAGAAAGACTAAAATAGGCTGTTTTTTTCTAGGGGGACAAATGCCCCGTGTAGGTTGACATCTGTACCTTCTGGGATGGAGATTGGGGTGGCAGTCACAGCTTCCAAGAGGCCAGTCTTACCTCCTGACACCTCTACTCTTCTCAACTATTTTTTTTATTTCATTATTTTGTGTGTGTGTACTCTCAGATCGGGTCTGACTGGTTCAGGAGGAGATTGCCCCTCTTTCTTCAACAGAGTACCTGGTGGATTCGAACTGCATATTTCTGGGATTGCAGTGCAGCTTTTTGCCACTAGGCCACCAGAGCTCCCTTCAACTAATTTTTTAAAAATTAGCTCCACACTGGGTTTACTAATGATCTTGTTCCCCTGTTAATTTTTTCTGTGTCTAGCAAGGCTAGGCCTTGTAAGCAAAGTCACAACAGAAGGAACATTAAAGGCAGCAGAAATAAATAGAAAAGATTTCTTCTTTGACTTACATCTGTTGTTTTTACTGCCTTTAATGTTTTAAAGCCTGTAGTTCAATATTTGGGTTTATTATTATTTTGGGGTTTATTTTATATTATGAAGCATATAAATGGAAACAAAATATAGAAGTCTAAATTGGGACTTTACCCCTTAATTGGTTGTGACAAATAGGTGGTGGTACTTAAAATTGTGTGTGTCAGAGACTAGGCACAAGTCCTGTAGAAATGCTTCCCTTTGTTCTCTCTTACCTACTCTTTCCCTGGGTTCCTGAGAAATTTGAGTTTCACAATACATGATCACAGTTCCTTCCTTGTGATGCCTTTTAAACCTCAGTCCTTGGTGTTACCACATCTTTTCCCTAATTGCTGTGACTGTGAACTCAAGTGAATTCAAAAGGGTTTTGTTGGAGTTGTAGCTCTTTTGTGTTTGTTTGTTTTTTGTGTATGTGTCTTTTTGTGTCTGTTCTAGCTAATACTATTTTTTAGAGGAGGTGGACCCAGATTACAGCTAGAATCAACTCAGTGACATTAGGTTTGATTTAGTTTGGTTTTGGATCCAGGCAGAAGAACATGCGGCATACAGTAGATTAGGATTTGAGCTATTAGTGGTCTGACTCCACCAATTGATTCATGAGAGAAAGATGTGGCGGTCTGCTTCTGTGAAGGTTTTCAACCTTGGAAGCCCGATGGGGCAGTGCTTCACTGTCCTGTGTAGTCAATATGAGTTGTCCTTGATTCCAGTGCAATGGTTTCCATTAGAAGGGCAGAGACAGCCCTTTATCCTAAACTTGAGGAATAAAACTTAACATAAGAGATGATTGTTAAGAGGAGTGGGAATTGATCGTGTAGAATTATAATGTTAATATAAACACCTAAATTTTATTGAGTACTTTTCATGTGCCAGATACATAAATTTTATATTACTCATTTTAAATTTTATTTACTTATTCCCCAGACAGTTGTATGAAGTAGGTTCCATTCTTCTGCTCATTTGTTGTTGTTCAGTGCCATCGAGTCAAGTATGACTCAGAGCCAACAGATCTGAACCCTTTTCTGTCCTTTGCTACCCTCATCATCTCTGACACACTGGAGCCCATTGCTGCAGTCGCTTTGTCATTCCATCTGGTTGATGGCCTTCCCCTCTTTAGCTAATCTTTGAAAGATGAGGAAATTGAGGCATAGAAAAGTGATGCACATGGCTAATAAGTGAAAGGAAAAGAAAGGAGCTTTGGAAGGGAAGGAAGACTGGAATCTTTCCTGTAACTTTCGCTGCCCCAGTGGACAGGAGAGTACAACAGATTGTAGTGTTGTGAAATTTTTTAGTTGGAAGACACCAGATAAATGATCTAATCCCTCCCTGTTGTTGATGCATAACTCTTTGCTGGAATATTTCCAGGAGTCCTTACAGGCTTTGCTCAAATGCCTTAAATTAGGATTAAGGAATTTAATCTCTTTCTAGCAGGCAGTCCCAGTCTTAAAGAATGGAAAAGTCTTTCTAATACAAACTCAGTTATCAAACCCATTGTCATCAAGGTTATTTTAACTCAGTAACCCCATAGGACAAAGTAGACCTGCCCCACAGGGTCTCCATGGCTTCAGATCTTTAAAGAAGCAGATCTTCACGTCTGTGTTCTGCACAACAGCTGGTGAGTCCAAATCACTGATCCTTTGGGTAGCAGCCATTGGACCCAGTCAGTTCTCCTCTGTTTTCCTCCAGTGTCTTGGAGTTCTCTACCTGTACCACAGCTGTGTCTCTGCATTCTAGCTGGCGAAGAAATCAGGGAGAGAACATTGTGATGGTTTTGGTTGTGCCTGACTTTGTGAAATGCGAAGCCAGTCATTTTTAGAAGTAGTAGGAAGTTAGAGGCAGTCTCTCCCCCAGAAGGAATAATTTTTCATTAACATGTGAAATCTATTAAATATCTTTGTTTAATTGAGATTTTAATGAAAGTTTATAGAGAACTTGAATTTCCATTCATTCATTGTTACACATTTTCCTCCCTGCTCCCTCCCTCTCTCCCCACCCCTGTTTGCTTTTCACTTTCAAATAAAAGTCTTTTAATTGTTGCCTAGTCCCCTCCCCCCAGTCCACTTTATAACAGTGACATTATGCAGTATTTACCCTTTTGTGACTGAGATATATCACTCAGCATAATGTTCTCCAGGGTCACCCATTTTGTATAATATTTCATGAGTTTCTTATTTTTCAGAGCTGCATAATATTCTGTTGTTTGAATATACCACAACTTTTCTATTTTTTTATTGATGGGCACTTGGGTTGTTTTCATCTCTTTGCTATTGTGAACAATGCAGCAATAAATATGGGTGTGCATATATCTGTTTGGGTAGCAGTTCTGATTTCTTTAGGATATATTTGTAGTAGTAGAATTACTGGGTCAAATAGTATTTCTTTTTGTAATTTCTTTCTTTTTTTTTTTTTTTGTAACTTTTTGAGAAAGCACCATACTACTTTCATAGTGGTTGCACCATTTTACACTCCCACCAACAGTGAATAAGGGTTCCAGTTTCTCCACAACCTTGCCAGCATTTGTTGTTTGCTGCTCTGTTGAATTTTGCTATTCTTACTGGAATGATATCTCACAGTTCTTTTGATTAGCATCTCTCTTAGAGCTAGGGATTTTGAATATTTCTTCATGTGTTTGTTTGCCATCTGAATGTCTTCTTTGGTGAAGGCATTTGTCCGGTGCCCATATTGCATTTAGGTTGCTTACCTTTATTTTGTTGTCATGAAATCTATTAAGTATCTAAACTTAACACCTGAAGAACTCTGGAGAGTTAAGATACATCTTTTCACTCTCCATTAACTCTGGGAGATAAATATGGTGCCATAGCCAATGTACATGCCTCATTTGGAAGAATTAAAAGGAATTTATTATGTAGTTCCTGCCCTTTCATGTTTCTAACAGGGTTAGAACATGTAGATTTAACAGCACACTGTAATTGGGTCCCACAAGTCATTTGTATGCAAAATCAAATGGCCATAGAAGCTCAGGCAAAAGATCTATGAACATAGTTTTTACTGTTTTAAAAAAATATTTTTCTTATGTTGTCCAAAAATGAATCAACAAGCTTTTCTACTACATATAAATAAATATGTGTCTCAGGAACATAAAGTTCCATGTGAATCTCAGCTTTATTGAGAGTGAGCAGACAGATGACATTTGAACTGGAAGTGAGTGTGTGTGCTTTTCTTCTGGGATCTCTCATTTATATGATAGGGTGAAGAAGAACAAACAAGTTTGTCTTGGGGAAAAATGAAGCTACAGTACTCCTTAGAAGCTTGGATGATGAGACTTTATCTCACATACTTTGGGCATTTTATAAGGAGGGACCCATCTTTCAAGAAGGACCTCATGCTTTGAAAAGTAGAGGGTCATTGAAAAAGAGGGTGACCCTTAATGAAATGAGTAACAGCAGAGATTGTGAGGATGGTATAGGACCGAGCAGGGTGTCATTCCATTATACGTAGAGTCATTCATGATGGGTCAGAGCTGACTTGACAGCACCTGAGAACATTTTTTACACAGCATTCAATTTATTGTCTTTAATTGAAATGATACCTGAGGGATCAATGAATATTAATTATGACCTAAATGTTGCCCCATGTTCCTCATTATTCTAAAGGGTTTTTTTGTTTAACTATTTCTCTTTCTCTTCCCACAGATCAACCAGTAGACATGATGAACATCAAGGCCTTTAAGTTGGTCTCTGCTGTGGAGCGGGAGCTGCTGATGGGTGACAAAGATCGCATCAATATAGAATGTGTTGAGTGCTGTGGGAAGAACCTCTATGTTGGCACTAATGACTGCTTTGTTTACCACTTCCTGTTGGAGGAGAAGACTTTGCCCTCTGAGACAGCCACTTTCACTGCCACCAAACAGCTACACAGACACCTGGGTTTGAAGAAGCCTGTGAACGAGCTGAGAGCAGCCTCTGCCCTCAACAGGCTGCTGGTGCTCTGTGACAACTCCATAACCCTGGTCAACATGATGAACCTGGAGCCCATTCCCACAGGGGCCCGAATCAAAGGGGCAGTGACCTTTGCGCTCAATGAGAACCCTGTGAGCGGAGACCCGTTTTGTGTGGAAGTCTGTATCATTTCTGTCAAACGCAGAACAATCCAGATGTTTATGGTCTACGAAGATCGAGTTCAGATAGTCAAGGAAGTGTCGACCCCAGAGCAGCCCTTTGCCGTGGCTGTGGACGGTCACTTCTTATGCCTGGCTCTTACCACTCAGTACATCATCCTGAACTATAACACGGGGGCGTCCCAGGACCTGTTTCCTTACTGCAGTGAGGAGAAGCGGCCAATCGTGAAGCGGATAGGCAGACAGGAGTTCCTGCTGGCGGGCCCCGGAGGACTGGGTGAGGAGGGCCCCTTGGTTCTTGATATTCACATCTACCTCTTTCCAATCTCTTTTCTTTTGGATTATTGCCATTAATTATTGCTGAAATGAAAAAGCGCTTAGTGTGAAAGACAAATACTTGTGAAATGCATTTGCCAAAAATGAGGCTGAATGGCAAGATGAAAACAGAGCAGCAGTGTGTGCAGTTTTGTCTGTTGTGTCATTAGAGGGATAGAGAGACCGGTCGTAAAACCAGTTAAGTTTTGTGCTAAAGTGAGCTTTGAAGATGGCTCTCTGAGGGGGTGGGATGTTGTGGGGCTTATTCCTTTCAGTTAATGATTGTTGTTGAGTACCACTGAGTCAGAACTGACCCATAGCTGACCCTTTGACAGGTTGTCCCAGGCAGTAAATTGCATGGGAGGAGATGGCCCATCTCCTGCGGAGCATCTGGTGGATTCAGATAGTGTACCTTTGCATCAGCAGCACAGTTCCTTACTACTAAGTCACCAGAATTCCCTAGTTAATGATTTTAAGAGTAAAAATCTGTGGTATCTCAGCTGTGAGGGACCTCTCAAGAGTACTGACGAGCAATGACGTCAGGCTGGAGAATAAGGTGTGCCTGATTCAGGCTGTAGTCTTCGCAATTGCGTGCTATGCGTTGGAGAGTTGGACAGTGACTAGGGATGATAGAAAGAGAATTGATGCCTTTGAGCTGTGGTGCTGGAGAAGATTGTTGAATATGCCATGGACTGCCAGGAGAACAAACAGGTTTGGCCTGGAGAGGGTGAAGCCGGAATGCTCCTTAGAGTCAAGGATTCTGAAGCTTCGTCTGACATACTTTGGGCATGTTGCAAGGAGGGACTTGGAGAGGAACATCATGTTTGGGAGAGTGGAGGGATGGCGCAGGAAAGGAAGACCCTCGATGAGATGGATTGATTCTGTGAGTGGAGTGGTAGGAATGAGTGTGTTTGAGACAGCGAGGTTGGCACAGGATAGAATGGCGTTTAGGGCTCTTTTTTTTTTTTTTTTAATTGGAACGCTACTTGCTGATCTTCTCTGTATCGTTCCAATTTTAGTATATGTGCTGCCGAAGCGAGCACAAGGGCTCTTTTACATAGGGTTGCTATAGTCGCAAGCAACTCGATGGCATATAACAACAGGATTTTCCCGGAGGGGTAAACTTGGCAGTTGGTTGTTTTTATTCTTCACTCTAAAGAGTATTTGAGGTCCCACTTTTTTAAAGGGTTTTTTTTTATTAATTTTAATGAAAATTTACAGAGATTTTTAATTTCCATTCATGCATTGTTGCACGAGGTCCCACTTTTGTAGGAATTTTCATAATCTGGAGATGTCTATATTAATAATTTTCTATTTTGTTTTCAGCAACTTAATCTTACCAGAAAGGTTGTGGTGGCTAGTTAGTTACCAGGACAGGATTTTGGCTTTCTATGTGTTGTTTTGTGCCCTCTAATCTGTTCCAACTTAATATGACCCTGTAGGAAAGAGCCCATTACCCGGGAGGGTTCCCAAGGCTTTATGGGAGCAGATCACCAGGGCTTGCGTTCTGCAGAACATCTGGTAGATTTGAACCATCTATCTTTTAG
Source organism: Elephantulus edwardii (assembly GCF_000299155.1). NCBI lineage: Eukaryota > Metazoa > Chordata > Mammalia > Macroscelidea > Macroscelididae > Elephantulus > Elephantulus edwardii. The sequence continues at coordinate 13,289,019 of NW_006399780.1, forward strand.
TTAGCAGGAGAGCCCTTAATTACTGGGCCACCAGGGCCTCTTGACTTTGGTGGCCCAGCAGTTAAGTAAGTGCTGTGCTGATGACCAAAAGAGCAGTGGCTCAGACCCACTCATTGCTGTTTATCTGCTTCCACAAAGATTGTAGTGTAAAAAATTACGTGAGGAAGTTCTCCTCTGTCACCTGGGATTTCTCATGAATCAGAACTGACTTGACAGCACACAATAGCAATGTTGCCTCAGATTCAAAACTCAGACCCATTGCTGTTGAGTTGGAACTGACTCGTAGTTGACTGACTTGTCATTCACACAGAAGAAGATTGCCATCTGTGGAACAGCGGGTAAATTTGAACCCTCAGAGATGCTCAACCTCTGACTTGGCAGCTCAACTTCTTACAGACCATCAGATTGTTGTCTTGAACCCTGAAGTTGTGAAGAGTTGCCAGATGACAAAGCTCTCTTTCTGTCCATTCCTCCTTCGTATAGGAATACTTCTGTAAAGAGAAACTTTGCAGTAGCCATTTGCTTACTGTCACAAACCCTGTAAAAGAAATAGTTTTCAATAAGGTGGTCCCTTCTAGGCTGCAGATATTGTGTGTATATATCTGTGTAAGTTGTTGTGTGCCTTCAAACTGCAACAAACCCATAGCTGGCCCTTCGGTGAGTTTTCAGAGGCAGTTAATCACACGGGAGGAGGTTGTCCATCCTTCTCCCGCAGAGCAGCTGATGAGTTTGAATCATGTGCCTTTGGGATTGCAGTGTAGCTTCTTACTGCTAGGCCCCCAGAGCTCCCTGTGTTTGTGTGTGTGTGTGTCTGTGTGTGTGTAACAAAATGAAAACTCATCATTTTAAACATTTTATCTACTTTGATCCTTCTTTGCCAGATAGTTTATTCAGATTTATTTCCAAGTCCCTTTGATGTAGCTTTAGTACTTAGACAACTTCCTTGCCTTTGGTATTAGAAAATTTTCCAGAACTGGGTGTCTCTCTCCCCCCACTTTTTCCAGTGGCATAGTGTGTAATGTGTCAGGCTACTAACTGAAAGATCACCAGTTCAAATCCTAGCTGCTCTTCAGGACCAAGATGGACAGTCTCTTATATAGATTCACAGCCTCAGGAATCCGGTGGCGGGTTACTATGATCACTACCACTGGAACAGTGGAGGCAGTGGGTGGTTTGGGGAAGTACATTTTGTTACTTTCAATCAGTGTGAAAGTGTAGCAGAGAAAGTGTTGGTGTCTGTGTCCCGGAATGGAAGAGAAACTGGAACGTCAGTGAATGAAAATGTTTTTATCATTTCTGTTGACCAGTAAACAGAACTACAGATGCACAGAACTACATTGTAGTTGTTGTTGATTGCCTTCGAGTTGAGCACGACTCATAGCAACCCTGTGAACAAAAGGCCTGAAGCCTCTCTACCACTATCGACATTTATTAAAGTTCATAGAGTTTCCAGAGGCAAGTTGTTTAGGAAGAGGATGCCACTCTGCTTCCATACAAGCATTAATTCATCATGAGAAATCTAGGTGGGCCAAGTAGGACAAGAAGATATTTTACTTCCAAAAATATCTGCAAAGGAAGAATGGGAGTTGGCGTGGAGATACGTGTGGACAAGCTAAGTTGGCACTGGCTGAGAGATGGCATTCATCCATGACATTTAAAAAAGTCAAGAAAGGCTGAAAAGAAAAAGAAAACCCAGAAAATAGTACTTCTATAAAGATCTGCATGCCTTGGCTCAGACCCTGTGGGCAGAATCAAGTGCATGGCTCCCAGCTTTAATTACAGAAGAGAAGATAGTGGGTTCTTAATTAGCATTAGGGTACATAGAATAGCTGTTCAGGTACAAAATAAGCTTTAAAACATTTCTTTTTAAAGTACAAGACTGATTGATAAAGTTGATTGAAGATGTTAGATATTTCCTCACAAAAGTACTGTTTGTATTTTTCTCCTTTCCTCCCTCGATGGGACAACATCCCCTTTCCACTATGATCAGTTGTGGCTTAGCGTATAATGTGTCAGGCTGCTAACTGACAGATCGGTGGTTCAGATCCCAGCTGCGCTACCCAAGGCTGTAATCCTAATAGAAGTGGACTGCTGCTTCATTCTCTTATGGAATGATGAATGAACCACCAGCCTTTCACTTAGCAGCTCAGTGCCTAACAACTGTTATTGATTAATTCATCCTTCTTTCTGAAAGATTTTGGTTATTCTTTGAGAAAGCGCATGGACTCTGTCCTTTATTTAGAAATCTATGGCCTCCAGTCCTGTAAATCTCAGATTTTGCTTCCTCACCAAGTCTTCATCCTAATTCTGTTTTTATTATATTTTGTATTGGAGCCAGCCAAATCCTCCTTAAACCTCAAAGTTAAAAGCTCCATGGTGGCCTTTGACTCCCTCTTTATCTTGCTTTCCAGTATGTCAGCTGCCAAGTCTCTTTAATTCACCTCTGGAATGATATTACAGATTCTTAAACCTCTTGTCTTCCCCTTCTGTGTTGTGTATAGGTAAAGCCATTTGTCTTTGGCAATAACTTTTAATCATTTGGAGGCAACAGAATAGTGCTTTTGAGGTGTTTTGTGTCAAGTAGTTTGAAAATGAAGTTAAAATGGATTGACTTGGTGAACATGTTAATTTTGTTAAGTTCCTCTCCCACTTTCCTATTGGTAGTATCTTTAGTGGACTGTGTGCAGTTCCTTAGGAAATGACTAATTTAATGTTTCATGCACTTGATAGATAAACTATCTGGAATTGCAAAATGATTTCATATTTTATAGAGCATGTGTATTAAAAATTGGACTCCAACTCTGGTGAGCATTGAAAATTTCTTACAAAGTACCTAGTAGACACAGAGCAGTACTCAGAAAACATCTGTTGAGTGCATGTATAAAGAAGAGCTGTCATTTAGAGCTGTAAACCAGTTGGAAGACTGGAAATTCAAGAAAACAAATGAAATGTCTCAAATTGTTTAACATTTCTTCATATGTGAGGACATCACAAAATAGAAACAGGAATTAGGCATTATACTAACCAGAGAAGATACAGATAAAAGTAATACAGTGTCTGCACTTCATAGACCTTCATGTATGTGTACATTAACTATTTTAACCCAAGTTTTAAGTGGAAGTAAATATATTATGTAAATTCTAGGTATGTTAATTCTCTTCACAAAAGTAAAAACATATGCAACATACTTTATTACCCTTCCTTACTTAAAGCTACAGGGAATCAGTGAACAAATAAATAAACACACTGGCCCATTCACACAGTGGAGTACCATGCAACAACTGAAAACTAATAAAGAAATTTATGAAATAGTGCATATCTTGATGCATCTACAAGGCATTATGCTAAGCAAAATAAGTCAGTCACAGAAAGACCATTATGGTAGATAACCACTGTTATAAAAATCTAAAGAAGGGTTTACCAGGGATGAAAAGGGAGGAAGAGGGGAGTAAAAACATAGTAAATAGATTTAATAGGTGAAAGGAAAGGTAATGTATTATATACTGATCAGACAATGGAATGAATTATATTGCTCTGTTGTAATTAACCCTGCTAGAGGGCCAGCTGTGGCTTGATTCTGACTCGACGGTACACATCACCACCACATTATAATTAATGTTATAAAAATGTAATGAATGATTGAATGAAATTGTAATTACTATGCTATTTTTAAAAACCTATGCAGGAAAATTAAGGAGGTGAGTATTATATATCCAGACACATATACAGAAAAAAGATCACTGTAGTTATTTGAAGTCCTAACTAAATTTCTTGTTTCTGCAGGCATGTTTGCAACGGTAGCTGGGATATCCCAGCGTGCCCCTGTGCATTGGTCAGAGAACGTGATTGGAGCAGCCATTTGTTTTCCATATGTCTTAGCTCTCGATGATGAATTCATCACAGTTCACAGCATGTTGGATCAGCAGCAAAAGCAGACCCTACCTTTTAAGGAGGGCCACATTCTACAGGATTTTGAAGGTACTAGTTTATAAAGATCTGTTAACAAAATGTATTATAAAATCTCTTAAAACAATACTTCTTCAATAATATTATTAAGAGTCATTTAGAAACTGTACAAGAAGCCTCAAGGTGGTACAGTAAATTAACATTCAACTGCTAATCAGAAGATCAGAGGTTTGAATTGTCTAGGAAACCCCATGGGAGTGGAACACAGTAACAGCAAGAACAACAGCAGCATTAGGCTAAACATGGGAGATACAGGGATGGCTGTAATACAGTGCCTGAGAGTCAGTGGTTGTAAGGTTAATGAGGAGACATTTAAACACTTTAGCAGTTGAGGAGCTTGGTAGAGATGTGCTTGAGACCCATTAGGAGTGCACAAGGGGAAGTACTTCCTAGAGATATCCGGGAAGACTCCCTGAAGGAGGTGACATTTAAGCCAAACATTTTAAGGATTTTAGGAGTTATCCAAGCAGGTGTGGTTTGAAAGAGTCTTCAGACATAAGGGAAGGTACATGTAAAGAAGGAAACCTGGGCTTCAGGTCATATAAACAGTGTGGCTGTAGTATAAGACTTGTGGAGGAGTGAGAGCTGAGGCTGGAGAGCATGTGAAGGCTGTCATCCTGCATGTCTTAGTAAGTCAGCTGAGAACTTCATTTCACTCTCTTTCAGTTTTATGATTGGCATTTTCAGTTGTACAGACAGTTGAGGAAAAAAACAGAACCTCACAGTTGAGGAAAAAAACAGAACCTCACCATACACCATTGACCTAGATTGGATTGTTATTAACATTCTGTTGAAGACACAATAACATAATAATAGAAGACTTCAGTTTGCATCAGCTAATAATAAGAACATTTTCTTCTATAACCTCAATACCATTTTCACACTTGAGAAGATCAACATTAACTCTAGTGTCCTCTAATATCCTGCCAGTATTAAAATTTCACTATTTGTACCTTTTTTTTATCACTTTTTTTTCAAACCAGAATGTAACCTCAATTTATGTATTGTGTTTGCAATTAAAGGCTTTTCGTTAAGCAAGCATTATTTTCCTTGTATAAGGCATTTTATAGATGCTGGGAATATAAACTTAAGACACTTAGCCCCACCTTTAATGGGTCATATTCAGCTGGGCACACTGGGATACTTATCATAATGACGTATAGTGAATGGTGCTATAGTGGGTGCACAGAGGAAAATGGTATCCAATTTTAGGTGAGAGTAAGGAGGCTTCCTGGGAAAGGTGACATCAGCACCGGGGAGGGACCAAACTTGAATTGAGCATTAGAAAAATTACTTTGCTTGTGATACAAAAGACAAATTATCTAGACAAAAGGTCAGGAAAGAAGATGTGATTATGTAAATGAGAAAACCTTGTGAGCTTCCTTTTAAACCAGGCAGTGGGACTAGAGTGGTAATAGTACTTTCACAAGGAGAGTGAAAGAGAATAAGAAAGGCTTGATAGACAGTGGAAATTATCCTTTGGATCAAGATTTAATCTGTAGGTAGCATTTGCTGTTTTAAGAGTTTTAGTCAAACCAATGCTTTTCATGAAAAGAAATACTTGGCTGAAAAAGTTTCTTTGGGAGGGAGCAGGATTTGCTTGACAAGCATGGCAGTGGAGCTCGTCTTGGGACATTGTTCCAACTCTACTATGGATTCTCTGTGGAATATCTCACGGGGAAAATGAGGACAAGTGTTAGCCATAAAACAAAGTAATGTTGAGAAATTGATAAATATTAAGTCTAACGCTTCGATAGATTTCGATGGTAGGTGAGTATAAAAATATCTTTGAATGGTTCAGAACATTGCATGCTGAGGTTAGTTTCAAGTAAACTGACAGGCAGGGAAATGAATTTTTAAAAAATTATTATATGGCATTTATATAATAGTTTTTTGCTAATAATTTTCCATGATTTGGTGTCTTCAGTCTTAATTGGATCTATTTTATGTGTCTGATTTTAAGTGTACTTACGTTTTCTGAAAAAGAAAAAAGGGAGGGAAAGCCTGTTTTGTACTTTGGAAAAGTAGTGTCAAGATAGTTTTTGGACAGTTGAGACTGTGAAAAGAGAAAGAAAATAACATGATAAGTGTTGATTTCTGTAGGAATTCCGTGTTAGGAAAACAATATGAGGAAATTGATCAACAAATCAGATTCTTCAGTATGAGAGAAGCAATGTGTCTTCTTGTAAGCAATGTGTTTTTGATGTGACTTGAGAGTTTTTTTACCCTTTCCAGCAATTCTGAATTTCTTCTTCACAGGAAGAGTGATTGTTGCCACAAGTAAAGGAGTCTATATTTTGGTTCCATTACCTCTGGAAAAACAAATACAGGATCTTCTGGCAAGTCACAGAGTGGAAGAGGCATTAGTTTTAGCAAAAGGAGCCCGGAGGAACATTCCAAAGGAAAAATTTCAGGTTTGTGATGAACTGGCCAGTGAGCATACTTTCTAGCCATCGTCTAGAAGAATTCAGATTTCACTAGTAGATACTGACCCTCCCTGTGTGCTGTGTCATCTTGATTGCTTTGGTATGTGTTGTTTCATTTGCTTAATGCCTGTAAGGTAATGATATCATCCTTGTTTTTCAGATAAGGAAGCAGGTCTCAGATCAGTCAGCCGCTTGACTAAGACTGTATGGCTAACAGAGTAGTTAGACTTGGACCTCTGGCTTAATGCCCATGCTTGTTCTAATCACCATTCTTCTTCACTTTTTTCTTCAGAGAAAAAGCAAGGATGTACTCCTTGTAAACCAGAAGAGAGAGACTAGATTAATTTTTCCTAGCTTAGAATTTATATTTCTTGGGTTGAGATTGAATTTTTAAAAAGTCACATTTGTGTTATTTCCAGGAAAAATTGAGCTAACCACGTTGATAAACAGACAAATGTTACAAAGAGACATGCAACTTATTTACTAAGGAGAGAAATTTCAGTACACTTAAGAAACACTGTACATTAAGTGCACACATTAGAAAGAGGGAAAAAGAAACACTATATAATCAATATGATAAATATAATTGATATGGTTACACACTATTCTTTTGTCTGATGAAATCAGGTTCTTAAACAGTGTTATCTGATCTAAAGGTAGTTCAGATTACATATTGGAGTAATATAGGTGTGTGCATACTTTATGTAAATATCTAACTTGATAATTATGGGTTCTCATGAATTAATAACTTCCTTGATTAGTAGGCCTTGGTGAGAATTTACACTCTCTTAAGAAACATTGCTTTTGGCCTCAGTTTCCTTATGTAACAAAAGGCAGCTTGTGGAAGTGAGAGAAAATAGAGTGCAATTTATGCTTATGTGATGTCAAAGAGGACCTATTTTTCACATTGAAATATTGACTGACTTTTCATTTCTCAAGAAACTGTTGGCACCGTGGTGAGGTGCTCATCTGCTAACGGAAAGCTCAGCAGTTTGAGTCCACCAGCCACTCCGTAAGAGGATGATGAGACAGTCGACTTCTGTAACTGTTTCCAGCCTTGGAAACCCAAAGTGTGGTTGTACTAGGTCTGAGGGTCACTAAGGTGTTGGAATCCCCTCAGTGGCAGTCGGTTTGATTTTTGTGTTTTTCCATTCATTTTTAAGGAAGAATGATACATTGTGTTCAGCAGGGGGCAGCAAAAGCAAAAAGAGAGAGCTGCTGTCTGCACAGGACCAGTTACTGTGCTGAGCACTTCTGCCGAGCACTCATGTATGAGCACTCACTTTGTGCTCTTCCAGGGCAATGAGGATGCTGCAAGGAGAGACCAATCCTTGGAGAGGGACATCATGTTGGGGAATATGAAGGGACAGCACAAGGGAGGAAGACCCTCAATGAGATGGTTTGACTCTTTGACTGGGGTAACGGGAGTAGGTGTGTCAGAACAATAAGGTTGGCACAGGGTTCAGAGCTGTGGTTCATATGAGTCGCAAGCGGCTTAAAGTCACAAACAACAACAACAACAGGTATTTTACTGCCCCTTTTCTCTCTAGAAGCCCCAGGAACAAATTGTTGGATATTTAGACAGGTCATCCTAAGGCTTTCATAGTCACTCTCATTGGGGTGCTCTCTCCTTGCATTCTTTTAAATATGGACCCTTTTAAAATATGTAAAACTTTCTTAAAGAAGTTTTCCATCTTGGTTTTGTTTCTATTTCTTTTGCCAAGAATAGAGATGTACAGTCAGTACTTCTTGTTATGTACATTGAGTATGATATCAGATAGATCCTAGTAGTTATTTGTTCGCTAAACCATTATCTCAGTAACATATCTTTTGTTGTGGTTGTTTGTGCCTTTGAGTTGCTTGCGACTCATAGTGACAACAATATGTACAGCAGCTCTGAACCCTGCTCTATCCTGGGGCACTCTTATTGTTCTGACACACCTATTCCTATTACCCCAGTCACAGAGTCGATCCACCTCATCGAGGGTCTTCCTCTCCTATGTTGTCCATCCACCTTCCCCAGCAGGATGTCCCTCTCTAAGCACAAGTTTCTCCTTGCAACATGTCCAAAGTATGTCAGACGAAGCTTCAGAATCCTTGCTTCCAAAGAGCAGCCTGGCTTCACCCTCTCCAGGATGAACCTGTTTGTTCTACCAGCAGATGATGATCTATTCAGTACTCTGCTCCAGCACCACAACTCAAAGGTATCAATTCTCTATCACCCCTAGTCATTGTGCAGTTTTTTGATGCATAGCAAGTAGTTGCGAAACCATGACCTGGATCAGGCACACTTTAGTCTTCAGACAGACATCTTTGCTCTTCAGTACTCTGGAGAAGTCCCTAACAGCAGACTTTCCCAATGCAATCCATCTTTTGATTTCCTGGCTGCTGGTACCAAGAGTGTTGACTGTGGAGCTAAGCAAACTGAAGCTGTTAACAATCTCAATCTTTTCACTGTCTATCTGATGCTGCCAATTGGCCCAGTGGTGAGAATCAGTAACATTTCTAAATTAGTAAATGTTTCTCCACAGATCTACTCCCTGCAGTCTCACTATTGCTTCAGACTTCTCTGTCTAGTCTTAGAATGAGCCTTAGAATTGATTGAATTCAACCTTCATTCTCAGTTCCCATAGTTACTGCTGGTGTTCAGACACTGCTTATATTTTGCCTGAGTTATTTTAACACAGTCTCCTTCATGCATGTTTGCAGTCCATACACTATTGGAGTGATTGTAAAAAAAAAAAATAGAAATTTATTTTATTGCTTAAGATAGGTCAGTGGGTACCTGTGAGATTCAGCATCAAATCAAAATCCCCACTGTCCCATTTCTCTCACACCAGCCAGCCACAAGGCACCTCTTTGAGTGTAGCCACCTAGAGCTAGGTCAGACTTCACAAAGGAAAACAACATTGACCTTTACGCTAGCTGTGTCTTGAACATTTTTTTCTCTCATCTTTGTCATTGAGAACTGGGTCAGGTCTTACAAGTTCAGACAACACCATCTTTCAGACTACCCAATAGGCAATCAAAAGCTGCCTGTTTGGGGGCCCCCTCCCCACTACTGGAGCTCCTGTTATGGTATACTTGTTAAAAGCTTGGGGTTTTCCAGCCCCCCTCAGGATGCCACCCATGTACCCATGAATCCCTAGTCTGCTTACTTCTGGCCTGCTGACCTGCACTATTTTCTCAGGGTCAAGAACCCAATGAGAGGACTCACAGAACCCATGGAAGGCACTACACAGATGATTTCAACTTTATTACCAAGAATACAAACAAAAATCAGATAGAGAAGTATAGGATGAGGTTTGAGAGAGTTCCCAGTAAGGAGCTTCTGTGTATCTCAAGGGGTCATGTTACACTCCTGTGAGCAGGTATCTTTACCAGCCAGGAAGCCGCTGAGCTTCTGTATCCTGAACTTTTACTGTGAGTCTCGTTAGTTAATGCATACCCCAAACACTCTCCCCTGTGGGGAGTCGATATGCTTGGGTGACCACAAGCTGTCTGGAGTGAGTCTTTCTGGATGACTAGTCCCCAACCAGAGTCATCTCATCATCTCATTGGCATGACCTGCTATTAGATGTGATCTAGAGTCTTTATCTAAAACGCTCGATTTCTGAGAATTTTTAGAAGTCATCCCAGATTATTTGGCCAAAGTTAAATTGTAAACCCCACTGTCTCACTGCCTAAGGATAAAGTCTGGCCCAACTCACTTTCTAGTTTTGTCTTCTACCACACCTCCCTGTCATCAGTATGAAGTATGGGCATTTGTTCTAGGCTCCAAGATGTAATCTAAAAGTAAACAATAATTAGGAATCTCTTGTAATGGAGTGTATAACTTGTGCTGGCTTCAAAAAAGCCAACTATTTGAATCTGTCAGTCACTGTGGGAGAAATTTTGTTTTTGGACATAGCATTCATTGAGTCCAAGCTTTGCATTCTAAAACCAGTACTCTTTGTAGTTCTATATCCTTGCCTTTTTATTTTCCAGGATTTCTGGAATATACTGTCGTTTTCATGCATTTCTCTGCCCTTCTTTTTCTTCATGTGATATTTATCTTCTGTTATCAGAGTGTACCTCTGTGCTTGATAAAAATAGTACTTTGTATAAATATGTCTTTTCCCCTGAGCATTTCATTCTTCGAGGCAAAACTGATAATTCAATCCTCTGTGTGTGTCTATATACATGCACTCTCCTTATTCCCTCCATCTTCTTTTTGTGCTTCCTGCATCATTCAAGATTTTGCCCATAGCATCTCTTAGTATTGTAACTTGAGGCTTGCATTTGTTTTTCAGTTCTTTTCAGTTTGAGAAATGCCTGACGAATTCCCCCATATTTATTCTCTAAGGTCATCTCTGTGCACATGCTGCTAAAATTCTTTGCTTTGTTTTCCAGAGTTTCTCTTTGAAATCTTCTGCTCGGCTCTTTTACTTCAGCATCTCTTTCCTTTGTTTTGGTTTTTGACAATTTAGTGTAATTTTCAGAGTCTCTATTGATGTGTATTTTGATTTTTTTTTTTTAAATTCTCCTTTGTCTTTGTAAAGACCTTTTGACTGCTGATACTGGGTGGCTTCAACAGTTCCTTCCACAGATGAAGACAGGCTGATTCCGGTGCAGTCCATGAGAGGAGGTCCATGTGTAAAGTTGTCTTTTGTGCTTTTCAGAAAAGGTATTTGCAGTGTATAAATAATTGAGCATAACAAAATGTGACTTCTGGCCCCGTTTCTGTCATCAGGTCTATACTTTCTGACTATCATTCCTTCTTCACAGTTTACAACCTTTGTGTTCTAGTAACCAGTTATCCTGAACATACCTTGATTACACATTTGGTCAGTTTTGGACTGTAAAATGTGGTAAAAACCCCCAAAATCCTCCATTTCCTCCTCCTTCGCTTTATCTGTTGATCTTTGTGCTTGAATAATAGTCATATTAATAGGTCTTTCTTGTATGTACATGGATAGTATCCTGTCACTCACAACATTGTACATCAGAATAGAACCTGAAGTTGTTTTCTTAACTATGGTTGCATCATCAATCTTTCTTTCTTATTCATTCCCAGCATAGTAGATCATGTGATTGTCTGTTTCAGAGTGACCAGTGCCAGTCCATCTCATCTCATCCCATCTAATCTCATCTCATCTTATCTCCCCTCCCTAATGCCTAGAATGTTGATGTTCATGTGTTCCATTTAATTTTTGACAACTTCTAGTTTTCCTATATCCATACTATGTACATTCCACTTATTTGTACATCCCAGTTATTAAAGGACATTGACAGATACTTCTCCTCATTTTTGATTGATTTCCAATCTTGGCCTCTAACTCTACTAATGTTACTCATGTTCTTCTGATGTTCATACAGTTTTCAGAGTTCTGTTATTTAAAAATTGTATGTCCAGTCCTGCTTTCTAGCCTGTCTTAATCTTGGAGCTCTGCTGAAACCTGTCCATCATGGGTGCCCCTTCTGGCATTTGACACACCAGTGACCTAGCTTCCAGTATCACTGCAACACACAAGTTACCTCAGTACAGCAAACTGGCAGACAAGTGCTACACTAATAGGAAAAGCAAATTATAAACAAGCATGTATATTATATATACTTAAGCTGTAAAGTAATTAGCAACATGTAAATCATTCCATTATGAGAAATTGAGAGAGTAGTGTTGTACCTCTAACAGCATTTCAGGCATACATATATATGGTGCAGGGCTGAGATTGGCCTGTGGCAGAGGGGCTCTCCCTGTGTCAAAAAGAATTGGTCAGCACTGAAATACTTCAGGACTTGCCATATGATCAAGAGGCAGTGGTAATGGAAGAAGAAGTTCAAACTGCACTGAAAGCATTGGCAAAAAATAATGCCACAGGAATTTATGGGCTACCAGTTGACATGTTTCAACTAACAGATACAGCCTTGGAAGTGCTCACCAGTCTGTGGCAGAAAATTTGAAGGACAGCTGCCTGGCCGACTGATTATAAAAGATCCATATCTATTCCCATTCCAAGAAAGACAACCCAATATAATGTAGAAGTTATCAAGCATCTTTAATAATCACATGTAAGCAAAATGTTGCTGAAGATCATCCAAAAACGATTAGAACATTGACAGAGAACTATCAGAAATTCAAGTTGGGTGTAGAAGAGGCTATTGCACCAGGGCTGTCATTACTGATGTCAAATGAATCCTGGTTGAAAGCAGAGAATATAAGAAGAATGCTTTATTGACATTGTAAAGGCATTTGACTGTGTGGATCATAACACATTATGGCTAACATTGAGAAGAATGGAAATCATAGAACACTTAATTATAATTATAATTATGTGTAGCCCATTCCTAGACCAAGAAGCTATTGTCTGAACAGAGTAAGGAAACTGCTTGATTTAAAATGAAGAAAAGTATACATCAGAGTTCTGTCCTTTCTCCATACCTACTCACTCTATATGCTGAACTAATCATTCAAGAAGTTCGACTTTATGATGAAGAATGTAGTGTCAAGATCAGAGGAAAAGTCAATAGCCTGCTTTATACAGATGACATACCACTATTGCTTATTAAAAGAATTAACTTCACTTTTTTTTTTCTTTTATGAGGTCTGGTGCTTGGGCTGACCTGGGGCCTGACCAGTTCACTAGAGCACAGATAACAGCTCCAGGGATCAGGTAACCAGCAGGGCTGGGAGTCAAGATGCCCCTGGAGGATGCTGCCCATGTCCATGCCCCTGGCAGCTACCCCTTTCCATCCCCAGCCACTAGTGTGGTCCAGCTCGCACTCTGGAGCAGCCAGCTCTCCAAAATGCTTCTTGCCTACACCATTCCCAGTGTTGAACCAGAGGCCACCTTTGCAGCTTTTGGTGGGCAAAAGGTGACTGACCAAGATTTTGAGGGAGCCCTTCTGAGAAGGCCTTTCACCACCTGGTGGAGTCCAGGAGTGGGTAAGAGGTGGATAATTTGGTGTTCATCCTCTCTACTCAAGAACCCTGAAGAGATCAAGTCTTCTAGAGACACAGGTTTCAAAAATACCCACAAAAACCTCTTTGCCATCAAGTTGACACTGATTCATAGCTGTCTCTCCAGAAGGTTTTCAGAAGCTATAAACCACACAGGAGGAGATGGTGCGTCTTTCTCCCTTGGAAAAGCTGGTGGATTCAAACTGCTTGCCTTTGGGTTGGGAGTGCAACTCTTTATCCACTGGGCTACCACAATGGTGCTGGGGATGTATAAGGAGCAATATGTGGAACATGTGTGGAAGACTGAGTCTGTCTTCTACTAACTCCATAAAAGAGAACAGTCCCCATCAATAACATCCAGTATATAAAACTGATCCCATGTTAAGACATAGTCCCCTATACTGCTGCACCTATTTTTGCTAATCACAGGATCTGATACTCATTGTAAAAGTTTGTTAAGGAAATAGGTTGGCATGTGGCAGGGAAAGGCAAAGAATATCACACAGTGAATGTCCAGGTCATCAACACAAAACCTTCTAGTTTCTTTAGTTGTCCAGCAAGCCTTGTTCCATAGCAGTCCCATGTCAGCTCTTCTGCTCTGTCTCCAGGGCTCCATCAGGCTGTGCCTCACTGTAGTGTCTCTGTAGTCTGGCCAGTCCTCTCTGTTATGTTGGTTCCACTCTGTTGATGTTGTAGAAGACACTGATCAATGATAAATCAAGTGTTTGCAGTTAAGCCAGCTGGAGACCATACCCCAGAGGGGGCCAGGGCAATGGCTAGAAAAGCCATTTCAAAAAGTTCTAGCACCACAGGGTAGAATCTGCAGCAGAAACAGCTTGCCCCCTCCTTCTCGATGACCTGGTCTGCTGAATTCCTCTTCTGAGCAGCTATAAATCTCCAAGCTCTTGACCTTTTGTTTCAAGCCCTCCATGAACTAGCATGTTTCTCCTTTTGGGAGGTTCTTCTCTGGCTTCAAGGTGGCAGCAGGTATCTAGGGCTGGAAAGAGGGTAGTTGCCAGAGGTATCGGTATGGAGAGCAACCCCTAGTGGCCATCTTGCCCCCCAGCCCTGCTGGTAACCAGATCCACAGAGCTGTCAAGTGTACCTCTAAGTGTACTGGCCAGGTACCAGCCTGCATAGTAAGGCCTTGGGATCCAGAGCACAGCAGTGCTGGGAACACAGTGGTTCTGAGAGTTCAGGCTCCAGGGCCAACTCTGCATCCTTCCTCACTAATTTGTACGTAATGATGAGATGTTTGCAACCTAACCATGTTGGTAAGTGAAGAGTGGGTATGCATTTCATTACAGCTATGAAAAGTATTCACGTTTGAGTCCAGATTTGGCCTTCCAGCTACTTAGAGACTTTAAGGAAAATAGTGCTTTTTAAAATTTTGGTAAGTAGCACCAATTTTGTTTCTTATCCTGGCCCCAACATATGGCTCATTTTGTGTGAAGCTCACCTGCTGAGATTCAGCCTTCTAGGAACTGGACACCTATGTACAGGGAATGTTCTCATGACTTAGCTTGTCTTCTGTGCTGCCACCTTGTGGTTATTGAAGTGACTCTTTTAAAGAGTCACTAGGTACCTGCAGCCACGATATAAGGAGAAATAATGCTTTGGGCAAGTCCACTGTGAGGGAACTCTCCAAAATACTGAAGAGCAGTGATGCCAGTTTGAAAACTGAGGTTCGCCTGATTCAAGCTATGGTCTTTTAAATTACTGTGTATCTGAGAGCTGGTCATTGACTAAGGGTGAGAGAAGAAAAATTGATGCCTCTGAATTGTGGTGTTGGAGAAGAGTACTGAATATCTCATCACTGCCACAAGAATGAGCAGGTATGTCAAGGAAAAGGTGCAGCCAGAGTGCTCCTTGGAGGCAAGGATGACAAAGCAACTTCTCTCATACTTGGGATGTGGTGCGGGGAGAGGCTGTTCCTTGGAAAAAGTTATCATGCTTGGGTAGGTGTAGGGTCAGCAGTAGAGAGGAAGACCCCCATCAAGACAGATTGACATGGTGACTATAGCAGTGGGCTCAAGTGTATCAGATGGTGAGGACAGCACAAGATAGGACAGGGTTCAGATCTGTTGTTCATAGGGTTGTTATGAGTTATACTTGACTAACATAACAACCACTACTTTTGGTGATTATTGTTGAAAAGTTCACCTTAAAATACCTTTACTAACTTGCTTTAACTCTTTTGTTAGAAAAGCATTTTGTAGTCCTCTCTCACCACTACGGAGAAGCAAAAAGGCTTGAGGGATGGTGGGCACAGTTAAATACTGGCATTGGTTAGAAACGTAAGCTTGTAGTTCAGAGGAAAGAGTGAGCCAGTGATTAAGGTGTGCCTGGTACTGCAGCCCATTTGTGATTTAATTCTCAGAAAGCTCTGTGAGGTAGGCACTGTTATGATCCCAGTAAAAACCATATAGATAAATACAAGCATAGAATCTGTGCTCACACAGATGATGAAAGGAAAAGCCAGGACCAAGCTAAGCTTTCTGACTCCAGAGTTGCAACCGGAGCCTCCACAAACCGAGCTCACAGTGCAATAAAGAGCCTTAGGCTATTATCGAACCTTAACAAGGAAAAAAATCTGGTAGGAAAGTCTGTTTCATTAGGCTGCCCATGTGGAGAAGCAGCCATAAAATAAACTATGTGCTTTGGATTTAGTGTTAGGATGAACTGCTCTCTCCAGACGCTCTTGTGTGATCTATTTTACTTAGTGTAGCTTTGAAAATAGCTTTAGAAATCTTTAGATTCTTCAGTTTTAGAAAACTTTTCATTTTCCCTGTCATAGAAAATAAAAATCTCAGTTCTGAAATATTATTGATAGATGTTTTGATTTTAGTTTCAGCTTGTTTTCTAAATACTTGTAAATCTTAAGCCTGCCTTAAGATGTTGGGCCCAGGACAGACCAAACAATTTAGCCTCTCTGCTATTCTTTTTACAAATTTTTTTAAAACATGTATTTTATATTGGTTTGTACAGAAAGTTCATATACAAAGTATTTGACACTTTGGTTTTTATTTTCTTTTCAGTTTTATTCTGTGACTTCTAAAAAAGTTGAACTTCATTTTCTTTTTTCTTTTTTCACTCAGTGAAACTACTGTTTAACCACATCAAGGGTAAATATTAGAGTGTCACTTCTTAGAAGTCTACAGAATATTGTCCAATTTGCCACTGAAAAATGCTCCCCTTAGGTTAGAAGACACTGCACAGTGGTTGCAACAATAAACTCAATGTACTAAAGATTGTGAATATGAGTTAGGACTAGGCTGTGTTTTGTTATGTTGTACATAGGGTCTTCATTAGTCAGAACTGATGTAATGCTAATTACCAACAGCAGCAGTTCGGAGGTCTACCATGAGAGCTGCTTTACATAGAAGGAGCAACAAGGCTGAGAAGAGGAAGGTGGCCGTTCCATTGTTAAGTTCTGATGTTAGGAAAATGAACAGGCTTTCTTACTCTCTGTCCTCCCCTCAGTCATCCTTCTTGGGCCCTTGCCTGTCAATTTACTGGCTTAGGTTTTATTATTCAGGACCAAACTGAGCAGAGAACAGAAGGTATCAGGTCCTAGTAGACCTGTGTCTAAAAAGTCCATTTTCCGAGAGTCAAGATTGTCTGTGCTTGGTAAAAGTTCTTATTGGCCATTTTCAGGTGAAAATCACTTAGCTTGGGTTCTCTCTGTCACCCATGGTGACTGCATCTGTGGTCCTCACATCCTGGAGCATAGAGTCTACTAGCATGCTTCTTCCGAGCCTACATAACATTCCTGGACTAGACGTGGGAAATAGCGCTACATTTCTGGAACTGTAGAGTGTTAGCAAAATTAACTTTTATTTACCTTTTAGGAGGCGTTGAATAGGTGACTTTAGAATTCTGTACCCATGAGGAATAAACTGACATTCAGTTGATTTTTCTTCAACAACCCTGTGTGTGATTGAGAATTCTTCAGCTGCAGCTGGCATGTTCTTTTGAACCTTTTTGCTAAGTTGATGGTGTTTTATTATTTGTGCTTTCAGAAATGGAGCTGCGTTCTTGGCCATTAGGTCTTTGGCACACTGTTCCCTTCCTTATTTTTGGGCTTTATAATTAGGCTCTGACATACATGGTCCCCCCATGAGTCAGCACTGACTTGACAGCATCTGGGTATAATTAGGCTGGTCTTTATATCAGAAATAGGTGGCTTTGGGGGAAGAAAAGTAAAGGCAGGTGGGAGGCTGAGAAATGAAAAGTTTTTTTTCAGACTTTAAAGAAATTTCTGTAGGATGGTTGAGTTAATATACAGAAAGCTCTTTGAAGATATAGTGGAAACCCTCCCCTTTAGAGCTGATTTGAGAGGGCAGGATTGATAGACGTCAGGTGCCAACTTTCTTTACATCTCTCATTATTTCAGTGGGCAACAGTGCCAACTGCCTGCATTGTACCTGGGTGAGTCAGTCAGGGAAAAGGCTTGGGCTCTCAATTCAGAAAGCTCTGGTTTGAAATCCTGGCTAAGCATGACACACACCACTTGAGTAACTTTGTGCTAAAAACTTAACCTCTCTAAGCAGAATTCTGTCTAAATTGAAAATAATGAACAATGATGAAAAAAATGGAGTTTTATGAAAATTGATCAAGTTGTTCTAACAGAGTGCTGAGGATATGAGAGATACTAAAATGAAAATAATATTTTTATTGCAGTCTTGTTTTGACTTCAAGCAAAATGGATTGGGAGAAGTTGTATATATAACAGATATAGATAGATGGGTAGATGGATAAAGGATAGATCGATAGAGAGATAGATATGTATATATATATCACATAATTGTGAGTCGATGAAGGTCTGGGCTGTGGAGATAGGAGTAATAAGAACGGAGTAAGACGATGTGTCCAACAGGTATTTTAAGGAAGAGATGACTAAAATGCAAAAACTGACTCACTTGGACTGTAACAGGGAGGGAGTTAAAGATAATCTCATACAGCTTCCTAAAGTATGTAACAGCTGAAAAATAAAGTGCGTAATGTAGGAAGCTCTGGTATCTCTTTTTATTGCTAGATGTTGCAGGAGCAAATACTATGTTCACTGTAGCATTTTTTACATTAGCCGAAAGGTGCAGACAACCATTTTAAAATGTCTGTTAACAGATGAATGGATACCTAAAATGTAGCTCAGTGAAACTTGTGAAGATCAGCCCTGGAGGAGCACCACGATTTTCCGTGTCCTGCAGGTTTTCACTTTTGACATGGTGCAGGTTTACCACTTCGTATTGCTCTCTTATTCGCTCGCTTGCTCACTCACTCACTCACTCATTGCGATTGAGTTGGAACCGATTCAGGGCTCACCTTATGAGGCTATAAATCACATGGTGGAAGAGTGCCCATGTCTCTCTAACTGTGAGTGGATTTGAATTGCCAGAGAGGCACGGCCCTTGGATTTGCAACACACCTACCTACAGACTATGCCACATTTCCATTTTCCTTTCTAACAGATTTTCGTCTTGCCAAAGTTCTGACTTCTGCAGGTGGTTTTGTATATACCGTTACTGTCAAGTCAATTATAACTCAAGTCAGAGAACTGTCTATGTGGTTCCTGCCCTTTATAGCAGTTGACAGCCACTTCTTTCTCCCTCAAACTACTAATGGTCTCAGACTGCCAACCTTTTCAATTACAGCTGAGTGCTTAACCACTGCATCACCAGACTTTTTAGTTTATATATACAATGACATACTAAGCTGTAAAGGGAAATGACGGTCTGAGAGATCCCATAACATAGATGAACCTTGAAAACCTTATACAGAGCAAAATAAGTCTGCTGCTAACAGGAAAATGTTGCATGATCTCACTTCTATACATTGTTCTGTTGTATAGTGGAGTCGAAACCAACCTAAAGCAGACCCTACAGTGGGTTTTCAGAGGCAGTAAATTGCACTGAAGGAGACTGCACATCTTTCTCCCATGTCTCAGCTGGTGGTTTTGAACCATATACTTTTGTGTTGACAGCAGGTACTGCTAGGCTACCAAAGCTCCCTAACTATGTTGTTAGTTGCCATCAAGTCAGTTTTGACGCATAGTAGATCCATACACAATACAAGGAAACGTTGCCTGGTCCAGAACCAACCTCCGAGTGATCTTACTTCATGAAATAAGCGACACATGAAAAACAAAGGTTATTAATGGTTGCTGTGAAGGGAAGGAAAGAGAAAAAGGATAAAAGGGCGTGTTAAGTTTATGTCTTCTAAAAGCTTAGTGAGTAATGTGAGGCTGTTAACCAAAAGATCATTCGTTCAAATTCACTAGCCACTCCAAGGGAGAAAGATTGAGCAGACTTCTCCTATACTCAACGTCTGTCACCCACCAGAGCCACGATTTATTCAAAGGCAGTGGAAATTTTGTGTTAATGATAATTGTGTTAATTGTCTGCTTTTCAAAAGAGTGGCAAGCTGGCATAACATGAAAGTATATCAATGTTATTGAACCACAGGTTCTGCTTCATGCTTTCTAAGCACAATTTAAAAGAAAAAATAAGTATCTGGCGTTAGAACAACAATGAAAATGGACAAATAGGTGCTATGAGTTTAGCCAAGACAAGTTGGCACCTTCATTGGAGGAACTTTGAGTGGTTGTGTGTCACGGAGGAGATAGAATATACAGCATTTCCCATCATCGACCAGGAAAGCCATGCATTTGTTCACTCATTCATTCGGTAGGATAAACTTAGTGTTTGATGTCTTTCGGGATATGCTGCTTTAATGTAGCACTTACAGAAGAGTACAGATAGAAGAGCTGTTTCTAGATTGCTAGTAACATTGGATTGTAAACGTATATCTGAGTAGTTGTATCTACTAAGACAGTCAGCAAAGCCCCGCAAATGAACAAGAAGATAGGAAGAAGTGTATTTGTGACCCAGCTATTCCACTTCTTGGAATATACCCTTAGAAAATGAGAACTGAGACACAAATGGAGACTTGTACACCAGTGTTCATAGCAGCATTATTCACCATCATAAGAACATGGAAATAGCCCAAATGACCAACAACAAATGAATGGATTGAGACATGATGGTACATTCACACAGTGGAACACTATGCAGCATGCAGGAGCAATGCTTTTGTAAATTATTACCTAATTTGGGAGGGACTGGAGAGCATTATGCAGAGTGAACTCAGTCCTGCAAGGATAAATCTGTACAAAACCATTATTGTAGAATGAATATAAGGATCCAGGAGAGGTGTGAGAGGGTGGAAACAGAGGGATGAGGATGAGAAGGAGGAGGGGGGATTAATCCTGGGGTTGTACAATTTGATGGGTGGGAGGGTGAGGGGAATTGAAAGAATTTGTTCTTGGAAACAATATATTCAAATTTTATAAGTAAACTAGTAGAAAATTTAAAAATTGTAAAAAGTCCATTTGGGAAGAATTGAGGATTCATGAAAGTAGACTCATGAAGAAGTGTTCAACAGAGAGCAGCTCTATTTCAAAACCAAAGGGCTGATTAAGTATGTATAGAGTACTTTTTAGTTTCTATATGTAAATGGATATTTTAACTAATGTTAGATGGATCTTGGCTGAAAGCAGAGAGTACCAGAGGAATGTTTTATCTGTGTTTCATTGCCTGTGCAAAGGCATTGACTTTGTGGATCTCAGCAAACTGTGACTAACTCTGGAGTAGAATGGGAATCCTAGAATATTTGATTGTGCTTATTCTAAACCTGTACTTGGATCGGAAGGCAGTTGTCAAAACAGAGCAAGGAAACACTGCATGGTTCAAAACCGGGAAGGGTGTACACCAGGGATGTGTCCTATCTCCATACCTTTTTAATCTATATGCAGAACAGATAATCAGGGAGGCTGAGCTCCATGAGGAGGAGTGTGACATCAGGATTGGAGGAAGACTCATCAACAAACCTGTGTTATATAGATGATACAACCCTGCTTTCTGCAACTGAGGAGGACCTGTAGCACTTGCTGCAGAAGGTCAATGACTATAGCCTTCAATATGGATTGAAGCTCAGCATCAAGAAAACAAAGATTCTCACCACTGGGCTGATTGGCAGCATCATGATAGATAAAGAGATTGAAATTGTTAACAGCTTTAGTTTGCTTGGCTCCACAGTCAACAGTTGGCACCAGCAGCCAGGAAATCAAAAGACAAATTGCATTGGGAAAGTCAGCTGTCAGGGACCTCTTCAGAGTATTGAAGAGTAATGACATCAGTCTGGAGACTAAGGTACATCTGTTGCAGGCCATAGTCTTCTCAATTACTTGCTGTGCATCAGAAAACTGGATAATGACTAGGGATGATAGAGAATTTATGCCTTTGAGCTGTGGTGCTGGAGAAGAGGATTGAATATACCATGGACTACCAGGAAAACAAACAGGTGCATCCTAGAGAGGGTGAAACCAGGCTGCTCCTTGGGGGCAAGGATTCTGAAGCTTCGTCTGACATGCTTTGGGCATGGTACAAGGAGGGACCAGTCTTCAAAGAGGGATGTCATGCTTGGAAAGTTGGAGGGACGGTGCAAGAGAGGATGAGATGAGATGTGTTGATTCAAAGACTAGGGTAATGAGGTTAGATGTATCAGAGGCAACAATGTTAGCACAGGATAGAGCAGGGTTTAGGGCTGTTGTACATATAGGGTCACTATGAGTCGGAAGTGACTCAATGGCACATAATAACAACATGTAAACATGAAGTCCTCTTGGCATGATGGTTAAAGCTCTTGGCTTAGCAAACCAAGAGGCTAGTGGTTTGAATATGCTGGCTGCTCTGCAGGAGAAAGAGAAGACAACAATCTGCTTCTATAAAGATTGATGGCCTTGAGAACTCTAGGACAGTCCCATTCTGTCCCCAAGGGTCCTGGCTCTTGTACGTTGTGCTGTAAATCATTTTATGTATACCTTGTGTTTTCCACTAACTTATAGCTTTACATTTCTATATAATTATTAACATTTAGCTTGGGTATGGATTAAAAATTTTCCTTTTCTCCTCCTGTGATGATCTTGAGGTCTCTATGAAATTAAGCCCTTCTTTCTTTGCAGGTAATGTACAGAAGGATTCTGCAGCAGGCGGGATTTATACAGTTTGCACAACTCCAGTTCCTGGAAGCTAAAGAGCTCTTCAGGTAATTCACGGTGTTGGTAGCAAGACTTTCATGACACTGTCCCTATTTATACATGTGTATGATGTACTCTCTATGGCCAGAACCTTATGTCAGATGAGATGTTGTTGTGGAAGTTTGTGTTGAACATAGAAGTAGTGTTAATATTAGTAAATAACTCATGTCATTGATGCTCGCCACTCTTCTTACCCGTCTTACCTGTAATCTTAGTTTAACATTCTAGTGTTTAAAGGGGATGGGAGGTTATTGAAGGCTATATACAAGAGTTCTGTGAAGAGTGGTTAAGGACGTCAAGATTGTTTAGCCAGGAGAAGAGAATTCTGAAGCATGAAGTTGATAACACTTAATGGCTTCTTAGGAAAATACTGTTTGTTCACTCTTTTCTCTAGAGATTTAACAAGATCTGAGTGTGGAGGAAGAGCGAGCTCTTCCTGGGAAACCTATGAAAGCTTGTATTTTTAAAAGATATTTTGAAAACAGTCTATTCTTGGGCATAGAAAAGGAGATGCACTGACACAGCAGCTACACAGTGTGCTCAAATGTGTCAGGGGTGGTGAGGCTAGCACGTCGTCCCTGAGATCACTATGAGTCTAGACTGACTCGATCAGTGGCACCAGGCACCAACAGCGTTTCTGGCTCGCTCTCTTAGGAAAATGGCTTTCTCTTGTGAGGTCCCTTCTGACATGTTAACGAATTCTGTATCTGTAGGTTGACCTCCCATGGGGTTTTCTATCCTCTTCCCTCTTGCTTTCCACCACCCTCCTTGTCTCTTGGAAAAGGGAAGCTGGAAATAAGAAGCTGTGCTTGTTTCCTCTCTCTCCTTTGCTGTCATGTCGTGTTCTTCCTGCTGCCCTTTCTTCTTGGGCCTGTGTACCCAGTATCTGCATGCTTGCTTTCTCATCGGTCCTTGGAGAAGATGAAGTGCAACCTGCTAGAGTAGTCTTTAAATATCCTAAAACATTGCCTTATAAAGTCTCACCAGCATAGGTTCTGCACAATTTAAAATCATCAAAACAAGCTATGGATGTAGCCTCAGACTAGATTGCTTTGAGATCAGTAAAAACATGAGCAGAAGTCCTATCTGCAGCATATGCCCCCTTTCCCTAGTGTAGGAGGCCTGCCTTACATTCTAGGCGTGTGCTTACATCCACAGGGTGTGAGTCTTGCTCTTTTTTTAAAAAAAATTTTTTTTTATAGTTCAGAATGAAGGCTGCATAGTGGAGTGAACCTGGGGGGAGGGATTGTAAAACAATGAAAGAATTTTTCTTTTACTTTTCAAAGGGAAGAGTGAACTGGGAGGGGGAGGTGGGCAGGGAGAAAAGTGCAACAGTGAAATATGGAAATCTAAAGTCTCTGTAAATTTTCATTAAAATTAATAATAAAAAAATTTTTATTGAGATTTTAATGAAAGTTCTTATACAGAATTGGATTTCCATTCACTCATTGTTGCACATTTTCCTCCCTGCCCTCCCCAGTTTGCTTTTCTCTTTGAAAAAAAATTCTTTCATCGTTTTACAATCCCCGCCCATCCCCCAGTCCACTTTACTATGCAGTTCTTACTGTGCACTGTTGTCATGTACGTAATACCTAATCATATATTCCTTTTAAGCAATTCTATCCCTCATCTGTTTCATTGTAGTGTACGTTATTTATCCCATCTTTTGTTAGTTTTCCCCTAACCTCCATGTCAGTCCTGTTTTATAACAGTGGCACTATACAGTATTTGTCCTTTTGTGACTGAGATATTTCACTCAGCATAATGTACTCCAGGGTCACCTATTTTGTATAATGTTTCATGAGTTCCTTGTTTTTAAGTACTACATAGGATTCCACTGTGTGAATATACCACAGCTTCTCTATCCATTTGTTTGTTGATGGGCAGCCTTACTCTTTTACAAAATTGTTTGGAAGTTGCACAGCCTTCTGAGTAAAGAAAGGAGTTGGACATTGAGTGGCAATGTCTTCTGTAACTTTTTTTTTCTTTTTTTTAAAATTTTTTATTTTATTTATTTTTTTTTTACAGAGGTTTTGGATTTCCGTTCATTCATTGCCGTAACTTTTAAAACTAATTTCTGGCAAGTGTGAAATCTAAGTGCTGTTATTAAATGTTCTTAGAAAGATGGGTAACTTGGTTTGAATAGATTTTCATCTCTTTACACCTAAGATCTTTTTCAGTAAAACCTTGATTTTTTTTTTTCTTGGCAATGTTGAGAACTCCCTCACTCCGATAATAAGTGTATCCCAGTACATTTTCATTATTTCCTTGGGTTAATTAAAAACAACAAGTAATTGGGAATGGATGGATATACAACATTCTTAGAAAAGTTCACTGTAACAGAGTATAGGGCCTGTTAGTCATTAAGACAAGATTTCTCTACTTGGCATTCTTCAGCCTTAAACCATCATTCAGCTTTTTTAACAAAATGTGACTGAGTTGGTTAATATTTGAAGAATAAAATCCTAAAACAGAATCCTGCTATCTTTTTTCTTTGAGCTGGGTTTAATCCTTAGAACTCTTCTCAACATGATTCGATAGGCCACAACTTTTAACATTACTATGAGTAAGATAAAAACCTCTTTAACATCCATGTCATAGGGATATATGCTATGTGTCTCTTCTTGTAGCTACTAAATCTAATATGCAACGATGTTCAGTGCATCCTTCATTTATTAATTTGCCTAAGTATCTAAGTTCTAGGATGTAGAGTAAGATAGTTTTCCTGCTTCTGTGATGTACAGCATGAATACTTCTCTGTCGTATAAATGAGCTGGTGTGGGATCATTGTAGAGCATAGAGTTAGATCTGCCAGGAAAGAAATCTTGTTTAATAGACTTCATTTTCGATCTTCTGTAATAAGCACTGGTGTCCCCAGTACAGAATCATGTCATTGGCTAGGGTTTCTGAATTGCATCACTGGACATTCCGGGCCAAGAGTTCTTTGTGGTGAGAATTGATTTCATGAGCTGTTATCATTGGAAACAAGAAGAGCAGGCTTGAGGGCTAGGGAAGATAGGGAGCAGCAATGAATTAAAGGTGGAAATGCCCCTAGATACCTAATGATACCATGGTGACCTTAGGACACCGACACTGGTCATCTGAGTCTAATTCTAATGGTGTGCTCTTGACTTTTGTTGAGTGTTACTGTGAAAATAGCCCCAGAAATGGTTCTGCATATCATTATAAAACCACTGATGAGGAAATGATAAATTGTGGTTGTTTGGTTTGTGGTTTATTTTAAATAGTCTTCTATTTATATACATTTCAACAAATCTGTCTAATTTGGTCCAGGAGAAGTATTGCTTTCAAAGCTGAAATGCTCTTTTTTTAAAAAAAGAAAATAAACTTGTTTTTCAAAAGTTTATTTTCTATTGATTTACATAAAAAATTCATATACATTGTGTTTCACACATTCCTTCATTCACATTGTGTTTCGTATGACCATCCCCACACATTGTGTTTTAGAAAATTAATCACCATTGATCTGTGTCCACTACCACCCCCTCATTTCAGATCCCCACTAGATGTTTCCTAATTCCTCATCCCTTCACCCACCAAACTTTGCAACCCCGTGAACAGCTTCTCTGATCCCTCCCCTTCCTCCTTTGGAGGATTAGTTAATCCTTCTGCTTTTACAGTAATGGTCTTATGTAATATTTGTCCTTATGAGACTGAGTTATTTCACTCAGCCTGAAGCTCTTTATCCTCTCCCATGTTTTATTGTATTTTCCCCCCATTGGTCCTGAGTGCTGAACAGTAGTATTCCAGCATGTGAATGTACTACAGTTTCTCAGTTCATTAATTTATTGTTGAACATTTGGACGTTTTCCATTTTCTTGCTATTATGAATAATGCTGCTGTGATTATAGCTGTACAGATCTCTGTTTCTCAGTTCTGTTTTTCTAGCAGTGGAAATGCTGGGCCATAGGGAATTTCTTTGTTCAGCTTTTTGAGGAAATGCCAAACTGCCTTCCAAAGTGGTCATAACATTTTACTATCTCACCACTAATGTATGAGAGTTTCAATCTCTCTACATCCTAACATTTATTGCTTGCTTCCCTGTTAAACTTTGCCACTGCTACTAGGGTGAGATTGTATCTCATTGTGGCTTTGATTTGCATCCATCTGTCTTACTGCACATGATTTTGAGCATGCTTTCATATGTTTGTTGACTAATCGAATGTCTTTCTCCTTGAAAAGTCTTTCCATGTCATTTGTCTGTTTTTTAATTGGATTATCTGTCTTTTCCTTGTGGAGGCCCAGGAGTATTCTGTAAACTTTCATTACAAGACCATTGTGTGAGATGGACTTCTCCCTGTAGAAAGTAGCAGCAAGATCCTCCTCTCACGCCATACACAAAAATTAACTCAAGATGGAACAGAGACCTGAGGAAAAAGCCCCAGAACATAAGATTATAAGAGACAAAATGGGACTAAACTTAGAAGGTCTGGCCTATGATATAAATAAGCTAGCAAATGCAGCTAGAAATGCACAACCAAGAGAGGACAACATCAATGAATGGACCTTTTAAAGATTAAGTCCCTTTGTGTGTCAGAAATGTTTTCCAATAGGAAATAAGAAAGCCTACTGACTAGAGAAAAACATTTGGTGATATAATGCTCTTTTCATCAGTCAGTGACGTCATATCCTCTGGGTCCTTTTTGGCTGTGGTTTTCTGAGATTCTGGTGCTGAATTTGATGTTCAGATCGTATTCGTTGTTTGACACTCTCCATCACCAGCTTTGTTGCGTTGGGATTTCCCTCATAGTGTCCCCTTCTCTGCTTTGGAATCAGGTGGTGGCACATGGTGAGCAGTACTTTGCTGCACTTGCAGATTAGACTCGTCACTCTGACGTGCTTTCCCTGAGACCCAGCTCCCCGTTGATGTGTGCACACGCGCACGCCCTCCAGTGTTGTTTTGTGTGCCTATGTGTACTCTTTCTCTCTTTTTGCTTCATTTAGTTTGACACTGTAATTGCAGAGGCGGCCAGCTTGATGTCCGGGAGCTGATCTCTCTCTACCCCTTCCTGTTGCCTACCTCCTCTTCATTCACACGGTCTCACCCTCCTCTTCATGAGTATGCAGACCTGAACCAGCTGACCCAAGGGGACCAGGAGAAGATGGCCCAGTGCAAACGCTTCCTCATGAGCTACCTGAACGAAGTCCGCAGCACAGAGGTAGCAAATGGCTACAAAGAAGACATTGACACGGCTTTGCTCAAGCTGTATGCAGAGGCTGACCATGACAGTCTGCTGGACCTCCTGGTCACTGAGAACTTCTGTCTTCTAACAGACAGCGCTGCCTGGCTGGAGAAGCACAAAAAGTGAGTGTTCCCTTCCCAGATGCCTTCTCTCCCCACTGCCCTTTGCCAGGAAGACTGACAGTACCTGAAGCAGCTTGCTTAGGCTGTGTGAGGTTTGTGTTCCAAAGAGGCTTACCAGTTGCCTGCCATGAAATCATAATGACAACAGGAGCAAAGAGCTTCTCAGAAAATGGTCTTTAGACTAATTGAAAGAGTCTTGGAGAATATTAGGGCGAATAACAATTCTTTAATGATGTCTGGCCCAGTTTGGAATAAGTAATAGGCTTTATTAGTAAATTAGTAAATGATTCTTAGTTTTCCTCCTTATTCTGTCTAGGATTAGTCTGTGAAAGAAACCATGTGTGTTGGTAAAATTCATAATGCACATTTATGAAAGGAGCAGATTTAACAGGCGGGTGGCTGAGTCTGATTTCTACCTGATTCGTAAAGGGAAACTGTGTCCATTGATAATATCCATTGTTGTTGTTGTTATGTGCCGTCGAGTCGTTTGCGACTCATAGCAACCCTATGCACAACAGCCCTAAACCCTGCTCTATCCTGCGCCAACCACACTGCCTCTGACACACCCATCCCGATTACCCCAGTCACCGAATCAATCCATCTCATAGAGGGTCTTCCCCTCCTGCGCTGTCCCTCCACCCTCCCAAGCATGATGTCCCTCTCCAAGGACCCGTCCCTCCTGGCAACATGTCCAAAGTATGTCAGACGAAGCCCCAGAATCCTTGCCTCCAAGGAGTAGCTTGGTTTAATCCTCTCCAAGATGAATCTGTTTGTTTTCCTGGCAGTCCATGGTACATTCAGTACTCTTCTCCAGCACCACAGCTCAAAAGCATCCACTCTCCTTCTGTCCTCCCTAGTCATTGTCCAATTCTCTGATGCATAACAAGCGATTGCAAAGACCATGCCCTGTATCAGGCGCACCTTAGTCTCCAGAGAGACACTGTTGCTCCTGAGTACTTTAGAGAGGTCCCTAACAGCAGACTTTCCCATCGCGATACGCTTTTTGATTTCCTGACTGCTGGTGCCAAGAATGTTGACTGTGGAGCCGAGCAAACTGAAGCTGTGAACAATCTCAATCTCTTCGTCATCCATCCTGATGCTGCCAATTGGTCCAGTGGTGAGAATCTTTGTCTTCTTGACATTGAGCCTCAGTCCACACTGAAGGCTGCAGTCCTTGACCCTCTTCAGCAAGTGCATGAGGTCCTCCTCAGTTTCAGCAAGCAGGGTTGTGCCATCTGCATAACGCAGATTGTTAATAGATCTTCCACCAATCCTGATGCCACAATTCTCCAAAATTCTCTATGGATAATATCCATAGAATAAAAATAACTACATGCCACCATCTATGCTCTTCTCCCTTTTTTCCCCCTCCTGTACCTTTTTACATTTTTCTACCAATCACTGAGTCTGATGTTTATGATAAGACTCAGACTTTACACACAATTGTGAGGTTTATTGGGGAAGTAGGTTGGAGAGTTGAGGACGCAAAGACTGTCACACAGTGCAAGTCCAGATTTAGTCAGCATTCCCAAGCCAGATTAGCAGTATGACATTGTTCTTCAGTTTAGTGAAAACAGCTTCTCAACCAGTGAAAGTCTAGGTTCAGTTCAGCAGCACAAGTACAAGAAACCTCTGGTTTCCTCAGTCATAGTTCTAGTGGTTTAGTGGCAAGAAGTTGCACTGCAATCCTGATGGCACACTGAATCCACCAGCTGCTCAAAGGGAGAAGGATGGGCAGTCTCCTCCAGTGCGATTAATTGCCTCTGAAAACCTGCTGGAGGGTCCGCCATGGGTCAGTTCAGACTCGACGGAACCCAACAACAGGAGCCTGACCCATTGCTAAAGAGCCTTCATGGCATAATAATTACTTGTTTGCTAATTGAAAGGTCAGTGGTTTGAACCCTCACGCGACTTTGTTGAAAGATATGACGGTCTGTTCCCATAAAGATTTACATACTCGATCGAGAGCGCTGTGGGACAGTTCTCTGTCCGAGGATTGCCTTGGGTTAGAACCCACTTCACAAGTGGAGATATTTTTATTTATTTGTTTTTGAAGCCTATTGTTTTGCATGTGGTGGGTGGTTAATACATGCTGACTGAGTTGACTAGGGCCAGCCAAGTTCCTTACTCTGGGCAAATAGATGGGTAGTCTAACCTATCTCAGCGTAATTTGTAATCTTTAAAAATGAAGAGTTTGCATAGTTCTCAAATTCTTTTTAAACAATGAGATTTGTATTGGTTTGTGATTTTTCTTATGTATTTGAAATGGGGAAAGTAGAGATCGAATATTGTAGAGACCATGTGATCCCGCTCACAAGCCCTGAGACAGCACAGATTTGTGATTGGCCTTTATGTGGTGTTGGCTCTTTGAACAGTTCCTGTCAGTTACTTGTTTATACTGCAGAATATTGTTGTTGTTATGTGCCATCAAGTTGCTTGCAACTCATAGTGACCCAATATACAAAAGCCCTAAACACTGCTCTATCCTCTGCCAACCTCACCATCTCCAACACACTCTTTCTACCCTAATCACAGAATCGATCCATCTCATCAAGGTCTTCCTCTCCTGCACTGTCCCTCCACTCTCCCAAACATGATGTCCCTCTCCAAGGACCAGTCCTTCCTTGCAACATGCCCAAAGTATGTCAGACGAAGCTTCAGAATCCTTGACTCCAAGGAGCAGTCCGGCTTCACCCTCTCCTGGACAAACCTGTTTGTTCTTCTATCAGTCCATGGTATATTCTACGCTCTTCTCCAGCACCACAGCTCAAAGGCATCAATTCTCTTTCTATCATCCCTAGTCACTGTCCAACTCTTCAATGCTTAGTATGTAGTTGTGAAGACTATAGTCCGGATCAAGCACACCTTAGTCTCCAGCCTGATGTTGTTGCTCTTCAATACCCTTGAGAGGTCCCTGGCAGCTGCCTTTCCCAATGCAATTCATCTCTTGATTTCCTGGCTGCTGATACCAAGAGTGTTGACTGTGGAGCCAAGCAAACTAAAACTGTTAACAATCTCAGTCTCTTCACATCCATCCTGATGCTGCCAATTGGCCCAGACCAAATGCCATGGTGTCAGTTGTGACTCAGAACGCTCCCACGTGTACAGAGTAGAATTGTGATCTATATAGAGTTTTCACGACTGATTCAGAAACAGATCCCCAGGATGTTCTGCTGAGGCTCCTCTGGGTGTGTTTGACTGCCAACTTTTTGGTTAGGAGGTCAAGTGCTTAACCCCTTGTACCACCCAGGGACATCATTATTTTGTTTAGAACCCAACCCATTCCACTACCATCACGTCATTTCTGACTCATGGTTACCCTCCATCCGGCTTCCAAGACTGTAAAACTTAATGGGAAGAAATTGCCTCATCTCTCTCTTAAGGAGCACTTGGTAGCTTAGAACTGCTAATTTTATGGTTATCTTTTTAAAGCTTAACCTACTGTGCCACCAGGGCCGGAAAATACAGTGATGCCTCACGGTTGTTAACCAGGTTTCTAGGATCTGGGGAGCGAGTGTAATTTACCATGTTAAAGGAAAGAGAAGGGGTCAAACTCGTACTTTGAGAATTAATAGTATTTGCTCTTTGAGAGGAAAAAAAAATTAACATCTCGTTTTGTTAGCTTCCTCCAGTTACCAGCTGGGGAGGAGGAAAACTAGGAGGGTGGTGCCTGTGGAACTCAGAAAGCAAGCTAACAGTTCACTGGCCAGGCCCCGCCAGTGTTAGTGCTAACCTTTTCCATTTATACATGCGGAAATGGAGGTTTGGAATGTTAAGCTACTTGGTCAAGGTCATAGGTCTCATAAATTGTAAAGCCAGAGTTAGCTATCAGGTCTTTTACTCTGGAAACTCTCCCTCAGCTCTGTGCCTCCGCAGTACCTGGCAGTGCTGGCAGCTCTTGCTCTTGTGCATTTTTACATAGCGTACCTGTCAGATGTTCTTTGAACACCTCCTGACAGGTTAGTAATTTTAACTGAAGAGTCATGAAATTAAGTTAGTATTTTAAATAAATGATAAAGCAATTCCATATATCATTTTCTAATGCATAACTATAGTTTTCTTTTGCTGCATATTTTAGACTTGAGTAAGATCCTTTTTAGAAATTGAATCATCAGTACAAGTGATCTGTGGGTTATAAATACCTGACTCTCATACAACCCATAGTTGTGAACCAACTTCATAAAGCCTACTACAATAAACATTTGCGATATATCCAGTGGTTAGTGATAACAAGTGAACACTACTTTGCAACATGCACCAAAACATTATTATTATTACTGGACTATGTTAGATGTTTTAATGTCTTTGAAGGTGTTTCCTTAATAGTTTTTGTTGATGCAAAGAAGATGTACATGGTTTAGTGTATATACCAAGACAGATGTCTGATTAACAGACCCAAAAAAATAAACTGTCTTGATTGTTCTGACTTTGTACAAATTTAACTTAAAGTAGACTTAGGAAAGCAACTCATTTATACCAGGGACCCTCTGTGCCTTAATAAACAAAACATGAGCATCAGGGAGGAAGGAGGAGGGGGGAAATGTGCAATAATGAGTGAGTTAAAAAAAAAAGCTGTTAGAACCTGGAACAAAACATGTGAGCATCCCTAACATCTCTACTTTGTTGTTCCGTTACAGTTGAATGGAAACACTCAGTGTCCTGAACCAGCGATACCACTGTAGGTTCTGTCCATAGTTAGGTGGGTGGTGGGGAGAGCATGTACTTACCCAGTTTTTCAATTTTTCCCCCCTCAGGTACTTTGCACTTGGACTGCTCTATCATTATAATAACCAAGACGCTGCTGCAATTCAGGTCAGTTTAAAAGCATTTTAGCATTATTTCAAATTTTATATCGTTTAATGTTTCTTTTAAAAAATTCATAAATTGATGTACATCCTTTTACACAAGACATACTGGTTTTGAAAGTCACTTCCTAAAGAAATGGTGGTCAAGAGCTTTGTTTTCTTTATACCTCTGTAAAGAACACTTTCAAGATTGAGTTTATAAAAATTAGGAAGATAAAAACACAGTTTCTTACTTGGCTATATGGCATCTGTCACTGCTTATGAGGTGTTGGCTGTGAATAACACTGTGGTTTAGAAATTCCACTGTTAATGACAGTAACTATCAGAATTTCTTAATGACAGAATTGAAGCTGAACAAGGCAAGTCTCTTGATGATTCCGTCACTGGCAGTGATGGAGCTGGGATTTGAACCAGTGGTCCTAGCAGAAATTTTGCCCCTGAATTCATGAATGTGGAATAGATTTGTCAGCATTGTCAACTCTGGAAAAAAACACCTGTGTTTAGTCTCTGATTGTGTTAAGAAACTATCATAGTAGCCTACTTACAAAGTTGTTGTTGTTAGGTGCTGTCAAGACTGGTTTGATTCCTAGTGACCCTGTGAAAAACAGATCTGAATCCTTTCTTATCCTGTGCCGTCCTCACCGTCTCTGGCACTTGAGCCCATTAATTCAGTCACTGTGTCAGTCCATCTCGTTGGAGAGTATCCCTCTCCTTTGTGACCCTCCAAGCAAGAGTCCCTTCAGGGGGTAGCCTGCTAGCAACATGTCCACAGTGTGAGAGACGAAGCTTCACTATCTTTGCCTCCAAGCAGCACTGCAGCTTTCCTTTTTCCAAGACATATCTCTTTGTTCTTTGGGCAGTCCATTGGATATTCAGTACTTTTCTCCAACATCACAACTCAAAGACATCAGGTTTCTTTCTGTCATCCTTACTCATTGTCCAGCTCGGATGCTTAGCAAGTAATTGAAAAGACCATGGCCTGAATCAAGCACACCTCGGTCTTCAAACTGACATCATTGCTTTTAAGTATTTTGAAGAGGTCCCTGACAGCAGGACTTGCTGAATACAATACGTCTCCTGGTCTGGTTTTATTGTTATTTTTTTCCTTAAAATAATAAATAGCTAAGAGCATGTATTAGATGCCAGATAAAATTTTATGTTTTAAAACATGGCATCCTAAGAATTACAGCTTGATGTAAGTGTAATAGCAACATTGACAGAGCTATATATAGAGAGATATTTGCAAACTCAATGTGAAGTATATTTATATATGTAAGGCAGAATTCTATCATAAAAAATCTAAACAGCTTAGACTCTGTGAGCTTAAGTGATGAGGCTTAGGGCTTTCAGTGTTTAAGCGGCTAATACGACAAAGCATACTGCTATAGAAATTACAGCATTTTAACTGCCTGCCCAGTGTCTTGGGCTTCTCACTGGTGGGGTGGTGCTGAAGTGCGACAGGTGAACGAGTAGATAAGTAAGGAATGCTGCCAAGGTGGTGAACTGCAGAGTGAGTTCTCGTGTGTATGTCAGGTCTTCTGTCATCACATGCGAGGGTCTGAACTGAAATAGTAATAGACCAGGCATGACAAAAGCTCTGCAGCTAAAGAGTTGATGGTAAGGTTGACCTGATCCCCCATGCAAAAGACCAAGCTTCTAAAACATGACAGCTTCTCACCATCACAGAGTCTAAAAAGAACTTCAAAAATTATGAGGAAGATAAAAACAGCACATGGCTGGTGGTTGTAGGTGGATTGCTTCCCTCTGTGCCAATACATTGTCAGTGATTGTTTTTTTAGCTCACAGATAAGCATTTTTAGGGTACCCACCTGAACCCACAAGTTGTAGTTACTATTCTATTTGGGTATAAAAAGAGGGGAAAACCCCTTGGTACTTGATTTTTTAAATTACCTGAATATGTATTCTACATTTTTTCATTTCTCTGGAGGGAGGTTGGGGAAAAAAGAAAGAGAATTTATTTAAGTAGTTAATGTTTTCCTACTGCCATTAAATATGAAAGGCTAAGTCTGTGAACCTCACAGCTCTTCTAACCAAAAACAAAAATGTCCGTAACTTTGCATTTCTTTTTACTTTTTTTCCTCTGTAGTTATGGGTGAACATTGTCAATGGAGAGATTCACGACTCGACTCGCTCAGACCTCTATGAATATGTCGTCGATTTTCTTACGTTCTGCTTAGACCAGGAGCTGGTGTGGAAGTATGCCGACTGGGTGTTGCAGAAAAGTGAGGAGGTTTGTGCTTCACAAATGCATTCTTTTGTTGTTTTTTTTTTTGCCTGATCATAACTTGATTTCAAGTGGGGAGTAAGTAAACTACGTTTCAGTCTTTTCCCTCTGCTTTATTTTCTTAAAAATTATATTTCTTTTTAAGCTTGTGATAAAATACAGCATGAAATTGGTACTTGAACATTTTTTCAGATTGTGGTAAAATAATATTACATAAAATTAGTCATTTTAATAATTTTAAGGTGTATTGCTAGATGATACTGATTATATTCAAAGAGTTGTGCAGCTATAGCACTATTTGTACTATTTCCCTCCACCCTAGACAGCTTTATTTTCCCCTGCTCACTAAAACCGTCTCTTGAACCATTGAAATGATTCTGCTCTTACAAAAATTGTATATTTCTGTGCTACAGAGCCCAGAATATCCTTTTCAGAATCTTCTTTCTGGGCAGGAAAAGCATAGCCAGGTGACTTTCTTCACGTCCTAATAACATGACGTGCTTTTCAGTCACTCCTGCTTGACATTAGCACTGAATCTCCTTGGATAGAGAGAGAGCCTGGACACAGGCAGGCTGCTGCCTTGTCTGCACTCTCCGCCCCTTTTTGAGTATTGTGGTCCTTGAGGAAGTTGGGGACCCTGAGGTCAGGACTCTTCATCTCTTGAAAGAAATGATGACCATAGCAAAAAGTACTTGTTGGAAGGGCAAAGTTTTTAATAAAACTCCATATATGAGTGGGGGAGATGAAATTTCAGTTCCCACCATTAAAAAGGTTTACATTTCCTAGGCTCACTTTGGTGAAGCAAAATCAGCTTTCTGATGCGGGCCTGCCTCTGTTTCGCTGACCCTCTGCCTTTCCTAGCGTGATGTCCCTCCCCAAGGAATAGACTCTCCTATGTGGAAAGTGTTCTCCTTAGTGCTGTTCTAACAAGATGAAAGATCAGAGTCCATGCGCTCTGTGTATCTTTTCCTCCACCTTTATGGGCTCCCTTCACATTAACACACCTGCAGAATACACCTCAGCACACTCATGCACAATACACACACTTACAGCATGGATCTGCCAGATTCCAAAGGTTTGTTAGGCTCTACTCACCCACGGCGGTTAAACAGATTCCGATTCATATCTCAGTCCTCTATTGAGTTTCCAACACGGTGTATCTTTTTAGGAGGAGAGTGCCTGTCTTTCTTCTTGAGCTGCTGGTGAATTCAAACCTCAGACCTTTTGGCTAGTAGCCTGATAATGTTATTCACTACACCTCTGTGAATCATGGCCGATATGTTATTCACTACACCTCCATGGATCATGGCCTTATCTGTAGAGAGTTGCGTCGTTATCCTGAAAACCTTGACTCTCTAGCAGTTTGAATCCAAAAGCAGGTCAGCTGGGGAAAGACTGACAGTTTCTTCACATGCAATAATGGCCTTGGAAACTCACTGGAAAATTACTTAAGTGTTTGGTTCTGACTCCACGGCAATGAGGGATTTTTTTTTAGCTCTTCTCAGTGTTAATATAATAACAGGTAAGATTTATAAAATAGTAAATACACATATTACACCAGGCACTTTATATGCCATCTGTTTTAAATATCACTAACTTGGTGGGAGTTTTGGGTGGGGCAAACATTTACGTGAACCCACTCAGAGGCTCCTCCAATACAGTCCTGGCACTCATCTGCTTCTGAAAAGTCAACACTTTGCTGCACTGCACACATGGGGTGCTTGTCCCCAAGAGTCAAAGTTGACTTGACCGTGAAGAACATAACCCCTCAAAATAGACATTATTTACCAATAAGAAAACTGAAGCTCAGAAAGGTTAAGCTTCCCAAAAAGGTTACCCTTTCCAAAAGTTGTATTGTTATTAAAGTTGAGACATAAATCAAAGCTAACAGAACCTAATCACAGTTATAAGAGCTGTACTGTGTATTTCCCATGTTTTAGCCTCTGCATGTTTGTGCGTGAAAGAGGAAGACAGACACAGTAAAAAGTGTACACAGATAAGTGTTCAAGAGAGGTCCAGCAGAATTTACTCCCCTTTTTAGAATTCTGTTGAAAACTGGAATGCCTTCAATATGTCTCAGCTGATAAGCATAGGAAGGCAGTCTGGCACCTTGTTGAGTGGCTTAAGGCACCAATCCTGCATCAACCATCTGTCTGTCACATCCACATACAGGATGAACAGTGTCCAAAGAACTGGGAGCTTGCTGTACCAAATCTTCAGTATTTTAAAATATTCTTTCCCTTACTTTTTAGCAGCTGACCACCTTGAATGATCTTTATGTTAAAAAATTGTTGCTCCTGGTTTTCAAAACTTGGTATTAATAAATAAGGGCTCTATTCTTTAGTACCTATCTTTTAAATAGAAATTACAGTGAAATTTAGGACAAAGGTTTCCGAATTCAGGCTGCCTCTCCTATCTACGGCCTTTGTCAGTACATTGGCAGTGACTTTTTTCCTTAACCCTATATCTATAGTGATGATCTTACCCAAAATGTGAATGTGCAGTAATGAAGTGAAGCTCGTGATTTTGGAAATCCTAGTAACGCCATTACTACTCTTATTTCAGGTTGGCGTTCAAGTTTTCACGAAGAGACCTTTGGATGAACAGCAGCAGAGTAGTTTTAAACCAGACGATGTTATCAATTGCCTTAAAAAGTACCCAAAAGCCCTTGTTAAATATATGGAACATCTAGTAATAGACAGAAGACTTCAGGTGAGCCCTTCAGAAACTTCGACCAAAGTGTATGTTGTAATGTCCCAGCTGACAGTTTAGAAATGGAAGTAGATGTTAAACCTTTTGGGTGAATGGCTGGCTAATGTTTTATGTTCCACGGGGCCCTGGAGTCTTGTGGAAAGAATCCCAGGTGAATAAGCAGCTCTCTTCTCACTCTCCATCTCATCTCCACTCTGCTTGCATTTTCTTTCATTCTGGCTATTACCCTTAAAGGAAATGAGCAGGACTGCATTTTTCTGTAGAATATGTAAATCCTGTTACTCACTCTTCTCCAGATGAGAATCCGTATATTTAAAAAACACAGCAATTTCCACAACAATTTTAAATTCATTTCTGTGTTAAGAATTCTGAGATGGTGTTGATGCAACCAGTTTGTGCTGTGAACGGTCCTTTATCACCTGGCTCCCTCGCACCTCTCAGAGCACTGCCTGATTGATTTTTATGGCCCTGAGGCCTGCACGCCTGTGAACGCTGTTTGTCTGCTTGCACTCCCTGTGTTTTGCAGAAGGAAGAGTATCACACCCACCTAGCTCTCCTGTACCTGGAAGAGGTGTTGCAGCAGATACCCAGCGCCGGTGCCAAGGGGACAGCAGACACATCCGAAGCACGAGCGAAACTACAAAGTCTGCTCCAGAAATCCGACCTATACAGAGTCCACTTTCTAATAGGTGAAGATGCTTGCAATATTCTCTCCAATTTATACATTTCTGTTAGAATGGGAAGTAGAGAGAAGCACTTGGTCGTTATTCCATGAATGCATGGTGGGCTTGGGCAAAGCTTCTCTAGCACTGAATTGGACTTTTTAAATTGATAACATCAAATCTGTTTTGGTAGATGCTAGAAATTTTTGGAGAATTTATCAACCATACTCTCATTTAAATGTCTTTATTCAGTTTTTGGTTTTTTGATTAATTATTCTTAAAAAAATACATATTCTGTTTTATATATATAAATACAAAACACTTGTCATTTCAACAATCTTTACATCTGCTGTTTAATGGCATTAACTTCTTTATTCTCTTTTGAAAGACTGATAGCTCCACTGGATAACTCCAGTATTTTCCCCAGTAGCTTTACCAGCAGACTCTGTGTGTCCCCAGGCTGCTTGCTCTTGGGCTGCTCAGAGCTGGAGGCCTGTAGAGCCTTAAGCTGAGGAAGGCGGCGCAGGTAGCGCCAAGGCAATTCTGGCTTTCAATTTCTGGGGCAGAGAGACTACGTTGTGCCAAGTGCCACAAAGCATAGCGTTTACTTGCAGTAAATAGAGTTAACTGATCTCTTGCTATGTTTGACAACATAGAATTTCTGGACTTAAACTTACTGGAATTAGTAACAAGTTTTTCTTTAGTGTCTTTTTTTTTACCCTTATTTCTAATTTTATGTCAAGCATAGTTCAGCATGTATGATTGTTATTATTATATGATGTTGAGTTGGCTACGAGTCATAGCAACCCTATGCACAATAGCTCTGAATCCTGCTCTATCCTGAGCTAATATCACTGTCTCTGACACACCTACCCTCGTTACCCCTGCTATTGTGTCAATCTGTCTCATCCAGGGTCTTCCTCTCTTACACTGTTCCTCAACGCTTCCAAGAATGATAACCGTCTCCAAAGACTGTTCCCTCCTGACAACATTCCCAAAGTATGTGAGAATGAGCTTCAAAGTTTTTGCCACTAAGGAGCAGCTTGGTTTCACCCTCTCCAAGTATTCTTGACAGTCCATACGTTTACTTTTCATCTCCAGCACCACATCTCAAAGGCAGCAGTTCTTCAGTGATCTTTGATCATTGTCCAGCTCTCTGATTCAGACCAACTAATTGCAAAGACTGTGGCCTAGATCAGGCACACCTTAGTCTCTAGACTTAACATCCTTGCTCTCTGGCACTCTGGAGGGGTCCCTGGTAGCAGATTTTCCTTATGCAGTTCTTCTTTTGATTTCCTGACCTCTGGTGCCAAGAGTGTTGATTATGGAACCTAGCAAGCTGTAATTGTTAACAGTTTCAATTTCTTCTCCATCACGATGCTGCCAGTTGGCCCACTGGTGAGAATCTTTGTCTTCTTGATGTTGAGATGCAATCCATATTGCAAACTACCGTCCTTGAATCTCTACAACAAACACTTCAGACCCTCCTTCATTTCAGCAAGCAAAGTTGTATTTGCATTATAACACAGGTTGTTGATGAGTTTTCCTCCAATCTGATGCCACATTCATCCTCATAAATTCCAGCCTCTCAAATGATCTGTTCTGCATACAGATTGAAAAGGTATGGAGACAGGATACATCCCTGACACACTCCTTTTCTGATTTTGATTTGAGCATTTTCTTGCTCTGTTCTGACAACTACCTTCTGGTCCAAGTATAGATTTCACATGAGCACAGTCAGGTATTCTGGGATTCTTATTCTTCTCAAAGTTAGCCACAATTTGT
Source organism: Elephantulus edwardii (assembly GCF_000299155.1). Lineage (NCBI taxonomy): Eukaryota > Metazoa > Chordata > Mammalia > Macroscelidea > Macroscelididae > Elephantulus > Elephantulus edwardii. The sequence goes on from NW_006399780.1 coordinate 13,328,983, forward strand.
TGTAATCCACACAGTCAAATGCCTTTGCATAGTCAATGAAACAAAGACATTTCGCTGGTACTCTTGCTTTCAGCCTAGATCCATCAGATTATGGCAGTAATGTCTGTAGTACCATGACCTCTTCCAGCTTATATTTCTGGTAAAGTACTATTCCAGTCACTTTTGAATAATCTTCAGGATTTTGCTTGCATGTGTTATTAATTATATCATTCTATAACTTCCGTATCAGATCACCTTTTTTTTGAATGTGAATAAATATGGATCCCTTCCAGTCAATTGGCCAGCTGGTTGTCCTCCAGATTTCTTGGCACAGCTGGGTGAGCACATCCAGGGCTGTATCCATTTGTTGGAATATGCCAGTTGGTATTCCATCAATTTCTGGGGCCTTGTTTGTTGCCAATTCCTTTAGAGCAGCTTGAACTTGCTCCTTCATCACCATTGCATTTTGAACATAAGTTGTTTCATGAAATTATTTTGTATCAGCCAGTTCTTAGATTTCCACAAAAACCATATGAAATAATTCCTATTATTATGTCCATTTTTACAGGAAAGTAAATTGAGGCTTAGAGCAGATACCTCAGCCCAGACTACTAGCAGTAGAATGAAGACATGACTTTGAGTTTTCAATGTTTCACATGAACAGTGTTTTCATCAGGGCAGACATTCTCTTAGATACACCATGTAGTCACTCGCAGCCAGTATCCATTCTGATGAGTCATTCTCGTTGCTAAATATTTTTAAGTCTGATAGTAGTCATGGATCTGTTGATGAGTGTTTTTGTAAGTCAGCCTTTTGAACGTGTGTAGTGTGTCATTGTGCTCTGTGAATGTGAAGATGTGTGAGATTTAAGTTTTGTCCTCAGGCGTCTCATACATCCATGAGAATGAGGCGTAAGGGCTGGAGGAGGTTCTCTACTCTGCCGAGGGAGCAGGGGACCCCATCTTGGGGTAGATGAAACAGGGACAGCCTCCTGGAGCAGTTACAGTTTGAACAGTCAAAAATGATAAACCTGAATTTGCAGATAAGACTGGGAGCATACAGGAAAGGAGGGTGCCCTCCACAGTGCTGCAGAGGGTGCTAGATGTAAAAGGAAATTCCTCACCCCTGGCTAGTTAGATGACCTCGGAATAGATCAGACCAGGGAAGTTACAGTAATGATTACTGTCCAGCCTACCCTGTCAGAGTGATTCAAGTGCATCAAATATGAGTGAGGTGATAATGTGAGAAAAGTGTAAATCTCTGTGAAAGTGCAAATGACATAATTTCTGTAATCATCTTTTCCCTTCTTCCTGTGCCTTAAATACACTAACAGCCACTTAGCAATGATTTGTTGACATTTCACTGTGAGAATGACTTTGATGTGTCTTGAGGCTTCTGAGAGTAGTGCTATAGTTAACTCCTTTGCTATAAGACTAGTAATGTCTGCATTGTCCACAGACCTGAGCGGCGATTGGAATGCCTTGGTGCGGCCAAGTTCAAATGCAGCATGCCTGTTATTTGATTGTTAACTTTGACCCCTGCAGTAGGAGTTGTCCTTGGAACATATCCCCTTGTAGAGGGAAGAACTTCTGTTATATTCCTGTTTTTCAGATGGGACGAGAAGCAAAGTACATGACATGGCCAAGTCAGGGCAGGGCCTTTGCCAGAAGGGATGCCAGTTTTCCTTATAAGCTAGAAGCTTAAATTGTAAGCGAAGCAAGACCCTTAAATTATATAGATAGGAATTTTTACAATTATCAACTCATTGTTTTCAATGAAATATAGTTTGACTAAGAGCAAAGGGGATCACCTGCCTTTTTGAAGGGAGGGAGTATTTGTCTGCATGTTTATGGAGATAAGCATTCTTCTCTCAGGCATAAGATACTGTTTGGGGGAAGTAACAGTGATAAGTTATTTGGGGCATGGTTCTTTGATAGGCTTCACTGAAGCCTTCTGAGACATGGAACATTTGTTTTATTTATTCTGTTAAATATTTATTCTGAGAGCTGCCTATGCTTAAAGAAAGGAATCCATTCTGTTTTGTTAACACGCAGATTGAAAACATAAAAACACAAGAAGATCTTATCTTAGTTGTTCTTTCAAAAGCTCATTGCCTGCGAATGAGCACCAACCGTAAGTTGCATGGAGGGAGAGAGAAAGGCCACCTTTCTTGCTCGGCATTGCTGGTGGATTCAAACCTCCCGGGATGCTGCCTTTTTAGCAGCTCAGCTTCCCGTGGAAGCCAGCAGAGCTCCCTTATTAGTCCTCTAGGTGGCAGTGTTTAGCAACTTGTAGGTGACTTTTGCTTTGCTATTTCTAACCCTACTTGGGAGAAAAATGAGCATTCTCTCCCGTGTGATTTTCAGCTTCAACTCCTGGTGGGTCAGCTATGGGTCATTTGTGACTCAGTGGCAGTGTGTCTCTTTTATGATAAGGTTAGTGGGAAGGCAAGCTGCGTTGGACAGGCATGCTGAGCGGTTGTGGTTTCGCCCTGCCCATCTCTAAACAGCAAGTTGTGTTTCACAGATAAAATCCAGGGCACTGGCCTGCACATGGAGAGCGCCATCCTCCACGGGAAGCTGGAGGAGCACGAGAAGGCGCTGCACATCCTGGTCCACGAGCTGAAGGACTTCTCTGCTGCCGAGGACTACTGCCTGTGGAGCTCCGAGGGCAAGGGCGCCTCTTGCCGGCAGCGCCTCTTCCACCTGCTGCTCTCCATTTACCTCGGCGCCAGCCCCTCAGACTGTGAGCTGGTCGTGGCCGCCGTGGACCTCCTGAACCACCACGCCACAGAGTTCGACACAGCCCACGTTCTGCAGCTGCTCCCCGACACCTGGTCAGTCCAGCTCCTCTGCCCGTTCCTTACGGGAGCCATGAGGCACAGCATCCACACCAAGAGGATGACGCAAGTGGCGCTAGGCTTGGCTAAATCGGAAAACTTACTCTACAAATACGATAAGGTAAGTGTGTGACAAGCTAGCTTCTTGGCCAGTTGACATTTGTTGTTGTTGTTTGTTATGTGCCATTGAGTTGTTTGCAACCCATGGTGACCCTATGTACAATAGCTCTGAACCCTGCTGTATCTTAAGCCAACTTTATAGTCTACGTTGATAACCCCAGTCACTGAATCAATCCATCTGATTGAGGGTCTTCCTCTCCTGTGCTGTCCCTTCACCCTCCCAAGCGTGATGACCCTCTCCAAGGCCTGGTCCCTCCTTGCAACATGTCCATAATATATCAGATGAATCTTTAGAATCCTTGCTTCCAAGGAGCAGCCTGGTTTCACCCTCTCCAGAATGAACCTATTTGATTTCCTAGCAGTCCGTGGTATAGTCAATACTCTTCTCCAACACCACAGCTCAAAGGCATCAATTCTTCTATCATCCCTAGTCATTATAGATTTTACTTATGGGAATTTACCCCCCTTCTCTGTGATTAATTCACATGTATGATTCTGCCCATAGAGAAGCTGAGATATATGTGCATAGAGTCAAAAGCTGGGCTGGCAAGTCTGTTTCCTCCCTTTGATATACCGATGATCAAGAGAAAGGTTTGGGAAGGCTAAGGGAAGGATTTTGGTGGGTGGTGGTGTCTGCTCAGTTCGACAACTAGTGCCCCTATTTGACACAGCAGAACTGCCTCACAGGCTTTTCTAGCCAGTTGTTTTATGGGAACAGATGGTCTTTTCACTCTCAGCTAGTAGTTTGGAACTACTGCTCTTTCAGTTAGCAGCCAAGAGCTTAAGCACTGTGCTACCAGAGTTCTCTCAAGGGAAAGATGGTATCATAAAAACAGCCAGCACAAACTGGTTGTGTAGGTTGTGTAGTATGTGCCAGCTGTTATTTTTAGTACTTTACTTCCCTGATATAATTTCATTATCATCACTTTGTGCAATGTTTACCATTATTACATCCATTTCACAGAAGAAGAGACTGAAGCACAGAGAAGTCACACAGTTAATAAGTAGAGGAGCCGAGATGTGAATTCCTAAACAGTTCAGAGCTCCACATACTTGGTTTCTAAGCTCTACTTTCCCTTTGGGAATATCTTTCTTGTGAGATCCGCACCCTACCTGACTGACTGACTGATATTTCCAAAGATGAAGCTGGAACCTGATCGTGTGTTACTCTCTCACTTCAAAGTCATTTCCTCCTCATTGCCTGGAATGAGCAGTCTAACTACTTGTTGTTGTTGTTGTCGTGTACTGTCAAGTCAAAACTGACCCAAACCTGACTCTCTGGTGAGTTTTCAGAGGCACAGGAAGAGATTGCCTATCTTTCTTCTGCAGAGAAGCTGGTGGATTCGAACTACGTGTCTTTAAGATTGCAGCACAGCTTCTTACCACTAGGCCACCAGAGCTCCCTCACTCTTGAGCTGAATTCATAGTTCACCTGTCTCCTTGTCATCTCACACCATTTCACTCACATGTCTTCGCCTTAGCACATGGAACCACCAGATGTGACAGCCTTTCATACCTCCTTGCCTTTATATGTACTGTTCTTCCACCTAAAACATTCTTACGTTTTCTGTCTTGTGCCTGGTGAACACCTACTCAAAACCCAACCTAAATACTTTTCCTTTTTTAAACCTCCTCATGCTACATAAGCAGTTAATCACTTCTTTTGCCTGCCAGCGTTTGTCACTTGTGTTCATACTTGTCACCCTGTACTAACTGCACAGTTTATGACCCACTTCAGTTCTATTGTCTATGGGGTTGCCATGAGTCCTGCTTGACTCAGCACCACCTAACAACAACAGCAACAACTACTGCTACTAACTAGACTGATTCTTTCAGCGTAGGGAGCATCGTTTATTCCTCTCAGTACCCTTAGGGCCAAGCCTGGCATATGGAAGGTATCTAATAAATGTTTGTTGAATGACTAATGAAACTTAGGAATGAATGATGAATATACATATTACTAGTTTATCCTACAAATAGCCTGATTTTTCTAGGTTTCCACAAGTTAGCTTGTACACTTTTAAAATTGTAAAATTTAAGTCCCACTTTCCAGACAGGGACTGATGGAATTATATCTCACTTTTGTTAGTTACTTCTAAAGAAACAAAATTATGTTTTCTGGGAGCTGTCAGGAATGTGCCCTGGAAAAGGAGCCAGTGCAATGTGAGGAAGGCTAAGTCTGACCACCGTTAACTCAAAAGAAGAACTGTCTCCATCAAAATAGCATACACAGTACCAAACAGATAGTTACAAGGGTAGATAAACTCCCTCCTTGTCCCATACCTACTAATGACTGGATTTGATATTTGTTGCAGATCGACATATAGACATTACTTTACTCACAATTGTGGGGTTTATTAGAGAAACATGTTGAAGTGAGTTGGGGAAGGCAAAGGATATACAGTGAAAATTACAAGTTTAGTAAACAAGCTAAACACAAGTTAAGAGTAAGACACAATTACTCAATTAGTTCGGACAGCATTCCAATCAGCAGGTGAAATGCAGGTTCAGGACGCCTCTGGTTTCCTCCATCATCCACCACCCTTTGTGTCATACAGTCGCAAGTCAGCTTTTCCCGCAGTTGTCCAGTGAGCAAACAAGTCTGACTCTGTCTCCTGGTCTCTGTCAGGCTATACCTCACACAGTCTCTCCAGTGTGGCCAAGTCTCTCCCTTCCATTGTCCTCAAAGCTGTCGATGTTAAAGACACTGATCCACAGGTGAACCATGTGTCAGCTGGAGACCATACCTCCATATGGGGTAAAAGCAATGGTTGTAAAGCCATTTTCTGAAGTGCTAACACCACAGCCCCTCACTAATGGTATGACTGACTGAGTTTCTTCTCTCTATCTTGTTTGCCAGTCAGAGGACCAGAGAATCTGATGATTTATAAGGTCTTATTCAGCTCTAGTATTACATGGATTTGTTACAGACCCCACTTAAAAATAACAGAACTCAGGCAAGGATTGCCAGGAGAGGCTTGAATTGAAAGTTAAGCAGTATATGACTTGACTGAGTGAACAGCAGTTGGTCACTGAAATGCAGAGTTCCGTTGGTTTAGTACAAAAGGTTGGAGGTTAGAACTTACCAGATGCTCTGAGGGAAAGAGATGTGACTGGGAGGATTTACAGCCTTGGGAACCTTACAGGGCATTTCTCACCTAGCCTGTAAGTTCACGATGAGATGGAATCAACTAGAAAGCAATGAGTTTGGATGGGTTACTAACAGTAATTTTATTTTTATCTCAAAAGGTTTATTACGATCTCTCAAAAAATTAAACATTAAAGTGATCTTCAACAGTAACAATACTTTCTAGGGGAGAAAGTATCACCTCTGAGTTACTGGAAAGAAAGAGACTTATGTGAATACTATATGTGACAGAGTTCTTGGTCTTTTACAGATGAAATTAAAAGGAAGCTCAATTCAGCTCTCAGAAAAAAAGCTCTGCCAGATGTGCCAAAATCCCTTTTGTGAGCCTGTGTTTGTTAGATACCCAAACGGTGGTCTTGTCCACACCCACTGCGCTGCAAGCAGACACACGAACCCAAACTCACCCAACCCTGGCAACCGGACTTGAAACAAACCCCAGTCGAGGACTTCAAGGTGACCTCTGAGCCTGTCACCAGGCCTGCTGGATGCAGAGCACACAGAGCCAACTGCACTTTGTGTCCACCGAGAGAAGGGGTTCTATCCTGGGTGCTGGGAGACTTCAGTTAATGTGAAACAGGGACTCTTAACTGCTGACCACTTTATATGAATGTAAATGGAAAATACCTTAAAATGCTGAACACAGAGACATTCGACTATTGTCCAGGTACATAGTAATTTTTTTTAAAAGTCTCATTTCAGGAGGTAGAGAAGAGCCTTTACTGTGCTGTCCAGACGCATTGGATTGCCACCACCTTTGCACCTTGGTGTCTTGAGACAGGCGTTTGTTTGCACTGGAGATATTTTGCTTCCATGTGACAAAGAGAAGAAACTTCTCTCCCCGGGGCCTGGCCAGCTGCAGGGCCCTGGTGGTGGGCTGGTTTCACTGGGCACACCTGTTCTTCCCGTGCCCATCCATTCTCCATGCACGTGCACAGCCATTTGGGGCATCCTTGTCTGCTCTTGGGGAGTACAGAGTGGGCCCTTCTTTGCCCTTCAAGATGACTGATCTGAAGGAAGTATTTATGTTCTTTCTTTCTTTCCGTCCATCCCTCTCTCACGGCTGAAAAGACTCCTCCCTCTACCCAGGCACTCACTTTCAGGTGACTTTATAAGCTCCCAATTGCATAGTAAGTGAAGACCTGTTAGAAATGAATAAAGCCAGAGAGAAGCAGCTATCACCATATTGGAGACAGTAGCAGTGGCAGGAACAAGGCCGTGGCCACGGGCCCATCTGTATGCCATATTAGCAGCTGATTTGAAACTCTGTGCTTACACCCTAAACCAGGCCTTCTGCCTTTGAGTCGGTTCAGACTCACAGTGACCCAGGAGACTTGCCCCATAGGGACAAGGCTTTAAATCCATCTGGAAACAGACGTGGCTGGTGGGTTTGAACTGCCCCCTTGTTGGTCAGCAGCCAGAGTCTTGACTCACCACCAGGGCTCCTCTGTGATTAGCACATTTACGTAATAACAGCCTTTGAATTTAAGTCTTATTTGTATGTTTTCTGTTATTAATAAAGTCATCTATTCATGAGAGCTATGTATTTTTTTTCCTTATTAAAATGTACCTCCTACTCAGTACTTGGAGGGGAGCTCTGGTGGCCTAGTGATAAGGAGCTGTGCTTCAGTCATGAAGGCAAGTGGTTCAAATCCACCAGCTGCTTTGCAGGAGAAAGACAGTCTACTCCTGTGTGATTAGCTGCCTCTGAAAAGCTGCTGGAGGGGCAGCTGTGAGTCTGTTCCGACCTGACGTTACATAACGACAGTTCAATTCTTAGGAGATGAAAAGGGAAATCTGACGAGCACAAATGAAACTGTCTTCATAGGAGACTCGCCTTGACTTCACACACTTGGCAGGGCAGGCAGTAGTGAAAGCTGTGTCTTCACGATGGAGCAGAGGTCTTTGCTGGAGGAGATTCCGTTGGACTGCCTTACCTCACAGTGCTCTGCTCGACTGCCCTGAAGTTTACTGATAATAGAAACATGCCTCTCATTCGTGGTAGATTGGGAATTGAAGTCGTGTTTCTGTGTAAAGTTGGTGATAAGCTGAAACTGTTACTTCACTGTCTTTTTTTCTTTTCTTTTTAGTTTATTCATTGTGATTATTCTATTAGGAACTAACAATAAAGAACCCTTGCCCCTGCTGGATCACTTAGAAAGAAACGTTAGCTTGTGCATGTGTGTGGCAAGTGAGGATGCGAGCGATCACTCCCTCTTCTTCTGCACCCATGGAGGGGTGGAGAGCTCATCCATTCCCCTTCTTTGCAAAATGATGGTCAGTATTTTTGGATTGTTTTCTCTTTGTGACTTTAAGTGGGCCAGGAAGCAAAGCATCATTGCCTTGTTTAGAGGAATTGGCACCATTCTTTCCTGTCTCTGTTACTTAAAGAATAAATGATTATGAAATTCTCCTTGTAGCTCAACTGTATGCTGTGTAAAGGGGGTCTGAATTTAAAGCCTGGTTTTACACTGTGGGTGACACAGAGTGGTCATATAATAGGATCTTATACATTAGAATTACAACCTGAGAATTTGAGTTTCTCTTCCACAAAGAACTAGGAACCTTTTTATGCAACATTGTACTTTTGAAAACATTGTTTTTCTACAAACAAAATGGGTAAAAGCATGAAAAAAGGCCTTGTGACTGCTCATTCCTCACTTGGGGGACACTTCATCCCTAAACATCGATCACTGCTTTGAAATGTTTTTCACCCTCTCGAATAATGAGAACTAAAGCGAGGTTATCCACCTCCACTGCATTATTTAACAAGAGGAGGATTCTGTGTGCAGAATCGTCTCATATGTAAAAACCTGACTCTTTCTATAACCTTTCTCTAACTTCCACACAGCCCTTTCTCAGATAATATTTTTAAAAAAACATGTGATCCTTTCTAACTGACCTGCTGTTTTGTGACTAACTGTGCCATTGAATAAAACAATTAGAATCATCACACAGCCCCTTCTCTCCTCATTAGGTTCCGTGTAACCATTCTAGTTAAAACAGCATGCACTAAACTCAGTTTACATTAATGTTCTATGGGCAATAGTGTTTAATTTTATGAACTGTTTATCTGCAGTTGCCTGTCAGGTATTAATGTAAAAGTGTCACATAGGCAGTAGAGCAGCAGATCTGAATTCTGCTGGAAAGCTCATGCTGCTAGCTTGATCAAATGTGCTCACTGCCTTCGAGACAGCAGGGAATACAGGTGGTCACGGGGCGCACTGGTGACTTAATGCCTGTTACACAGTTACGGTAGCCTTTGCTTTGCACTTGCTCGCCTATGGAAATCCCTTGCCGTGGCAACTTTATTCTTTGATCTTGATTGGCTTCCAGATACCCAAGATGTACAAATGTAAACTTGTTGATTTTATTAAAAGTCTTTTAATTCTTTGTTCTTTGTTATTGTTTCTTCTCCACCTCTTTTAATAAAAAGACTTTGTGAAGTACTGTGTCCCATTCACACAGCACCTGCATGGTAGGTCCTCTAAGGAGTTGTATAACTTAGTCACTTATGTTTCACAGTTCCTTCCAGCACCCACAGAAGACATATTTGTCATCTTTAAATCCCCCCCTTACTTTTTTACTGCTTCCCTAAATTTTGCCACGTTCACGTCTTTACTCATCTGTGCATGTTCTTAGGGTTCTTGTTAAACTTTTTTTTTTAACACTTGAAATTTATAGTTAGTTCTTCCATCACCTTTTAGCCAAATGCTCTTAAATATGCTTGTGGCTCTTGAATTTCTAACTGAGCATATTCAAGTGACATCATAATTTTCCAACTTTTATAATTTTAGTCTGTTCCTTAGTATGCTGTTTATAAGCAGGCCTGTGTGAGAACCCTGAGTGGAGTTCAACAGGAACATTCCATGTCCTCTCATTCTAGGTGCTATATGCAAGTCATTCCTTTTTAGCTCATACTGTTCCCATCTGATGAAGTACAATGACTCAGAGGGTATTCTAGACTGTGAATATTTATGAAAGTAGCTTATCAAGTCTTTGTCCTGTGGAGTGCCTGGGTGGATTTGAACCACCAATTGCTAAAAAAAAGCTAAACACCTTACCATTGTGCCACCTGCTCCTTGGTGCTGTGCCAGCCTTGAGATAAAGGTATGTTGGCACGTAAGATCCTTTGGCTAGTCTGTCCTCCATGCAGATTGCACAGTCTGCATGCAAACACCTAGGATATGAGAGATTGTTGTTAGGTGCTGTGACTCGTAGCGACTTTGTATACAACTCATGGAGGCTTTGCCCTGTGCTGCCCCCATCCTCACAGTTTCATGCTCAAACCCATTGTCACTGTCAGTCCACCTCACTGAAAGTCTTCCTCTTCCATGAAGTCTCTGCTTTTTCCAGCCTGATGTCTTTTTTCCAAGGACGGTCCCTTCCTGCCTTCACATGCCAAAGTATGTGAGACAAAGTCTCGCCATCCTTGTCTCTAAGAAGCACCCTGCTTGTATTTCCTCGAGGGAAGATTTCTTTGTTCTTTTGGCAGTCCGTGGGATACGCGATACTTTTGTCAATATTACAGTTGAGAACGAGAGGTATCATAAGTCAGCCTTATTTCAGATTGTACCAATGAGGGCACAAGGTGTCTGTGTGAATTTGCAGATTTTCTGCTTCAGTGTTTTATCCACTGAAAGCTGAAGAGAGAAACCAAACTCTCTTGAGTCTCTGGCCCCTGGACTCCAACAGTAGTGCTGCTGCTGTTGCTGTTTTCAGAAACTTAGAAAGCAGGTACCTCAGTATTGCTTTCTCATTTCTGTGTCACTGATAGCCTGCAAAGGGAGATCTTTGGGATTCACTAGCTGAGGATGCTGCAAAAAAGAAGGCCAAGTGGCAGAGAGAGAAAAGGACTATAAATTGATGGCCTAAATGTGCCTGTCAGTGGAAGGAAAGACTGGCGTCTGACTCAGTTAAATGGGCTGTGACTTGTGTTAGGAGTAATTAGATATTAACTAACACCCCATTTGCTCTTAACAGATCTGTCAACCTTAGCGTTTGAAATGAAAACGTGTAAGAATCCAGACCATATGGACTAGGGGCCCTTTCACCTTCTCAAAAAAGCTAAATGGCTGGAGCACCATCTAAAAGCTTGTTAACATGTTGTTCAAAGATAAGCACTTGAATTAATGAAGCCTGATTTTCTTTAGCTTGCAACCAGGGAAGGGAAACAAATAGCTAGAATTCAGTCTGCAGTCCACAGAGTCGTAAATTAGTCAAACGAGATCACGTGGCAAGAAGGGATTAGAAAGCAGCCCAGCACAACTCAAAAGGCCAATTATGACTCGGAAGCAAAATGTCACTGCATGTGGGGAAACCTGGGTCTCGTCAGACTTCCCCGACTCAACAGTGATCCTGGGCGAGTGCCAGGAGTTTGGCATAGAACACACAGCACTTGGAGCTAACATGCAGAGGAGTTCTGCAGTTTGAAAAAATGTACAATGTGTGGTTTCTGTACACCCCTCAACCTTGGAGGTTTCAGCCATTATCAGGAAGTGGACCTCCGTCCCATTTGAGGCACCAAATGTGCTCCAAGTGAAAGGGAATGGAAGTTGGCATGAAGCAGCCCTGCCGAGTAAGGGGCTTCTTTCTCTAGGTGGTGCAGGCCCTCTTCAATAACCCCGTGGATGCTTTGGAACATTCCAGAATCTCAACTGCACTTCCATGGAGCATTGTTTAAATGATTTTTTTAAAAAAAAGCCCCATTGTAGCCTCTACTTCACTGGTTCTACCTCTGTCGCCTGGTGCTGTTAGTCCGGTGTCTTTTTCAGTTGCTGGTTTTCAGCACCTCTTCTCTGCTTTCCTCTAGAATCCTCAACTACTGGCTAAAAATCCCTTTACCTTTTTCTCATGGCCTCCACTAGAATGGTCATCGTTCTCTGGAGGACGTTTTCTCATTTCCCTCACTTGCCAGGTCAGTTTTCCTTTCCAGATTCCACTGAAGCTGGAAGGCAGATTCCCAGTCAGATCTCAACGGGAATGTGAGCTCAGGTAACAGCGCTGTGTTCATCCTGCTGCCCGTCTGAGTCATCACAGTCTCTGCCTCTCTGTCTGGTTGCCCACGCACACTGATCGTTTACCCAGAGCCACTGATGAGCACGGGAGCATTCAGGCAGTCCGTCTACCCCGTCGCCCCTCCCGTTTACCTCTGCACTCAGCTCTTTACAATAAAATGTGACTGCTCCAGATTGTATTTCTAAATTGCTTTCTAGTACATGACTGACCTACAGCTGTTTACTTAAGTTCACAAATGAATGTCGCCCAAATGCTGGATTTTTGCTTTCTCGAGAATCAGAATACAAGAGAACATTTCTGTGGTATGAGGTAAAATAATGCACACTTCAGAAGATAATTTCATTTATTTGGTCTTAGTATATTTACATTTGCTTTCTTTATGTGAGTCAACATAAAATAATGGAATTTCTGCTTTTTAAAAAAAAAGATGACCATGTGAGTAATTTAGTTACAAAGAAAAATGTGTGCATGCATGGATTGCATGCATATACATATTTTCTTTATACTAATGCTTGCTATTATATGTAGTCATGTTAGGTGCCACTGACTTGATGACAACTTAAAGACATGAAATTTGCCATAACCTGACCCATCATCACAATCTTTGCTATCCTTGAGCCCATTTTTTTTTAAAAAAAATTATTTCTTTTTCTATTCTTGTGTACCACTGTATTGGTTCTGACTGGCAAAGAAGGAGATTTGAACCATGCACCTTTGGGATTGCAGTGCAGCTTCTTTGCCACTAGGCCATGAGAGCCCATTTCTATAGTCACTATGTCAATCCATCTTGTGGGCTATCTTCCTCTTTTTCCTCTGACCCTCCACCAGTCCCTGTATGATGTCCTTTTTCCAGAACTGCCCCCTCTTGACAACTTGCCAAAAGTATGTGAGACTAAGTTTGACCATCCTTGCCTCTAAGGAGTGCCCTAGTTCTACTTTCTCCAAGACAGACTTGTTTGTTCTTTTGACACACTATGGGATGTTCAGTTCTCTTCTTCAACATCACAACTCAAAGGCATCAATTTTTCTTCTGTCGTCTTTATTCATTGTCCAACTTTCAGATGGATAGGAAATAATTGAAAAGACCATGGCTTGGGTCAGGTGTACCTTAGTCTTTGAACTGACATACTTACTCTATAGTTGACAAATAGTCACATCAACATGTAAAATACTTCTTTGGCTCATATAAAAGTCTTACTTACATGTTGTTGTTGTTACATGCTTTCAAGTTGAGTACTACTCATAGCGACCTGTGAATAACAGATCTGAACCCTATTCCTGTGCCATCCTCACAGTTTCTGACACGCTAGAGCCAATTGCTGTAGTCACTGTGTTAATCCATCTAATTAAAGGTCTTCCACTCTTACTGACTCTTCACCTATCCAAGCATGAATTCCCCAAGGATTAGCCTCTCCTAGCAGCATGCCCAGTATGTGAGTGAAACAAAGCTTTATCATTTTTGCCTCCAAGCAGCACTCTAGCTACACTTTGTCCAAGATGTATTTGTTCTTTTGGCAGTCCATGGAATATTCAGTATTCTTCTTCAACACCTCAGCTCAAAGGCATCAAGTCTTCTGTCATCATTATTTATTGTCTAGCTCGCATGCAATAACAAGTAATTGAAAAGGCCATGGCTTAAATCAGGTGCACTTTACTTCTCAAACTGACATCATCACTCCTCAATACTTTGGCGAGATTTCTGACTTCAGACTTTGCAATTGTGATACATCTCCTGAACTCCTGACTCCTGATTAAAAAGGTGTGTTGATTATGAATTCAAGTAACATGAAGTAAAAGACAATTTCAATCCTTTTTCATCTACTGTGATGTTAACCTATCAGTCCAGTGGTGAGAATTTTTGGTTCCTTGACGTTGAGATGAAACCCATATTGAAGAATGTATTCTTTGATCTTCTGCACAAGTGCTTCAAGTCCTCCTCACTTTCAGCAAGTAAGTTGTGTCATTTGCATGCCAATCATAAAGTCTTCCATATATTGTCCTAATTCCCACCACTGTGTTAAAGTAAATCCCATTTAATTAATGGTATAGCACAGGGTCTTGCCAATGGATTAAAAATCAGTACAAGAAGAGACTCCAGTCATGATAAGACATTTCTTCATATGTGTATGAGTAGTTTATTTTTAAAAGAGCTCATATAAAACGGGTTCCTATGAAGTGGAGGTTAAAAACGTCCCAGGATAAAACAACTATGAGATATCATCTCACCCCAGTCAAAATAGCAAAATTTAACAGAACAGCAAGCAACAAATGCTGGCGAGGTTGTGGAGAAACTGGAACCCTTATTCACTGTTGGTGGGAGTGTAAAATGGTGTAACCCCTGTGGAAAGCGGTATGGCGGTTTCTCAAAAAGTTGCAAATAGAGATACCATTTGACCCCGCAATACCACTACTGGGAATATACCTACCCAGAAGAGACCATAACTGACACCCAAGCAGATATATGCACACCCATGTTTACTGCAGCTTTGTTCACAATAGCAAGGAGTTAGAAACAACCTAAGTGCCCATCAACAAATGAATGGCTAAAGAGAAGTTGTGGTATATTCGCACAATGGAATACTATGCTGCATTGAAAAACAAGGAACTCATGCAATATTACTCAAAATGGTTGACTCTAGAGAACATTATGCTGAGTGAAATGTCCCAGTCACAAAGGGACAAATATTGCATGGTGCCACTGTTGTAGAATGGGACTGTCCTTGGGGTTGGGGAGAGACTGAGTAAGATGGGTTCAATAATGTATGCTGCTCTGAAACAGAGAAGGGAGAAAACTGTTTAAAAGAGATATGTGATTAGGTATTTCGGTCATGACAGGAGTCTAGAGCGATGGCTACATGGTGGAGTGGACCTGGGGAGGGTTTGTAAAATAATGAAAGAATCTTTTATTTTTCCAAGAGGGTAATGTCTGGTGGGGGGGAGCCTTGGGAGGGGACAAATCTACAACAATGAATGAATGGAAATCCAAAGCCTCTAAATTTTCACTGAAATTAATAACAAATTTAAATTAAAAAAAAGAATTAAGTTAGAGTAAAGATGGCAATGGAACCACCTTACCTCTGTAACTTGATTTGTGCCACTATTAGAACCTCTACTTAGAATATTATTGCTTTTCAATTTTTGACTCATGCACTTTTAACTTGTTAGTTAAATTTGTATCTTCTAGGCTGCAACACTTCCATGATACATCTTCAAGGATATGAACATGTACGGCTAAGCACAATTGATAACAGTGCATCTAAATTCCAAAATCAATCTCCATAATAGTCTGTGTGTTTCCTACTGCCAAAGGGGCCCTTTAGAGTAGTGAGAGAAGACCTTCACCCTGAAACCCACAGCGTCCCTTTTCAGCAGGAAGTAGCTAAGAGAATATGCCATCCCCTTTTCCTTATGAATCAGGGTGAAGTCTCTCTCAGGGAGGAGTGGTAGGGAATGGCAAGGGACACACTGACAAAGGAGATTAATCAGAACTGGCTTTGACAAGCACTGTGGCAATTGGACAATTAAAATAGACATGGGGGGGGAAGAAGAACGAACTGGGGAGGAGGGTGGAGAAAACAGTGCAACAATGAATGAATGAAAACCCAAAATCTCTGTAAATGTTCATTAAAACTAATAAAACTTAATTTAAAGAAAAACAAAAAACAAAAAAACGTCCCAGGAGGTGAACTTGTCCAAGCTGCTAAACCACTCCATCATCTTTACCATCAAATATTCCTCCTCCCATCAGCCCTCTCGTGCCTATGTCTTTGGGGTCTGTGATTCGCTGAAAAATCTTACAGAAACTCAAAAGCCATTAGAGAAGTGGCTCAAGTGTTTGAGGAATCTGGTAAGTCCCAAAGCTGTGGGCTATGCTTGTTTGCAAGGTGGCTGCAAGCGGTGGAGGCTTGAATGGTAGCTGGCATAGGTGGTGCTTGATGCTCATGTTTGCAAAGGTTGGTGAATCACGGAGCCAGGCAGCTGCAAGCTGTGGTTCTCAGAGCTGTTGGATTAGGTAAGATGCAGTATCTACAGAAGAAGAAGAAAAAAAAAATCAAGCCTTCCAAGAGCATTCCTCTATCCATGGATCTCAGTGCTGAGAGGCACTCCTGAAAGAACTAAGGGCGGTGAGTTGGGTCATATCTTTTAGTAAGATGGGAATTCAAGGTGCATCTCACCCTAATCCTACCTCATTAACACAACAAACACCTTCAGTATGAGGTTGGTGCAAACAAAGAGGGGAGAGTGCGTTCACAGTAAATTGCAGAATGGAAGGCTATGGCTGCATGAGTCATATTACATTATTTGTCACAGCACAGTATGCAAAGGCGTGTGTAAAGTCAGTTCAGAATCAGAAGCAGACTACGAAAAGGTGACCAGCGCCAGGGCAGCTGCAGTGTGAGTATGACCGAGTCATCGTCCTTGGTTCTCTTGGCCCTGAAATCCTAGACAGAGGCCTGCTCTTGTGTGTGACAGAGCCAGCTAGGGAGAGTGGGTTTGCTTAAATGTCAGGCCTCATAACAAAGGTTTTGTCACATTTCCCAGCATCACTTTCCACAAATAGTCTCCACATGATCATTTTGGAGAAAATTAAGGGTCTATGTTGTGGTGTGTTTTTTTTTAAAATAATTTTTTATTTTATACTTGTTTGCTTACAATGTTTATATACATTGTTTTTCACACTAGCTTCATTCCCATTGTGTTTCATATAATTACTACCATTCATTATGTTTTATAAAATTAATCAACACTGAAATATGCCCACTGTTGCCCCACTTTTCCAGATTCTCGCCGGATCTTTCCTATTTCTTTTACCCACCTTTCCCTCTACCCATCAAATTGTGCGACCTTATGATTTCCCATTGTCACTCCTCTGCTCCTCCCCTCCTTGGATCCTCATACCTGTTTTACTAGCTATCTTTCTATTTCTACCATAATGGTCCTATACAGTATTTGTCCCTATGGGACTGTGTTAGTTCACTTAGCATCATGCTCTCCAGTTCCTCCCAAGTTAGGTGATGACTTACAAAATCATTGTTCCTGCGTACTTCATAGTATTCCATTGTGCGAATGTACCACAATTTTTCAGTCCATTTGATTATGGTTGGACATTTGGTCTGTATCCATGTTCTTGCAATGGCGAATAACATTCCTGTGAACGTTGGTGTACAAATAGGAGCTATGTCTTCAACCAAATCCTTGTTGCTGGGTCTTGGTCTTACATCTGTTGCTATAAACAGCTATGACTGCCATCTTGCCTTCAGATAGGTCTCTTACTAAAGGATATCCAGGAAGTGCTGAAATTCTGTTGAAGCAGAACTCAGTATGTTGTTGTGTAAGGTAGAGACAGAACCGACCTATAGCTGAGCTTCGGGCGGGTTTTCAGAGGCAGCTAATCACACAGGAGGAGATTTCCCATCCCATGCTTTTGGAATTGCAGCACAGCTTCTTGCCACGAGGCCTCCAGAGCTCCTGAACTCAGTATAGAAAGAGAACATTCCTCTTTGGAGAGCAAGGAAGTTACTTGCCTTTGCAGCCATGTACACAGAATGTAGGCTATGGGTCTGGGAGCATAAGAGGTGGCATTGCAAACATTTGGGATCATAGCAGCAATGTCTTGCCAAATGAGAACCAGCCTGTAGTTTTCTTTGTCAGATCCCATCTTCCATTGCTGCGAAGTCTTGGTGTGTGTTCTCACACCTGAACTGCAGACCCGTGTCTTGGGTATTCTGATGTGGAAGAGACCACAGCAAAGGTGATCTAATTATGGCGGGAGGATTAGCTGTTCTGACACATCAAATGTGAGCACCTTGTAAACCCATCATCATCTCTGCTCCCTTAACTCTAATTGCACACCACTTAACATTGAAAACACACAAGGGCAGTGCCGATTTTTAATTTGTGCTTGCTTTGCACCTACTGATATAATTTTTAAATACAGATATACTAGAAAGAGCTGATTCCCAAGCATCTGGAAGCATGTCCCAAATCACCACGACTGTGCTGAGGTTGCACTTCTGGGGGGCCTGGACGACGGGAGGTTTTGTGTGAGAGACTCCTTGCAAAGAGTCCTCTCACAGGGCCCTGAGTGATGAACAGGGCAGGAATTCCTCTGAATTTCCTCCGGTGCAGGACTTTCCTTTAAATTTGCTATTATCTCATGCAACTGTAGATGTAACACTGATCTTACCATGGATGGAAGTAGCTGAAGGACTGAAGGGCCCATGTTAGCAAGAACTGCAGGCAGACCCCATTTTATTGAGGTTCACCTTGTAGATGCTACCCTTCTTAAATAGGAAACTCTAATAGCCTAGTGGTAAGAAACTGTGCTGTAATTGCAAATGGACATAGTTCAAATCCACCAACTGCTCCGAGGAAGAAGGATGAGCAATCTCCTTCAGTGTGATTCTGACTTGATGGCAGACAACGATAACCGCACCTTTTAAAAACAAAGCAAAACAACCCTATTTTAGAATTTATGGCAATCCTGTGTTGAGCAGCTCTTTTAATTTCATTTTTCTAACAGCATGTGCTTACTTTTTGTCTTTGCATCACATTTTGGTAATTTGCGCAGTATCTCAAAATTTTCCGTGATGCTGTTTGTTACACATTTAATAGACTACCATATAATGTCAATGTAATTTATATATGCACTGTTGCTATTGTTTTATGTGCCATCAAGCTTGAAAACTTATAGCTGAGTCTCCAACAGGTTTTCAGAGACTGTAAATTGCACAAGAGGAGATTGCCCATTTTTCTCCCTCAGAATGACTGGTAATTTAAACTGCCTGCCTTTGAGTAAGCAATGCAATTCCTTGCCACTAAGCCACAACAATTTCTTAAATATGCACTGATAAACTAAAAACATGCACTCTGTTTTATTGCAACAGTCACTTTATTGTGGTAGTCTGACACTGAAGCCGTAACTTGCTGAAGTATGCCCCTTAACAACGTGCTTTATGCAGACGGCACCACCTTTCTTGCCAAAACTGAGGATTTGAAGCGTTTTCTGCAGAAGGTCAAGGACTGCAGTCTTTGATATGGATTGTGTCTTAACATCAAGAAAACAAACATTATCTATCACCACTGGGCCAATTGGCAACATCATGATTAATAGAAAAGAGATTGAGGTTGTTAACAATTTTAGCTTGTTTAGCTCCACAAGCAACACTCCTGTGTCAGCAGTCAAAAAATCAAAAGACTAATTGCTTTGGGAAAGTCTGCTATCAGGGACTCCAGAGTCCTAAGGAGCAATGGTATCAAGTCTAGAGACTAAGGTGCACTTGATCCAAGCCATGGTTTTGGCAGTTACTTGCTATGCATCTGAGAGCTAAACAATGACTAAGGATGACAGAAGAAGAATCAATGCCTTTGAGTTGTGGTGTTGGAGAAGAATATTGAACATCCCATGGGCTGCTAAGAGAACAAACAGGTATGTTCCAGAGAGGGTGAAACAAAGCTATGCCTTTGAGGCAAGGATTTTGAGGTTCCATCTCACACACTTTGGGGTTGTTGCTAAGAGGTATCTTGTAGGAAGACATCAAGTTTGAAAAGGTGGAAAGTCAGTGCAGGAAAGGAAGACCCTAGATGAGATGGATTGACACAATGACTGTGGTAATGGAAGCAAGTGTGTCAGAAACAGTGAAATTGTTTCAAGATAGGTCAGGGTTCAGAGCTACTGTTCATAAGGGCCAACTTGACAACACATAACAAGAATAAAAACATGCCTATATATGTAAATTCTAAGGGGGAGGTAGTATTTCAGTTCACGTATTTATTTATCTGAATTCAATCATTTATTCACACCACAACTATATGTTGGGAGACCATTATGCATTCTATAGATAAAATGAGGAAGCGGACACATCTGGTCTCGGCATTTCTGGAAATTGGCACTGAAACAATGACAACAGGATGAGATAGTTGTAAGATGAGCAGTGGAGGTGAACTAGACACACAGAAAGGGAAAGGGTGAGGGGCATGGCGACTTCAGGCAAGAATTCCTCTTGATCAAAGTGTTCATATCTTGTGCCCATTTTGTGTTTGGGTTGATAACCTTTCTCTTGTTGAGGAGTTGAAGTACTCCATAAATTTTAGATATTAGTCCCTTACCAGATATGTCATTACCAAATATTTTTCCCCAGTCTATGGATTTCCTTTTAATCCTGTTGAAGAACTTTATTGACATGTATTGGGATTTATTCTTAGTAGGTCCCATTCATCTATTTTATTCTCTCCTGATTGTAGGTTTTTTATGATGCTTGGAAGACTGTTCATGTTGTGCATTAGGGCTTCTAGAGTTCTTTCAAGCTTTTCTCTGATAAAATTTATTGTCCTTGGTTTTACTCCTTGGTCCTTGGCCCACTTTGAGTGGGTTTTTGTATATGGTGTGAGGTGTGGGTCTTGCTTGAGTTTTCTGCACATAGTTTTCCAGTTTTGCCAACACCCACCATTTGTTAAAGAGGCTTTTGTTTCACCACTTAATTAATCTCCTTGTCAGAGAGAGATAAGCTGACCACAGGTAGATGAGCTGATTTCTGGGTTCTAAATTCTGTTTAATTGGTCTACGAGTCTGTTACAGTATGCCAGTACCACATCGCCATACCTCCTACCTTGTTTCTCTTTTGCATGAGTGCTTTGCTTATTTGGTGTCTCTTTCCATTCCAGATTAAATGGTAAATTACCTTTTCCATCTCATTGAAGAATAGAATTGGCATTTGTGTTGGGATTGCATTGAACTTGTAGATTGCCTTTGGTAACATTGTCATTTTCACAATATTGAGTCTTCCTATCCATGAGCATGGTATATTCTTCCATTTCTCCAGGTCTCTTTGTTTCTCATAGTAATGTTCAGATGGCAAACAAATATATGAAGAAATATTCAAAATCCCTAGCTCTAAGAGACAGGCAAATCAAAACAACTATGAGATATCGTCTCACCTCACTAACAGTAACAAAGTTTAACAGAGCAGCAAACAACAAATGCTGGTGAGGTGAGATTGGAACACTTATCCATTGCTGGTGGGAGGGTAAAATGGTGCAATCACGATAGAAGGTGATATGACACTTCTCAAAAAGTTGCAAATAGAAATACCCTTTGACCCAGCAATTCCACTACTAGGAATACAACCTAAAGAAATCAGAGCTGCCATCCAAACAGATGTATGCACACCCATGTTTATTGCTGCATTACTCCCAATAGCAAAGAGATGGAAGGAACCCAAGTGCCCCCCCAAAAAATGGAGAGAAAAACTATGGTATATTCACACAATGGAATACTATTCAGCACTGAAAAACAAGAAACTCATAAAATGTTACAAAACATGGGTGACCTGGAGGACATTATGCTGAGTGAAGTATCTCACTCACAAAAGGACAAATAATGCCTAACACCACTGTTCTAAAACAGGACTGACATGGGAGTTGGGGAACACTAAGAAAAGAGGGGATGAATAATGAACTGGAAGAGATGATGGAAAGAATTGTTTAAAAGGAATATATGATTAGGCATTATTTGTATGACAACAGTCCAGAAAAAGAGGTGTGTAGAAAAGTGGACTGGGGGAGGGGAAGGTGGGAGGGAGGAGGTTATGCAACAATGAA
This sequence comes from Elephantulus edwardii, assembly GCF_000299155.1. Taxonomy (NCBI): domain Eukaryota; kingdom Metazoa; phylum Chordata; class Mammalia; order Macroscelidea; family Macroscelididae; genus Elephantulus; species Elephantulus edwardii. The sequence continues at coordinate 13,350,684 of NW_006399780.1, forward strand.
TGAATTTATTTTTTAAAAAAGTGAACTGGGGGTAGGGAAAAAGATGTACAATAATGAATGAATGAAAAGTTAACTTTTCTGTAAACTTGTTAAAATAACAGGAAACAAAAAAAGAGAAAAGTTCCTCTCGGGAGTGACTTGTAGGTGAAGATGTGGATGAGTAGGAGTTAGACAACCAAAGGGCCTGGGAAGGTGCTCCAGGCAGAAGAGAAGCAGAGCCAGGCCTGGGTGTGAGCAGGATCGTGGTCCTGTACATACCTGAAAGGCATTGGAATTTGAAAACTAACCAGATAATGGTGACAGACGAGTTTGGGGTGTGAGTCTTTATCCTGGTTCTAAGAATAAGAGTAACAAAAGTAATAATAACACTGACAGCTCTGCCAAACAGACAACCCTGCATTAGGTTTCCAGGATAGGCAGTTTTCCTGCAAATCTTTCCAGGAGGAGACTTCTCGATTTTGTTACCGAGGAGCAGCTTGTGGATTTGCACTAGCAACCTTTGGATTATCAACCTGCTTTATGCCACTAGGCATGAAGGCCCCAATGGCAGTGCAGCAAATGTTACATCAGAAGAGGTAGAAACTAGAAATAAGATGGATCTGGAAACCCAGACTTTCATTGTGTTAAAAATGATTTCTTGAATCTAGGTGGATCAAGATGGCTTGTAATTGCCATGAATAATTCTTTCAGCTGGAATTGGTTTTTTTGAGAGGCATAGAACACCTTTAACATTTGCTTTACTTTTCTGTACATAGTTGTTATGTGCTGCTGAATAGGAACCGACTCATAACTGACCCACCAGTCAGTGTTAGGAGGCAGTAGGTCGTACACAGAACAGATTGCCCATCCCTCTCATATGGAACAGCTGGTAGATTTGAACTGTGTGCCTTTGGGTTGAGCTAAGTCTCTAGACTAAGTCTCTAGAGCTCCTTTGCATATAACTAACGAACACAAATAAACTGGCCCTAAATTTTGCAAAACTGTAAAGCTCTTGAGTAATGCCTCCAAAATCAAACTGACTGTGTTTTCTGTTACTCATCCTGACACCTACACGATCCAATTCATAATGCAATTTGTGGTCCAAGATAACCTTGGCAGGGCCTGCTGGCTGAGTGTCCATTAGTGCTTCCTGACCTACCCGAAGTGTTGACCACATATTTGTAATGGTCATGCCCAGCTGGTGGGAGAATAAATGCACACAACTTTCTGAAAAGCATTCTTTTTACAGTGTTAAAAGTTCGCAGTTCACATTTAGATACTTACTGTAGGAAAACAACCAGTGGTTAGGCAAAGAGACTTAAATCCAAGAGGCTCATCAGAGCAGCACTGTATAAAATTGAGAACCAAACAACCCAAATTTTCTCAACAAATAGTATTTCAGTAGCTTCTGGCATAGCCACACAATGAAAGATGGCCTGGTCATCAGAGAGCATCTCAAAATATGAGGTGGGGTTAAGCCCCCCAAAATAGGGTGCAAAATTGCCAAACAGTGTGGTCTGAATTCTGCAAAAGACCCATTTTTATATGTTGTTGTTGTTATGTGC
>NW_006399780.1:13353270-13355500 GCF_000299155.1 Elephantulus edwardii
GACACTCTCAAGCCGGATTGCTATAGTCACTGTGTCAATCCATTTGATTGGGAGTCTTCCTTTCCTCACCATCCCTCTACCTTTCTAAGCATGATGTCCTTCTTCAAAGAATAGCCTCTTCAAGCAACAAGCTTGAAGCTTGAAGCTAAGTGAGATGAAGCTTCACCATCCTTGCCTCCAAGGGGCAGTCTGGCTGCACCTTCTCCAAGACATATCTGTTTGTTTTTTTGGCTGTTCATTGGATTTTCAGTACTGTTTTCCAACACCAGAACTCAACATCATCGTTTTTTCTTTTGTCATTCTTATATTGTCTAACTCTTAGAAGCATAACAAGTAATTGAAAAGACCATGGACTGAATTAGGTGCACCTTAGTCCTCAAACTAACGTAATTTTTCCTCAGTAATTTAGAGAGGTCCCTGACTGCAGACTTTACCAGTACAATATGTCTCCTGATCTCATGACAAGAGTATTGATTGTGGATCCAAGTTAGATGAAATTGTAGACAACTTCAATCTTTTCTCCATCTGTTATGATGTTGTTGCCTGTTGGTCCAATGGAGAGAATTTTTGTTTTTTTGACAATCCATATTCAAGGCTTCAGTGTTTGATCTTCTGCACCAAGTGTTTCAAGTCCTCCTCATTTTCAGCAAGCAAGGTTACATCGTTTACATATTGAAGGATGTGGGTGAAGACAGACTAGGAAGAAGGATCGAAAAATTCTATGAACAACAGGAACAGGGATAGTTAATAGTATAAGAGGTAGAACCCAGACTAGAAGTCAATAAAAATGAGAAGAAATAGCACATAACCTTTGGAACACAGAATGTATGAAGTATGAATGTTGGAAAATGACAAGTTCTGAAAAATGAAATGGAATTCATGAACATCAATATTCTAGGTGTTAGTGAGATGAGGTGGACTTGCTTTGGCCGCTTTCAATCAGACAATCACATAGTATACTATGCTAGGAATGGAAAACAGGAAGAATAATGCCGAGTTCATAGTTAAGAAGACAATTTCAAGTACAGTGTTGTGAGTGATAGAATATTATCCATATACATAAGAGGGAGATCTATTAATATGACTAATCTCAAATATATGCACCAAGAGCTAAAGCCAAAGATGAAGAAATGGAAGATTTTTATCAAACTTGACGGTCTGAAATTGACCAAATATGGAATCAAGAAGAGTTAATGATAATTGGTGACTGGAATGAATGCAAAAGTTGGAAACAATGAAGAAGGAAGGGTAGTTGGAAAGTTTGGACTTGGTGACAGAAAAGAGGCTGAAAATAACAGAATAATCAAATTTGTACATTCACTGATTTATTATCTAAAATAATGTGTCACTTATTGCCTCTGAAAACCCACTGGAGGGTCAGCTATGAGTTGGTTCTAACTCAAAGTTATAACAGCAGCATCATTTAAAAACCTTTCTTAATAGTTTCTGAAACAATTCTCTTTGCTAGTTGCTGACAAAATGATTCCTGTTCATTCGGACCCCATGTAGTTCTCTTTATTGTAATCTTAATGGAAACAGATTACCAGGTACAGCTGTACTACCTGATGAGGCACTTCTGCCAGCCTTGAGATTAGCAGTCAGTCACATGCCTCTGGAACCTGTTTCTCCACAATAATAGTCTTGGATTTTAGGGACCTGTTTATAAACTGAGCTCTGGTGGTATAAGCTGTAGGGAGTTGCAATCTAAAGACAGATGGTTCAAATTCACCCTGCTTCTCGGGACAAATCTTAGATGGACAATCTCCTTCCATGTGATTTACAGTCTTTGGAAATCCACTGGAGTATCAGCTATGAGTCAAGTCTAACTCAATGCCAATGAGAGAAAGAGAACTTGTAAACTAGGAAGCACATATTCCTAAAGATGGAAGATACACCATTCTTTCACAGAATCAAAATCTAATCTTCAATATATACTGTGTCATCTCAAATTAGGTTAAGGTTTTATATATTTACTTATTGTGTTGTTTGAAACAATATTGTTTGAAAGCAGGGAATACCAGAAGAATGTCTATCTGTGTTTCATGGATAATGCAAAGGTGTTTGACTGTATGGATCATAACAAACTGTGGCTGACTCTAAGAAGAATGGGAATCACAGAACATTTAATCGTGCTAATGCAAAACCTATACTTGGACCAAGAGGCAGTAGTCAGAACAGAGCAGGGTAACACTGCCTGATTCAAAATTGGGAAGGGTGTACGCCAGGGATG
>NW_006399780.1:13357121-13357727 GCF_000299155.1 Elephantulus edwardii
GTCCCCTTTTCCTTATGAATCAGGGTGAAGTCTCTCTCAGGGAGGACTGATAGGGAACGGCAAAGGACACACTGACAAAGGAAACTAATCAGAACTGGTTTTGACAAGCACTGTGGCAATGGGACAATTAAAACACACTTTCAAGATAGGAAAAAAAGAGAGAGGAATGAACTGGGGGGGGGCGCATAGAGAAAATAGTGCAACAATGAACGAATGGAAATCTAAAATCTCTGTAAATGTTCATTAAAATTAATAAAATAAAATTAAAATAAAAACAGAGATGGCGTTGAGAATGAAGAGGGTCTGGAGGTGGAAGGAGGCTCATACAGTTGTGTGACATTTAAAAGAAACTCTGTCTGATAAACGACTCGTGAAATATCATTACTGGAGGAAGTGGGGAGCAGTCAGGACTGGCTGGAAGGAAATCTAGTCCGTGTCCGCATCCATCAGCAGAGCCTGGCTGTGGGTAGCCCTCACTGCTCTAGTATTGGACTCTGCTCTTGGTGGTTCTCCATAGCCCTGCTCCCTGCTGGGAGAAGCACACACTGAGGCATCTAGAGGGAGGGGGTCCTGAAAGACCCATCAACTGCAGGAGAGAATCCAGCC
>NW_006399780.1:13358735-13359281 GCF_000299155.1 Elephantulus edwardii
AAAAAAATTACTATCATAGTCCCTAAAGCAACTTTCTATCAATCTCTTTTTAAAAAGTTGACATTATGATCAAGTATGACTATGTAAGTATCAGATTTCAAAAACAATGAGCAAAGTTACTGTGTTTTAATGCTAATTGGATGACCATAAATGATTAAGGAAAGAGACTTGGGATGGGACATGACATGCTGGTTGGGGTTTTTAAGAAGGAAAACATTGGAAGATAATTGATGAAAATTGTCCAAGAGACCTAGAGTCCAGCCCCAAAGTCCATCTCTCCCAACAGCCAGTCGTTCTACAACTAAGGCTTAAAAAAACATTAATACCTAGATTCAGTGTCGGACAAGAACAAGTCCCATCCGGTGCCCAGCTCAGGCCAGGGTTAAAGAGCCCCACCACCTTCTCCTATCTTCAGAAGGGCATGAATGAGTTAGAAAACTCAATTTACTAACCTCTAAATCTAACAAAAATAAGAGCTCTATGTAAGGGATTTTTAAAATTTTTTTCATTTTTATTAATTTTCTTAAACATTTACAGAGATTTTGG
>NW_006399780.1:13359784-13365402 GCF_000299155.1 Elephantulus edwardii
GTGGCAGTTATGGTCTCTCTGGGGTATATTACCAGTAATGGGATTGCTGAGTCAAATGGTATCTCTATTTGCAACTTTTTTAGAAAACGCTGCACTGCCTTCCACAGTGGTTGCACCATTTTACATTGCCACCAACAGTGGATAAGAGTTTCAGTTTCTCCACATCCTTACCACCATTTGTTGCTAGCTGTTCTATTAATTTTGCTATTCTTACTGGGGTGAGATGATATCTCATAGTTGTTTTGTCTACGAAAGTTTCTAAGAAGACTTGGAGATGTCAGTCTCACCGGTGTGCACTACTAAGTCAGTTTGCTTCTGTTTCAGCAGCCTCTCTGTCTTCTGAGAAGTTAAGAGGACTTCACATGCCGGTTTCCTCTGCATTCTCCCAGCATTAGTGATCATATGGGATGCAGAGGGGAAAAGCCAGAAAGACCCAGCAGCTTTTCCACGGGCTTAGTGAGGTGGGCGCCTCAGACAAGCCAAAGCCGGATCCTCTCTAGGTTGAGGGCCGCAATCTTTTCTCCTTGAGTGTTGGGCAACGGGTCATAGGAGCCCAGCTGCTCCACGAAGCGGCCATCCCTGGCATACTTGTTGAAAGCAACGATGATACGGTAGAAGGGCCGGTTAGAACAGCTGCCCAGAGTGAGGTGGATGGTTAGGTGGCCCCCCATGGTAGAACTTGCAGAGGAGGGTCGTGAGGTGGACCACGCGCACTTGGTTTGCAACAGGGCCTGTTCGCCAATTACAGCCCCTCTGAGCACCTTGCCATCTGCACTGATGCATCCTACCCATATAGGCTTTTTAAAAATTTTAAATAAATTTTTAATTTTATACCAATTTACTTGTTCATATACAAAGTTCATGTACATTGTTTTTCCTTATTGGATCTTTCCTATTTCCTTTACCCACCTCTCCTTCCACCCATCAAATTGTGCCACCCTATGATTAACACACACAACACACACACAACACACACACACACACACACACCCAGCCCATCCTCACCCCTCTGCTCCCCTTCTCCCCCTTGGATCCTCATAGATGTTCTACAATAATGGTTTTATACAGTATTTGTCCTTATGGGACGGAGTTAGTTTACTTAGCATAATGCTCTCCACTCCCTCACAAGCTAGGTAGTAATTTACAAAACCATTGCTCCGTGTGCTGTGCAGTATTCCATCGAGTGAATGTACCATAATTTCTCAATCCATTCAATTGTGGTTGGACATTTGGGCTCTTTCTATTTTCTTGCAATGGTGAATAACGAGGCTATGGATATTGGTGTACAAGTCTCTGTGCCTCAGTTCTCACTCAGACAAGGGCCTCATATCAAAAGTTTGCAGAATCTTACAGGGGCCTCCACAAGAAAAAGACTGATAACACAATTTCAAAATGGGCAAAAGACATGGAAAGATTTTTCACGGAGGAAGATATTCAGATGGCCAACAGACACATGAAGAAACATTCAAAATCACTGGTAATAAAAGAGATGCAAATCAAAACCATAATGAGATACCATCTCACTGCAGTAGCAGTGGCAAAGTTAAACAGAACAGCAAGTAGTAAATGTTGGAAATGATGTGGCAAGATAGGAACTCTTATACACTGTAGGTGGGATTGTGAAATGGTACAACCATTCTGGAAGGCAGAAACATAGAAATTCCATATGACCCAGCTATTCCACTGCTTGGAATATACCTTCAGAAAATGAAAACTGAGGCATAAATGGAGACTCATTGGGGTTTTTTATTCATTCATAAACATTTTGTTTTATAACATTAATTAAAATTGACTTATTGATGCCTGTGTATTGTTGTGCTGGAGAAGCATATTGAATATTCCATGGACTGCCAAGAGAACAAAAAGGTCTATTAAGTTTCTCCTTGGAGGCTAGGATGTTGAAGCTCTTGGGCACATGGCTATGAAAGACCAATCCTTGGAGAAGGAAATCATGCTCAGAAGGGTGGAGGGACAACACAGGAGAAGAAGATCTCAGATGAGACGGATCGAGACAATGGCTGAGGTAATGGGGGCAGGTGTGTCGAGTCAGTGAGACTGGCTCAGGATAGGAGAGACTTCGGAACTGTTGAGTTACAGCTGTGAGTTACAGGCAACTTGACGATACATAACAAAAACAGTTAAGTAATTACAATGTGTAATCTGCCTTATTGTGTGTTGCCTTTCTCTTCATTCAACTTAACCTATTTATTAATGTTTGCTCCCTATTTCCCTCTTTCTCTTCTCAGTTAATCCTCTAAGACTGGTTCTGCTTGTGTGGAATTTTTTTATCTTTTTTATAATACTGCCCTTATCCCATAATTGTCCTTTAGTGACTGACTTACGTCACTTAACATAATTTGTTCTAGATTCATACATGTCATGAATCCTTGATAATTTTTTAGTGATTCCTTTGTATGAATGTACCACAGTTTCTTTAGCCTTTCATCAGTTGATGGACACTTGAGTTGTTTGCAACTTTTTACTTTTGTCAATAATGCTGCAATAAACATGGGTGTGTATGCTAGTTGATGTTGCAGCTCTTATTTCTTTGGAATATATATACCAAATGGTATTTCTGTTACCAACTTTCTTTTTTTTTTTAATTTGTGTGTGTGTGTGTGTGTGTGTGTGTGTGTGAGTGTACCGTCAAATCAGATCTGACTGGTACAGGAGGAGATTGTTCCTCCTTCCCTGGCAGAAGATCTGGTGGATTTGAACCGTGAGCCTCTGGGATTGTAGTTGCAGTTCCTTGCCACTAGGCCACCAGAGCTCCCCTGTTACCAACTTTCTAAGGTATGAAATACCAAACTGAGTTATTTAGTGGTTGCATCATTTTACATTCTATTTACATTTTACATCTTATTTTATTGTTGTTGTTGTTATGTGCCATAGAATTGCTCGCGACTCATAGCAATCCTATGTACAAGAGCCCTAAACCCTGCTCTATCCTGTGCCAACCTTATTGTCTCTGACACAACTACCCCCATTTCCCCAGTGACTAAGTTTTCCATCTCATAGAAATTCTTTCTCTCCTGCGCTATTGCTCCACTCTCCCAAGTATGATATCCTTTTCCAAGGACCAGTCCCTCCTTGTAACATGCCCAAAGTATGTCACGTGAAGCTTTAGAATCCATGCCTCCAAGGAGCAGTCTGGTTTCTCCCTCTCTACGATGAACCTGTTTGTTCTCCTAGCAGTCCATTCAAGACTTTTCTCCAGCACCACAGCTCAAAGGTATCAAGTCTCTTTCTATCATCCCTAGTCATTGTCCAGCTCTCTGATGCACATCAAGCAATTGTGAAGAGAATGGCCTGGATCAGACTCATCTTAGTCTCCAGACTGACATCATTGCTCTTTAGTACTCTGGAGAGGTCCCTGACAGCTGACTTTCCCAATGTAATTTGTCTTTTGATTTCCTGGCTGCTGGTACCAACAGTGTTGACTGTGGAGCCAAGCAAACTAAAACTGTTAACTGTCTCAATCGCTTCACCATCCATACTGATGCTGCAAATTGGCCCAGACCAAATGTCATGGCGTCAGTTGTGTCTCAGAGCGAGCCCACATGTGCAGAGTAGAACTGTGATCTGTAGAGTTTTGACGACTGATTCAGAAACAGATCCCCAGGATGTTCTGCTGAGGCACCTCAGGGTGTGTTTGACTGCCATCTTTTTGCACAGAAGTTGCCCATCTTTCTCCTGTGAAGCTGCTGATTGATTCAAACTGCTGGATTCCTCTCGAAGTCTGTCTCTGAGCCCTCTGCTTCCTGGGATGCAAAGGCCTCTGCTGTCTTCATGCAAATGAAGAGGTGCCAGGGCAAATGGTAACCTGGAGCTCATAGTCAAGATAGCAGTGGATGTTTGGACGAAGCGAACGCGCATGTAGTGAAAACAAACATGCACCCCCTCCTCCCCCATGCTTTGCTTTCAGACATTCGTTACTGTTATAGAATCTGGACTATGCTAACATTCCAGGGTCACTAAGTCCTTTCTTTCTTTTGTTCATTGCTTTAGAGCCACAGCTGACTCCTAGGTGACTCTCCAGTGGGTTTCCAGGGCCAAGAAATCACACCAGAGGAGATTGCCCATCTTTTTTTTCCTGTGGAGCCTCTGGTGGATTTGAACTTAGTACCTTTGGGTTGGAAGAGGTAGAGAGAAGGTCTAATAGTTCTTACCCACTAGGCCAACAGCCCAGAGCCCCAAGCATCTCTCCTGCACTTGTCTACCTGTGCCAGGCAATCAGCTTCTTTTCTTCAGTAGAAGCAGCTTTGAAATTCTGCTCTTTTCCTTAACATGATCATCTTTTTGGTCAGACTATGTCCTAATAAGTGTTCATTGTTTCTTTTTTGTTTAAATAGCTATTTCCCCCCATGTACTGATAAAGTTTATCTTTTTGTCGCTACAGAGTTTTCAAACAGTTTAGCTATTTTCTCCTCTAAATTTGATTAATTTTGTTGTTGTTAAGAAGATTTCAACAAAATATAACCCGTTCAACAATTTGCTCATCCAAAATTTAGTGACATTTTTTACATTCTCTAAGTTGTACAGCAATTGTCACCCTACTTTCCTGAGCTGTTCCTCCCTCAGTTAAATTCATGCCCCTTAAGGTTCTTATCTTTGTGTTATTCAATTTAATCCTATACAGTTTAAACAAGTACAAGGCTCAAGTTGGACTTTTCCCCCCAAGTTAACCTAAGTTATAGTTTGACTTTAAGATGCCTTTAGTAGATATTTTTGGTTGTGGCTTATAGATTATATGATGACAATAATTTCAGGGATGGGAGCTCTGATGGCCTAGTGGCAAGAAGCTGTGCTGCAATCCCAAAGGCACCCAGTTTGAAGCCACTAACTGCTCTGCAGGAGGAGGATGGGCTGTCTCCTCCCGTGCTGTTAACTGCCTCTGAAAACCCGTTAAAGGGTCAGCTATGGGTCAGTTCCGACTCAGTGGTACACAACAATTTCAGGGATACCTTCACCTTCCATTATTCTAAAAATTCGCTTCTTGGCCTTTTAACTAAGGTCAAGTGTAGTATCTCAAAAGCCTATTAGAGTCTATGAAAATCTGAAATTCTGTCTTATATCTTCCATCTTTTGTTTAAGATTCTCCTATGGAATCTTTTGTTAAAATACTCATTAATGATAGCTTAGTACTATCCAGTTCTTCTGGGCTAAGTATGCAAGTTGTCCATGGAGGCAATTAACCACACATTACATTTTCCTCTTATTCCTGTCTCCCCTTGTTGCTCCAGGTGACTGGAGACCTATTGTTGTGGTTTAGAAGGCTGCTTTGAAGAGCCCAGGCACTTAACACAGAGCTAGGGAGGGAACAGAACTGCTCACTAAGCGTGCTTCCATCTAATTAACTGGGATATCCCATGACACTACGACCCTCAGCCTCCAAACCAAGGCACCAAATCCCATGAGGTATTTGTACATAATCAACCTCAGCAGCTACCTCTTTTAGGTGTGCCTTTGTTGGGAATACACTTATCTTGGCACAACCTGGCGAGCATGTCTAGGGCAGCATCTGTTTGTTGAAATATGTCGATTTGTATGCCATCAATTCCTGAGGCCTTGTATTTTTTACAATTCCATCAGTACATCTTGAAGTCCTTCCTTTATCA
>NW_006399780.1:13367097-13370431 GCF_000299155.1 Elephantulus edwardii
ACCAACAGTGAATAAGGGTTCCAGTTTCTCCACAACCTTGCCAGCATTTATTGCTTGCTGTTCTGTTAAATTTTGCTATTTGGACTGGGGTGAGATGATATCTCATAGTTGTTTTAGGGAATACACTTATCATACAATTTTTGCCAATTTGACTTTTTTCAGGTGTTCACCTTTTTTATTGATAGTAATGACAATAACTGGCTGTGCGAGTCTACCTTCAATGAATGTGGTTTTCCCATCATCATCAACTCCCCCTCTTTTCCCTTTCCTCCTGACCCTGCTATGTCTTCCTGTAAAACTGGGGGTCATACAAAATTTAGCCTTTTGTGATTAGTTTCTTTTGTTTAGCATGTCTCCAAATTCCATCTGGACTGTAACATATATGAAGACTTCATTTCTCCTGCTGACTTAGTTGTTGCTGTTATGTACCACTAAGCTGGAAGTGATTCATAACTGACCCTCCAGTGATATTCAGAGGCAGCAAATCACATGGGAGGAAATTGGCCATCTTTCTCCCATAGAGCAGCTGGTGGATTCGAACTATGTACCTTTGCTACCTTTGTATTGGCAGCGTAATTCCTTACCACTAAGCCACTAGCACTCCTTCACAGACGGAGTAGTAGTTCACTTTATGTATGTACCATGTGTTTTGTTTATTCATTCATCTATTGATGGACATTTAAACTGTGTCCACAAGGCTTGATGTTCCAATCCACCAAACTCTGTGAGAGAAAGATGGGCAATCTACTCCTGTGTGATTTACTGTCTTTGAAAACTTGCTGGAGGGTCAGCTTATGGGGTAGTTCTGACTTGATGGCACACAACAACAACTATAACAACCACATTGTTGGATACTATGAAATTCGATACACAATGAATAATAGTGTTCATGTTTCTTAAGTCGGCTTTCAAGTTTTTTAGGGGCCTTGGAGTAGAATTCCTGGATCACATGGTAGTTCTATTTTCAGTTTTTTGAGGAATTGCCACAGCATTTTCCACAATGACTGTACTAATTTGCATCCCCACAGGCAATGGATGAGTAAGGGTTCCGATTTATCCACATCTTCACCAACAACTCTGTTTTTCTTTTTTAAAATCGTGGCCATCCTAGGAGTGAAACAGTATCTCCTTGTGGTTTTGATTTGCATCTGCCTGATGGCTAATGATGTTTTCAACTCGTTTGCCCATGTTGAAATTGGGTTATTTTTCTTTACGTTGGGTTATTTTTCTTACGTTGTTGTTAAAATTTTATATGTATTTTGGCCATTGGATTCTTTATCACAAGCAACATATACCGTTTCTGTATTTGGTTAGAAAAGCTTACAGGGGGAGCTCTGGTGGCCTAGTGGCAAGGAGCTGCAACTACAATCCCAGAGGCGCACGGTTCGAATCCACCAGATGCTCTGCCGGGGAAGGAGGGACAATCTCCTCCTGTACCAGTCAGATCTGATTTGACAGTACACACACACAAAAATAAAAAAGAAAACAAAGAAAAGCTTACAGGCTACAAGGTAGAGCTGAAGTTAGAGCAACCATCTTTGGTAGAGATGTGTTTATTTTATAATTAACAAAAGCTCATTTATGGACTTAACACTTTGAACTTCAGCCTTTGTGTGTGTGCTGGAATGTGTTGTTTTTTAAAAACATGCAATGCTTTTGCAGAGGCTGCTGGGAGTTCACCAGATCCTTTTCCTCTTCTTCCATAGAGAGAAAGAAATAGCAAGGGACATGGTCGCCCACTTTCTCCTCCTATGTGATTAACAGCCTTGAAATCCTGTTGGAAGGTCAGCTATGTCTTGGTTTCTGTGTGATGGTACTCATCAATATGGCCACCCACTAGGGACTCAATTTCCCAATATCCTCTGTAGTTAGACACAATCAGATTAGCCAATAAGCAAGGTCAGCTTCGTTTACATGTGTTTACTAACTAATCTATAGTGACAATTTCACCCCATCCAATATTTTGCTTTCTAGCTATGGCTGCGATCTGTCTTTTCTCTCAACTTCATAGCACCTTCCAAGCCCTCAGAGGTATTGAAGACCCAGTAAACCAGAGCATCAAGGGCTTATTGTGTTTACTTACTGATATGTACAGGTTTAACAGATAAGTACAGGTTTAACTCCTTTTTTCCCCTTAAAAATTATTATTAATTTTAATAAAAGTTTATAGAGACTTTGGATTTCCATTCATTCATTGTTGCACTTTTCCCCTGCCCAACCTTCCCACCCCCAGTTTGCTCTTCTCTTTGAAAAGTAAAAGAAAAATTTTTTCATTGTTATACACCCCGCCCCCCCACCCCTAATCAGTCCACTCCCCTTTGCAGCCTTCGTTCTGGACTCCTGTCATGACAACAATACCTTTTACTTACTGACAGTTCTGTTTGCTACAGGTTTTGTAAGTAAGCACAAGGTAAGCATGAGTTTACCTAATTTATTAGGAAATCTGCCCTTGGCTAGACATGGCCATGTGATCAAGCTTTTGAATGTGGGAGGCTTTTCAGGAGCTGAAACGTGGAAATGGTTGCAACCCAGATTGACTGTGAAGATGAGCACAATGTCCCAGGGGAGAATAGAAAACCAAATACAAGATAATTTGAGTTCTGAATGATGATATGGAGCTAGGAGCCTATGTTGTTGCCCTGGACATTTAATAAGAGGGAAACAAATGGAAATTTTTTAAAGCCTCTTTATTTTTGGCTGTCCTTGTTATATCACCTATAGGCTTCCACCCTAATAGTCACAGACACTCTTGTAGTGCAACCTACCCCTCCATTCCTTAATACGGAATTATATAATATGCCTTCTCTTCAGCAGAATGTGAAAGCTGCTTTTCTGGACTTGGGAATGGAGTTAGCCTCACTCATCGATTCAAGGCCCCTCGCACACCTTGTAAACCAATTTACAGTCCTGTGAGATTTTTCAGTTGTGCCCAGTTGTGTCACTCAGGTCATTAAGCAGAGTTTTGTTCCCTAAAGTCAAATCTGTGCTTCTAGACCCAGTAAATGTTGTGTTCAGGTCAATTGAACCTTGACATTTCAGACTATATGAGGTGACTTGAATTGCCAGTTTCTGAAACAAATTTCAACCCTCACCCATAAGAGGACACACATTGGCCATCAATCATGTTGACAGTCAAACTGCAGTCATTATTGATGCTGCGTGCTCCGCGTTCACCATGGAGCAGGCGTTGGGTCAGGCTGTTCCAACACACTATTTATTCATCATAGCAGCCTTCTGATAGGGAACATGTCTTCTGTCTTAGAGGTAAGGAAACTTAGTCATAGAAATGTTCTCAGACATTCCCAGAGTCATACAGAGAACAAGGCTATGGGGG
>NW_006399780.1:13370531-13377925 GCF_000299155.1 Elephantulus edwardii
TGCCATGGCCTTTGCATAATTTCTGTCAAAGCAAAATCCAAGTGGTGGGCACTCCTGCCACTTAAGGACTCTGTGGCCAGGGCTGTCAATTATGTGAGAAATGGGAGCAGGGAAACTTTGAAAATATTTACCGTGGAGGTTATTTTAGTTTATAAAAACAGGCCATGTAAATGATGATGGAGGGAAATATATCCAGGGCTCAAAATAACAAAGGAAAAATTGACCTAGGCTTATGCTGCCCATTTTGGATGCCAAAACAACCCAGAGGCCCTTTCCTTTCCTATCACCCCAGCAAAGCAGAGGAAGATTAACTACTACAAGGTGTGGACTGAGAATTAGGATGGCAGCTCTGATATTTACTTTGTGCTTCATTTTCGAAGACTGGGCTTTCCCAGTATGTGCCAGGACCTTACCTCCTGGGGCAGTTAAAGCCATCTTTTTTATTGCTGTTGAGTCAAAATTGACTCAGAGCTGACCCTCTACTAGGTTTTCAGAAGCTGTATAAGTTCCACAGTTTTCACCCAGAGAGGCTAGTGGATTCAAACTACCAGAGACCTGGTCCTTGGGTTAGCAGTACAACTCCCTAGGGACTAGGCCATCGAGCTCCCTAGTTATACCCATAAGTGACTGATTTCTCACCTCTCTCCCAAAGCCCCATAGAAACCATTGACTGTGTGAAACACAAAGGGACTTCAGAGTTCTGGTAAATCTCAGGATTGAAGAGAGAGTAAAAAACAAAACAAAACAAACAAACCCCAAAACAGTTACTGCCATGTAAACCTAAGGGAATGAGAACTAGGTATCAATGTAGATTACCTTAGGAAACTGAAGTTCATGAGAGGTTCTGCGAGGCCAGAGATCATTTTGAAGGCTGGCGAGCTGAAACTCTGCGGTGAAAGCCAGCAGATAGAGAGACTTTGCCAGGTTGTAGTGAAGGGTGGTACTCAAGCTGTGACCCACATTGTTTAAGCACAGTCACCTAAATCTGTCTGTGATATTAATTTTAACAAGAAGACAGCCTTAAGAGTTGCATTGTCAACCCAAAGCAGTCAGTTCAAATCCATAAGCTGCTCTGCAGAAAAAAGATAGGCAGTCTCCTCCTGTGCAGGATACAGCCTCTGAAAGCCCACTGGAGGGTCAGCCATGAGTCAGTTTCGATTTGATGGCAATGAATTGAGTCAGGTAACCAAACAGGAATGTGTAGCATGTTAAACTGCTAGCAAAAAACCGTCCCAAAACCACAGAGAAAACAGCCAAATAGACCGTCTTATACACAGAAAGAGCCATAATACTTTATTTAAAATATATACAAAATTATTACTTTGGAACATATATATTACTGTTAGACATACGTCATATAACACTGATGGATGTAAGTTTTGGTACCTTCATTCTTTGTCTTGTGATTTCTATTTTACTTCCAGGCTTCTACAGAACATTCTTAAATGCCCACTGGAGGGGATCCTGCCCTGGGGTTATCCACCTCTCTGCTGAGGGCTGGAAGGGACCCTACTCTGCCCTCAGGGACCCCGCAGTCCTGCCCCATGGGGAGCTGCACATAAACCTTAGCCTGTGCTTGTTGGGCTCACAGGACAAAAAATTTACTATGTCCACTTAAATGAGTCACAAAACAATTGTAATTCTCTTTCTCTCTTCATTGAGGTGTAAAAGAAGCATGGAGCTGGTGAGAAAAGTCACTTATTTCCTGGGCAAAGCCTTCCTCTGGTCTTTGAGGAGTGAAACCTGTGTTATTGTTTCTACCTTCCTTCCTCCTCTACCTCTGTCATAGCTACCACAGGATGAAAAGAAGAGAGTGAGGAGCAGGCCTCTTAATAAAAACAAACAAACCTGCAACACTGTTAGCCACCAACTCGACTCGGACTCATGGGGACCTCATGGACCAAAGTAGAACTGCAGCCCCTACGGCTTTCAGTGGCTGTTTTTTCCTACTGGATTGCCAGGCCTTACTTCTGAAGCACCTCTGGGTGGACTGGAACCTCTAAACTTTCAGTTAGTGGTTAAGCACTCACTCTAGTGACTCCAAGTGTCTTAATTCAACCTAAGATATAAAATGAGAAATAAAATGAGAACTTAGGTTCTGTGATTTTAGGCTGAATTTGAGGGGCCATTAATTATCCTGAGATGCATCATATGACTACGTTTGGGTATGGCCCTTGCCTTATTCTCTCTACCTCCCCCCAAATGCCTTGAATTTAATAGGCACTTAATATTTGCTCATTGCATGGATGAATAAAGGAATG
The DNA here is from genome assembly GCF_000299155.1 of Elephantulus edwardii. NCBI lineage: Eukaryota > Metazoa > Chordata > Mammalia > Macroscelidea > Macroscelididae > Elephantulus > Elephantulus edwardii. Next base: position 13,372,793 of record NW_006399780.1, read on the forward strand.
TACGGGACTTAGTGACAAAGAGGAGAAAACATTAAAATTTTAGAATAAGTGAGTTTGAGATATGGAATGAATATTGGCGATCTGTAGACATGTTCCTTCATTTGTGAGATGCAGAGGTTGAAGCCTAAAGAAGAAAAGCTTGAACTACATAAAAACACACAACCAGTTCCTGGGAGCAGCAGACCTGGCATCAGGTTACAGTTCCTATTCCCCCACCTCCCCCAGATCTTAAAGCACATCAAAAGAACTTGTTGTTGTTGGGTGCTATGGTAACACTCAATTCTGACTCAACAGAAAGTTTATATGACAGAGTAGACCTGCTTCCACAGGGTTTCCTAGGGTGTGATCTTTATGGGAGGTGCTCTGGTGACCTAGTAGAGTTGTACTGCCAACCCAAAGGTGGGTGGTTCAAATCTGTCAGCTGCTCCAAGGGACAAAGATGGACAATGTCCTCCATGTAATTTACAGTCTCTGAAAACTCATTGGAGGGTCTGCTATGAGTCAGTTCAAACTCAATGGCAGTAAGTGACTGAGTCTTTATGGGAGCAGACTTTCAGGTATTTGCACTTGGAGAGCCACCGTGTGGGTTTGAACTGCTAACCTTTTAGTTTGAAACCAAGAGCTCAACTATTGCACCACCAGAGTTCCTTAAAAAGAGTTTAGTGAGCTCATAATCCTGAATTCAGGAAATCCCTTCCCCAATGCCAAGAGCTTCTTGGGGGAAGGAGTAGGATAGTCATGGCCATGGTGGTCAAGGATACTGTGCAAGCAGAAACACAGATTTCATCCCATGGTTCTAGAATCGAGCGCCTGGGTAGGTAGACCACATGGCAGCAGTCAGAATTGAGTAAGGTAGGAGGAACATACAGATCAATAGGCAACAACCCAGCAGCCAATTGTTTATTGTACCCCCTGCAGCAAATCTAGTGCCGAAGTCAGCTTGTTGGTTCACAAAGACTGTGGAGCCCCAGGGTGGCCAGAGGGAAAATGTAAACAAAGCACAGTGACTGACTGTTTCTGAAACGTAAAGCAAATCACTCTCGAAGAGATTAACTCCAGGAGTGATCTTCCACCACACTGGGAATGGACAGCATGAAAATAGAGGGAGGCAAGGCAAACAGTGACACAGGAAGGGGAGAGTGAGAAGGAACCAGCTTTCATGAAAACACACACACACACACATACACACACTCCCCACACCCCCCCTGGATGCCAGTGAGTTGGTAATAGCTCACGGTCATCCCGTGTGTTACAGAAAGACTGCTCCACAAGGTTTTCCTGGCTGTAATCTTTACAGAAGCAGACTGCTTTTCTGTAAGTGGTATTCCTTTCTGCTGTGGTATCCCTGGGTAAGTTTCAACCACTAATCTTTAATTGAGCACATACTCCTTGTACCATTCAGGGACTTCTCTTACAGCAGACAGGGAGAACTGAAAGACATTAGGGCACAGGGTCATGACAGGGAGATGACTGCTAAGGAACGCAGACCAGGTAGGATGGGGCCTGGCACATGCTTGAGTGTTCAGATGACACTCATGAGAAACAGGCAAGGTGAGTGTTTCACATCTGTTGAGTTGCCCTAGAACATTCTCTGGGTTTCCAGTCGCTGAGGGCTCCCACGGATGAAGAGGTGGGCTGTGGAATGGAAATTCACAGGAGCTCAGGTGGTTTTTCAGTGAGGTTTTAGTATACAGAGAGGATGGTTTAGCATTATTAGAAATGTACACAATGACCCAAGTGAAGAAGTGTAGGTGTTTTCTCCCTACACCACACAATGTAAATAAATGTAGGATGCTGGCTTCAGTAAAGTGAGTAATGATTTTAATAAAATGAGCCATTGAGAAGATAATGGTTTGAGTTTCTCATCTCAGAATATGGCACCATGGGGTTTTTCTTCATGGGGCAGAGAGAGGGAGCTGCCAGCTGTCCTTGGGCCAGGTTTACTCACGGCGCCCTCACCAGGTGCAGAGAAGAACTGCTCCACAGGGTTTTCGAGGAGATCTTTTAGAAGCTGACCTAACCAAGGCTGCACTAGGTGAGTTTGAACCACCAACCTTTTGACTATTAGTTGAGAGCTTCACCATTTGAGGTATCTGGGGTCTCCACAGAGGAACAATGACTTGATCTAGAATTGATCTACTGTAATAGACAAGCCTTCTGTCTCACACTCAGCCAAGTTTTTGGCTGGCCCCCACTCTTTCTTCACTTTCTCTCGGAAACTTCTGCCCTCTTCCCTATCCTTGAATCAAGCCTATTGTCCAAGATTCAATTCCTACTCCGAAGACCCTCCAGCAGGTTTTGGAGGCCATGAATTCTCACAAAAGGAGCCCCGCCCATCTTTCTCCTGCAGGAGTCGCTGATGGATTCCAACCACCGACCTCTGGGTTAGCAACCCAACACTGAACTATTGCCAACTGGGATGCCTTTCCCATCCCCCCTCACCTCACTCCTATTTCAAGCTAAGTCCCTGCCCCGGCTTCCTTCAGACCCACACATTATTTTTCTGTAGTGAGAAACAAAAATCATCATCGTGCCAGCATTGGGAGCCACAGCCCATCGGGCCACATATGAGTACCTTTGTGCTTAAACAGTCCCCACGAAATGCTGACCATGGTTAAAGTGCCAGGATGCAGAGCGGAAGGGCCAGCCCCGTGTCCTCCTGTCCTGCCGGGCCTGGCACTTAGACAGCCGACTGGTTCTCGTTGCACACGTACACCGTGCTCGGCTGGATCCGCCGCCGGATGCGCTCAGGCACTTTGGGAAGGATCTGGAAGGTCTGCGGGAGCAGCTCGATGCAGGCCTCGCGGAATTTCTTGATTCGCCAGCAGTAGACGACAGGATTGAAGACGGACTTGAGGTAACTGAGCCACAGGACGCAGGTGCTGGTGGCGTAGAAGTGCGAGCTGTAGTAAAAGCGCCGGCTGAACACCGACAGGAGGCTGTAGACCGAGTGCGGCAGCCAGCAGAGCGAGAAGCCCACGAAGAGGATGAGGATGGTGGTGAAGGCCTTGGTCTTGAAGCTCAGGTCCACGCTGACCTGGTGCTGGCGCTGGCGGCGCCGCAGGCCCGAGCGCGTGAGCTGTCCCAGGTCCAGGCTGTCGGACTGGTTGTGCACGCGCACGGCGTTCTTCCTGACCGTGTTGAGGATGCACATGTAGGAGCAGAGCATGACGCTGAAGGGCGCGAAGAACACAGCGGCCGCCAGGGTGAGCACGTAGGCGCGGTGCGCGGGGGACTCGGTGTAGCCCAGCACGCACTGCGGGGCCCGCGCGGGCACCTCCACCAACGTCCGGCCGGCGACCGAGGGCAGCGAGATGCAGAACGACAGCGCCCAGGACACGGCGATGATGACCTTGGCCCTGCGTGGGTTGAGCTTGTCCTGGCGCTGCACGATGATGAGAAAGCGGTCCACGCTGATGATCAGCAGGATGGCCACGCCCTCCAGGACAAAAAACCAGTAGAGGGCGGCCGAGAGGCGGCAGAAGGAGTCCCCGAAGCGCCACTGCACGGTGATGAGGGTGATGGCGGCGAAGGGCATGCAGCACAGGGACAGCATGATGTCCGAGAAGGCCAGGGTGGCCAGCAGCAGGTTGATGGCGGAGCGCATGGCCGGCCTCTGGTACACGATGATGCAGACCACGGTGTTGCCCAGGAAGCCCACCACGATCATCAGCAGCATCATTATTGCCAACGAGATCCTGAGTGGGGCAGGCAGTGTGGGCTGCCCCGCGTGGGACGCGTTGCTCACGTTCGCCACCAAGTATTCATAAGTCTCCAGGGAAGTGCTGTTACAGGCCATCATGGGGAAGGATTGGGGACAGGGGGGACAATGCCTGCGAGGGTCCCCCTTAACGTTTGGGTGGCTGCCATTTTCTGTCTGCTGGTTGCATCTTCTTCCCTGACGTCTGTGGACCTCTAGAGCACTGGAGTCGTAAAGAGAAGTGTCTTTCTTTGGCAGAACTAGCTGGGATTGGAGACTCATCAATCAAATCCTAACCATCTCTGTGAATAAGGATGGAGTACACAGCTTCGTATTTAGGTACTGTCTGTAGCCTAGAGGGACGGAGGATACAAAAGAAAAGGGAGTTAGTATTTTCAAGCACAGAGTTGAATGATTTTTTAATTTTTCAGGTATTCTAATCATTGTGGCAAAAGGAAAGAGTGACTCATTGATTTACCATTTGTGACACATCTTGATATCCCCAAACATCTGAGCCTTGCCAAGTAGCACAGGAAAAAGAAATTCTACAGAGAATGAGGACAGGCAGGCAATATACTGTTTTTTGAAGAGCTGAGGAAAGCAAATACTTTGTGATCAGCATCTGTGCCACAACTTGAATTATAATCAACCTGACTGAATAAAGTCACGGGCAAAACAAATGCCATTAGAATATCAGCTCTGTGAGGACAGGGCTTTTTCTCTGTATTATTTTCTGTTGTATCTCCTCCAGCACCTCGAATTATGTGAGGAACGCAGGGGGCACCATGCAGATATTTATTGAATAAATGGTAGTTGCTGCTAGGATATTTTTTCTATTTTTTGAGATAATTATAGACTCACAAGCAGTTCTAAGAAACAAGGATTTGCTGTGCACTTACAGCCTACTGTATGAAGCCACTGTTAATAAAAAACCCCAACAACTAAGGACACATAGGCAAACAGAACAAATTATTCTTACCAGAGATGGGAGGAGAGGGGAAGAGGAAGGAGAATTAGTAATTCCATAAAAGAGACAGAGTGGGTTGGGTGAAGGGAACGGCTATATTTAAAGAATTATTAAAGTAACAAAGGGGCTTTAAAAAGAATAACTATAAAGGAGGGGAGAAATGTTGGCCTACATTCCTTTATTTCAAGACATATTGTACAGCTATGATAATACCTCTGTACTAGTACAATGACAGGCATGTAGACCAATGGAATAGAATCAAGAATCCAGAAATAAAGCACAAGGAAGAATCCAAGACACTAAAGAGCTGAACAGAAGATTCCAAAAGGCAGCACAGAATGACAAAACAAAATACTACAATGAAATGTGCGAGGAGCTAGAGTCGGAAAATCAAAAGGGCCGAACTCATTCAGCATTTCTTAAGCTCAAGGAACTGAAGAGCAAATTCAAACCTCGAGTTGCTACA
>NW_006399780.1:13379550-13387542 GCF_000299155.1 Elephantulus edwardii
TGCATGCTACCGAGTTGAAACTGACTCATAATGGAACCGCCAGTAGGTTTTTAGAGGCAGTAAATCTCATGGGAGAAAATAACATATCCTCCAGCACAGTAGCTGGTGAATTTGAACGCCATGCTTTTGTGCTTGAAGTGCAGCTTCTTACCACTAGGCCACTAGAACACCTTCAATATTGGACTTAGAACTATAAAACATTAAGTGAGGAAGAGAGTCTCTTCACCAGGTGGTGTTGCCAGATCAGGGTGTCCATTTGAAAGTAAAAAGGAAAGAAACAAGATTCATACCTCATACTATATACAAAGCGAAGTCCAAGATGGATTAAATGTAAAGCTTTAAACTACAGATATCATCAAAGAAAAAAATAGAAGCAAAAATCTCACTTTTTCTTTCACACACATTGCATTTGAGTCGTAATCATCTCATAACCGACTTGCCACTGATTTTCGGAGGCTGTAAATGACACAGTAGGTCTCATGGGACCTCTGGTGGGTTTGAACTGCAAGAGAGGCGGGCCTTTGGGTTAACAGCACAACTCTCCTATTAATTAAGACCCTAGTGCCCCCTAGAGGCAAATTTTGGGCCCTAATTTATGGTATTAAATTCCAGTCAATAACCAAAACAGTAGCAGAAGATAAATTAGACAAACGGAACTTTCTAAAAATTAAATTCCTATGTGGCTTGAAGAAGTCTCTGAAAGAATGAAAAGAGAATTTATAAATTGAGGAGAAAAGGAAATAATATATCAGAATAATCTCTAAAATTTATAGACAGTTTCAGTACTTTAACAAAAAGACAATCTAAGAAGTGAGAAAAGACCATAAACAGACTCAATGAAGTCATTGAGGAGGCCAATACGCATGAAGAAAGCTGCTTATTAAATATTAGAGAGATTAAAATAAAAACAATAGAATATCATCTCATTCCAACAATATTAAATCCAATAAGACAGAAAACAAAAGTGCTGGTAAGAGTGTGGAGAGATTGGAAGTCTTATATACTGTTGGTAGAACTGTGGAATGGTATACCCACTGTGGGAAATAAGATAACACAGCCTTTAAAAGTTAGAAATGTCATTGACTGCTCTATCAATTCCATTACTAGTTATATATACAAAAAATAAGAGCTGGGACACAAACATATATGCATACACATTCATTGCAGCATTATTTTCAATACAAAGAAGTAGAATCAATCTAAGTGACCATTAACAGATGAATGGATAAATACATTCTGGTACATACATACAATGGAGTAGCATGCAACAATAAAGAATGATGACTTCTTGAAATAATGACTAATATCAATGAGACTAGAGCACATTATTCTTAGTGAAGGAAGCCAGATAAATACAGGGCAAATACTGTAGGATTCTACGATTAAAGTGTAAAAGATCTAAGGAAATTATACAAATAGGATGGTTACTAGAATGGCAAAGGAGGGGAAAGTAAAGGAAAATTAGATAATAGAAAAATAGTAGGTTGAGTGATGAGAAAGGCTATGTACATGAAAAGGAAAAATTGTCAGAGTTTCATCTGGTATTTTAAGTGACAACTATTCTTGTTCACAATAGATATCAATGCTAAAGTGCATTTTAAAAAAAGCTCCCTGTTGTAGAAAAGAACTGCATTCATTGACTAATAGAAAGAATGACACTTTTTAAAGTTATCCTACAATAAAGCATATTTATGCATTTCTGAAATTAAAAAATAAAAAGTGAAAGTAAATATTCAAGGGACATCCTGTATGTCCTTCACCCAATTTCCATCAAAGAATTCCAATGACTATGTTGTTGTCAATTACTGTCAGGCTGGCCCCTGACTCACAGCAACTGCATGTATATCTGAATGAAATGTAGCCCAGTACTGCACCATCTTTATGACTGCTTGTGGGCTGAACGTTGTGATCCACAAAAACAATGATTGATTTCAGGGAATGAGCTTGTCCAGCCTTTCTTCCAAGGTGACTCTGGCATGTTTGACCATTTGTATAACCCAGAGACTTTTTATGTATCTGGGACACAGCCAGACATTCTTCCTAACAGTAAACCCTTCACCGGCACCTTTCTTTGTGCTCTAAGGCTGAATTTCCCCCATAACAATAATTGCAGAGAATGATTTTATGTTTATCTAAAGGAACAAAGAGTGTGAAAAAGTTCTTGCTTGTTTTTTAAAAAATCTGTATCTTGAGGTTAAATATAATTAAAAATAATCTTAGCTTCCAGGAAACAACTTGTCTTTGATATTTATTCTAATGTTTTGGCACAGTCCTGTTGTTAATATCTAAATTAAGAGAGATTTTATTAGTAGGGACGTTAGCATATTAAAGATCAAGGTAAAATGCAACAATTAAACAAGAAACGCTCAATTGCTGTTCTTTTTGTTAGAGCACTTATCTACTAGCTCATTCTACTTTAAGGAATAGAAGTCATTCTGAAACCGAAATGAAATATAAGAAAAAAAATTGGAAAACTAAATTTGCACTTAATATAGTTTCTAAAGGAGCCGTGTTGGAGAAGAGTACTGAATATCCCGTGGACTGTTAAAAGAACAAGTATGTCTTGGAGAAGGTGCAGCCAGAGTGCCCCTTGGAGGCAAGGATGGTGAAGCTTCATCTCACATATTTTGCCCATGTTGTTAGGAGAGGTGTGGGGTGTGTGTGTGTGGGGGGGGAGAGAGAGGGGCTGAAGTGAAGTATAGGCAATATCAAGATGTGATCACATCCTACTTTTTCAGTAGGTTAAGAATGAGCTTTTGAAAGCTGAGTCTTGGTCATTAATCATCTTTAAAAGAGTTTCACTACCATCAAGTCAAAGAAGAACTGGTAATTTGAAAGCATTGCTTCACATATTTTGGGCATGTTTTTAAGAGTGGAAAGTCCTTGGAGGAAGACTTCATGTTTGGAAAAGTGGAGAGTCTACGAAGGAAGGGAAGACCCTCAGTGAGATGGACTGACACAGTAATTTGAACAGTGGTCTCTAGTATGGCAGAGACGAAGATGGCATAGGATAAGGCAGCTTCAGATCTGATATTCACAGCTCACTATGTGTCGTACCCAAGTCATCGGCATCTAACAACAACATATTTGCTGTTAGGCCTGGACCTAGACTCTTTGACTTATCCCTAGATCTGTCCCTAGACTCTTGGACCTATACCTAAGCCCAGATTCAAGCCCAGATGCACACCCACACTCACACATGTAATGGAGGGCTGAAGGCCTGGTGGGTAAAGAGTTGTGTTGCCCACTCAAAGGCAAGTCATTCACATCCACCAGCTTCTCTATGGGAGAAAGGTAAACAGTCGCCTCCTGTAGGTGTCACAGCCTCTGAAAACCCACTGTAGGGTCAACTAGGAGTCAGTTTTGTCTGGCTAGTAATGAAGGATGATGGAAATGATGACACCTGTATCTCTCCCTTGCCTTCCACCTATGCCTACACCTCTGCTTCTGCCCACACATATGCCTTTGCCTATGCTTCTGCTGTGCCTCTGCCAGTGTCTTTATCAATAATGTGTATCTATTATCCAGTAGAATTTTCTTTCTCTTTGCTGGTTCTATTACAGCCATATGCTGAGAATTTTGGTAGTGAAATTTGGTGGCCTTGCCCTCCATAATCTTAACTATGGAGTCAAAGAATCACTCTGTATTTTTTAAATTAGATTTTAAATTCCTCCTCTAGAAGAACATATTGGTTCAAAAACACCAAAGATAATAAATGGAGTTTATTATAGCAGATGGGAAGAGCTAGAAACAGGCCCGTGCTATGGAAACAGCTTGACTCTGTCATTACCTGCAACCTTGTCACCTGTCTCTGATACAAACTCTCAAGCAGATGGTGTATTTCAATCTCAATAACTTTATTGGCAATGAACAAGTATGTAAGAGCTGCCAAAAGTAATACATCAAGTAGCTGTACTTAGAAACAGGTGCTATGCCATGTGTGTCTCAGATCCTTAAGAGAAGTGAACTGAGAGGGACCTGGCTGTTTTCCTCCTCTATTCGAGTAAGATTTTTTTTTAAACGTTTCAAATAGAACAGAAATGGGAACCCCTTTGAAAGAAGAAAGTATTGACTTTTGGTTATTGTTATTATGTGTTATGGAATTGAATACAACTCATAGCAACTCTAAGAACAAGAGATCTGAATCCTGTCCTACCCTGTGTCATTCTCACAGTCTCTGACACACTCGAGTCCATTGCTGCAGTCACTGTGTCAATCCACCTGGTTGAGGCCTTCCTTTACTTTGGTATTCCTCCACTTTTCAAAGCATGATTTCTCCAAGGGCCTCTCCTAGCAACATGCTCAAAGTATGTGAGATGAAGCTTTGCCATCCTTGCCTCCAAGGAGCACATTGGTTGCACTTTCTCTAAGATTTATCTGTTCATTCTTTTTGAAATTCAGGGGACATTCAATAATCTCCAACATTATAACTCAGAGGCATTAATTCTTCTTCTGTCACCCTTATTCATTTTCCAGCTCTCATTATTCAGCTCTAGATGAATATCAAGTGATTGAAAAGACCATGGCTTGAATCAGGTGCACCTCAGTCCTCAAACTAACATCATTGCTCCTCAATAATTTGGAGAGGTCCATGACTACAGATGTGCTAGTGCAATATATTTTCTATCTCCGGACTTCTGGTACCAAGAATATTGATTGTGGATCCAAGTTAGATGAAGGTGTTCATTGTTCCAGTCTTTTCTCCATATATCATAACGTTACCTATTAATTCAGTGGTGAAAACTATTGTTTTCTTAATGTTGAGATGCAGTCATATTGAAGGCTGCAGTGAATGATCTTCTGCAGTAAGTGCTTCAAGTCCTCCCAGCTATCAGCAGGCAAGGTGTGTCATCTGGATACCTAGAGTTATTGAGGAGTCTTCCTCTAATCCTGATGCCACATTTTTCTTTACAGAGTTTAATTTCTTGGATAATTTGCTCAGCATGCTGATGGAATAAGTATGGAGAAAGGATACAACCCTGACACACACCTTTCTTAATTTTGTAGTGTTCCCTTAGGGAGATCTAGTGGCCTAGTTGCGAGAAGCTGTGTGGCAATACTGAAGGCACATGGGTCGAGGCCACAAGCTGCTCCATGGAAGTAGGATAGGCAATCTCTTCCTGTGCGATTGTCTCTGAAAACTTACTGGAGGGTCATTTATGGGTTGGTTCTGACTCTATGGTACACAACACACACACAGTGTTCCTTTGCTCTGTTCAGACAACAGCTTCTTATTCTAGATAAAGGTTTCGCATAGTTACAAATAAGAGTTTTGGGATTCCCCTCTTTTTCAATGTTAGTCATAATTTGTTATGATCCATACAGTCAAATGACTTTGTATAATCAAGATAGCATAAATTGTCATTCTTCTGATATTCTTTGATTTCAGCCAGGATCCATCTGACATCAACAATGATGTCCTTGGTGCCCTGACCTCTTCTAAATCCTGCTTGAACATCTGGCAGTTCTCTATGTACTATTCTAGCCATTTTTGAGCACTCTTCAGCAGTATTTTGCTTACATGTGATATTAATAATATTGTTCAATAGTTTCCACATTCTGTTTGATCACCTTTCTTGGGAATGGGAACAAATATGGATATCTCCCTGTCAGTTGGCCAGGCAACGCTCCTCCAAATTTCTTGGCCTAAATTGGTGAGCATGTTCAGGGCTACATCAGCCATTTGAAATTCAGTAGGTTTCCCAGAGATTTCTGGGCCCTTATTTATTTTTTTTTTTGCCAATTCCTTCACTGCACCTTGAACTTCTTCCTTCCTTTCCATTGACTCTTGATCATATGGTATATCCTGAGATAGCTCAGTGTTGGCCATGTCTTTGCAGTACAGTGATTCTATGTATTCCAGTCATCTTCTTTTGATGCTTCCTGGATAATTCAAGATTTTGCTCAGACATTTCCTCAGAAAGCTAAAGATAGAAATCCCATATGACTCAGCTATTTCACTGCTAGGAATATATCCCAAGGAACTTAAAACTGAGACACAGAGAAGATATGTACACCAATGTTCATAGCACTATTATTCAGAAAAGCAAGAATATGGAAACAGCCCAGATGCCCATCAACAAACGAACGGATTGAGAGGCTGTGGTATATTCACATAATGAAATACTATGCAGTGGTAAGGAAAAACTATTTTATAAAATACTGTTGATCATAGACGAGTCTAGAGAGTGTTATGCTGACCATTGCTATAAAAATAGAAGGATAACTAGTAAGATGTGTATAAATGTTCAAAAGGGAAGGAAATAGGGGGAAAGAAGTGAATAAAGGGGAAGAAGCAGTAAAAGGGGAAGGCTGAAAATCACTAGGATAGCAAAGTTTAGTGGGTGGATTGGGGGAAGAGTTAAGGAATAGGAGAGATCCAATGGAAACTTGAAATGATAGTATAGTAATAGGCATAGATCAATAGTAATTAATTATATAAAATATAATGCCTATGAATGATTGTATGGAACACAGTATAAATGAAAGATTGTATAAAACACAATGAATATCACTGAAAACAATGTAAATGAGTTATTGTATGAAAACCAATAGAAACATATAGAACAGAGAACACCATTCCACTATAAAAAAAACTGTTGCCCATAACATCTCTAAGTTTTGTACTCAAGGCTTGAATTTGTTTTTCAGTTATTTTAGTTTGAGAAGTGTACAGTGAATTCATTACTCTTTATTCTCCAATTCTAGATCTCTGCATATTCCATTATAATAGTTTGCTTTGTGTTATCAAGCTGACCTTTGAAATCTTCTGGTTAGCTCTTTACTTCAACATCTCTTCACTGTGTTTCGGCTTCTCAACACTCTAGCTGTTAGGTGCTGTAGAGTCAAGTACAACCCATAGCAACCCTATGAACAACAGATTTGAACCCTGTCCTATCCTGTGCCATCTTCACATTTCCTGCCCACTGTGACAGCCACAGTGTCAATCATCCTGGTCAAGGGTCTTTCTCTCCTTTGCCAACCCTCCGCCCTTACAAGCATCATCAAAGAATAGCCCCTTCTGGAAACATGCCTGAAATTTGTGAAGTGAAGCCTCATCTTCTTTGCCTCCAGAGAGTGCTCTGGTTGCACCCTCTCCAAGACATGCCTGTTTGTTCTTTTGGCGATCCATGGGATGTTCAGCACTCTTCTCCAACACCACAGCTCAATGGCATCAATTCTTCTGTCATCCTTATTCATTGTCTGGCTCTCAGAAGCGTAGCAAGTGATCGGAAATTCCATGACCTGAGTCAGGCACACCTTCATCCTCAAACTGACACCATTACTCCTCAATAATTTATCCATATGCATACATACATGATCGATACTCTAGTGCAATCTTTCTATATAATCACTATATTATGGACGTTACCACCAGATACTCTGCTGGAGAAGGAGGGACAGTGTCCTCCTGTACCAGTCAGATCCAATTTGACAGTACACACATGTGTGTCCGTGTGCGCGTGCACACAAACACACACACAGATTATGGACTTTAAACTGATTGGAACTAGTTAGTTCTGTCATGGAAAATGAATTGAAGCATAACCTGATTTTTAAAAATTTGAGTGGTTTGACATGGTATCTGTAATGAAAAAAGAAAATTATTGGTTGAAGTCCTGGAATGGGAAACTCAAAGCGAGTCTTTTCAGAAGCTTTATATAGTCAATGATCCATAGTGAATGAAGAAAACAGAGCTACTCAATGTGACAGGACTTTCTCAAAGATGGCTGCCACCCTGCCCATTGAACACGTGTGTCTGTCCACAGCCATGCCTGCAATCCAGTCTCACACATCAGGCTTCCAAAAGCTCATAATCCAGGGACTGTATCTCAGCAGCTTCCTTATTTCTGCTACCTCTGCTGCTGTGCTGCTGCCACTCTCTCGTTTTGAGCCGTTTTGCTGTCTTAAAGACGTGAGGCATTGCTCCAGGGTTACAGTTCTTTCTGCTTCATGTCCATTCATTCCCTGGCTCTTCTTTCTTGATGATAA
>NW_006399780.1:13398561-13435748 GCF_000299155.1 Elephantulus edwardii
AAAATAAAAAAAACCAACAAAAACAAAAACAAAACAAACAAAAAAAACCCCTGACAACTCCCACATTTGTGTTCTACATATCTTATTTGCATGGTCCCACCTGACCAGTGTCATTTACTTTGCATTATTAGCAAGCTATCCAATTCCCTAGTTATTGTTGCTGTTGTGTACCACTCAGTCAGAACCAAGACATAGCTGACCCTCCAGCGGGTTTTCAGAGGCAGTTAATCACACGAGAGGGGATTGCTCGTTGTTCTTCCACTGATCAGCTGGTGGATTTGAACCATGTGCCTTCAGGATTGCAGCGCAGATTCTTACCAGTAGGCCACCAGAGCTCCCTTGTTTGACCACAAATACCTCATTTTCATAGTCTACTCAGAGACATGGTGAGAGTTACAAATACCATGGTTAGGAAATGCCACAATTAATTCATTGCATTACACTGTATGAGTAAATTTCCTTTTCTTGAATCTGTAAACTTAGTTTTTAAGAAATAATGCAATTGTCATATTTCTCTATAAAGCCTTGCATTTAAAATCATCAGGAAAAGCCTGTACTATTTTCTTGGGTGCCTTCAAACATTCTTCATCAGGTATATTCACATTGTTTAAGAAGGAAAGTCTATTTGAAAACACTTGGTGTACGATCACTCTTCTTTTCATTCAAGATTGAAATATGTTGATGATGGTGTAGCATGTGATTACCTGAAACTGATCTCTGGCACTGAATACATCTGGAACACTTCCATCATGTACATGTTCCTGTCTAATAGTTCCTCAACACGAACTGCTTGATAATTATGATTTGGTTTTTCTGTTCTGTTTTCAAAACCTTCTCTTAAATCATGCAAAACCCCTTGAATGTCTTGTAGAGATTTGTGTTATGTCCTTGAATGTCTGCTAAGACCTGGAGAGCTTCACTTGCCAATGAAAGTGTTGCAGTATATTATTCCACTTAAACAAAATGATGCATATACTTTAGTATTTGCATTTTCACTGGCGATGTGTTCAGTTCATATTTTGAGTTTCTCTTTCTGATGTCTGGTTTTCAGTAATATTTTCTTTTTATTTTATAAAATTTTTTACTTTAATTGTGATTTTAATGAAAATTTACAGAAAAGTTGGACATCCATTCATCCATTCATTCATTCTTGCACATTCACCCATCTCTCCATTCTCCAGCTAATTTTTAAAAAACATTCATTAATTATTACACAATTACCTTACTCTCCTCACTTCCCGCTCACTCAGTCCTCTTCACAATATATCTCTTATTCTGGACTGTTCTCATGTGTATAATGCCTAATCATATATTCCTTTTAAATAGGTTTTTTCCTTCATCTGTTCCAATGCTGTGTTCATTATCTATTCACTCTTATCCTATTTTTTCTTCCAACGCTCAGGTCAGTCCTACTTTATAACAGTAGTACTATGCAGTCTTTGTCCTTTTGTGACTGAGATATTTCACTCAGCATAAAGAAATATTTTCTAAGCTATATAGAATCTAATTCATGGACTGCTATCACTGCTAAAATGTATCTCCCAAAGCATATATAAAAAGTAATTTTAATACTTATAATTGCCTACATAATTTTAAGAACTTCCCATTGGTGATTACAAGCAACCAAAAATGTGTACAGTAATTGAGTAGTTGTTGTTGTTGTTTAGTGCCACTGAGTCGACCCTATGAACGAAAGTCCTCGACACTTGTGTCTGTGACTTTCATCCTTTTTCTAGGTTCATAGGGTTTCTGTAGGCAAGCTATTTATGGAAGTGGATGCCACTCTTGCTTCCAATTGAGCAGTAGTGGGGAAAATCAACTACATCCAAGCAACAATCTATTGCACTACATCCAACAAGATTAAATGGATGCATAGCATAAGGTATGACAGGGAGGAAAATGTACAACAATGAATAAATGGTAAAAAAGAAAATAAAAAAAGGAAAATGGTATATTCATTATTTTTTAGAATTGTCTGTTGCTTGCCTTTACAACACTTTGGCATATTGGCAGTAAGATTGTCATAGAGTTGGCCTCTGCATTTAGGAAAATCAGGTTCACAAACTTCAAATATTTAGAGACTTGCAACTTCTTTATCAATCTACAAGCTAGTAAATGTGAAAGATTGGTTGACAGATTTTCCATTTGTTGAGCATGGGTGTCATAAAACAATATATAGTTCTGTACAAAAAGGATTAGGAGTGCGTTTTATAGACATACATAAATATTAAGCTGCTTTTATTTCACTGAAAATCATTGACTAGACTTTATTAAGTTTATTAATAATCACAGGCTGGTTTAGGTCTAGATAATGTGTTGCTCTTTCCTTTATTACTGTATTTTGAAATGTGACCTACTACAGATGGACCAAACTAAGCAACAAGGTTTGTGGGGACCCAAACACTTCATCACTTCTTTGAAAAGATTGACCATATCCAGTGATTGTTAAAATTACAGCAACGATGTGTTGTAAAATATCATTTCAATTAATTTCATTAATTTTTGTTTTCTAGTTCATAAGTTAAGTCAAAGCCAGCCATGTCTTTGGTTTAAATATGACAACATATGATCTTTGTAGACTGAGCTATTTTCACACTTACCAGTCATATTTTAGTTGTACCAATCACTAAACTTATCCATAGAAGATAAAGAATTAAAGGCTTTACAACTGAGTACTTTGCAAGCAAAACAGTATAAGAAACTGACGACGTACCCAGGGAGAATGCGGTAGATAGAGGAAACACGCTGCTCCCTGATGCCATTAATCACTTGCCCTCTTTCCATCCAATACTTTCCATCATCAGAAGGAAAATTATTCCACAAAGCAAGATCTGTATTTATGGTTTTTTATAGTATGTGCAGATACAACAATTTAGGATTTGCAAATAGTTTCACTTTCTAGATGATCATAACTTTTTTTAAAAGTGCAGCAAAGAATGGATACTCTTTGTACTGCTGTTAGCTATGACAACTGTACTAGTACAAGGTAGTTCTGGTGGCTTAATGGGTGAGGAGCTGCACTGACAACCCAAAGGCAGGTGGTTCAAACCCACCAGTTGCTCTGAGGGAGAAAGAGAGGCAATTTATAGCCTGTGAAAACCCATTGAGTTGGTTCTCACTTCATGACAAGTTGAGTTTGTATTAGAAGAATGATTTGCCCCCATTACACTTGAGCATTCAATGGAGGAACCCCTCCTGATTCATTATGTTTTAGAACGGAAGTTAATTTTGGAATTGTCTTCAGTGATTCAGTAAGCCTTTTTATTTTGTCTCCTGAGAGCTTTTGCTTTTGTGCTCCACTTAGTTGTTGCCATTTCACTTTCCTGAATATAAAATATGTCACTTTTAAATTTTAGTTCTGTGATAGAAAAGAAATCTGAATAATTGAAAAGAAATGAAATTTAGAAAACAAGTAAAATTTATAAAATTAAATGTATTTCAAGTTTGGAAATCAACACAAACACTTATAATTGAAACTCCATTTGGAACTGTATTTGAAAATTCATTGATGATTACTCAGAACCTGACTGGCAGATTTCAAAGGCTGTAAATCCCAGAGGAGAATATTTCTCTATTTCTCCCCCAGAGCCACTGTGGATTTGAACTTTCAGGGGCTCAGCCATTGAGTTTGAAAAGAAGTAAATAAAAAACAAAAACAAAAAACAAACTATGACATGAAGTTTTGTTTTTCAAGTTTAAGACAGTCAAAAGAAATAATGCTTCCAAGGCAATAGAAAATAATTTTACTTATTAGTTGGTAGGCCTTTTGCTGACCTCTGTAAATACTTTGGTCTTGAAACAATATTTTAAAACTTGTGCACTCACTTTTTTGTTCTTTGATGCTAAGTCTACGCAGTTCTTTGGACTACTGCTAATACTTGATGGCGATGACAGCAACTGCAAAGAACATGAGACAAAGGAAAATATGCTCAACTTAAAGATACACTTTGATTAACTTTGTACAGGACATGGCCAGGTACACCCCGAGCCATTTGCTTACAGTGCTTCTGGCATGCTCTTATGTGGTTGGTAAGAGAGAATGGAATATGAAGTTATACCTGTTCAGTCTGAAAGGAAAAGGAAAATACACAAAATTCATTAAAAGTACCTTGGAATTCCTCATTGTTCCATCACCATATTCAGAGATAAGTATATAACTTATGTAACAATTAATAATAAGTAAGTTTGTTTGTTTTGCAAACCATAATAATAATGTCAGTCAGAAGGGAAATGGTAAGATAAGAGAGCTCTGTGGGCCTGGTGGATAGAAAGTTATGCTACCAAGTCAAAGGTGGGTGATTTTAATCTGCAGCCCTCAGGCCTGGTTTTAATTGTTTTTGGTCAAACATTCTTCTGGGTGTTATAGCACTGGTCTGTCCATTTGCTGTACAGAGGTAACTCGTGGTTGCTGTGATGCTGAACACTGTGACACTGATACATCAATGCAATAATGGTTACCCCTGGCGTACAGTGTTGGTAGAGTTCCCTGATTAAAACAAACTTGGAAATAGGAGTGGCATCTACTTCTGAAATAGCTTGCCTCCGGAAACTCTATGAACTTGGAGAAAAAATGAAAGTTATGCAATTGTTCAGATCTTTTGTTGATAGGGTTGCTATGAGTTGTCTATGACTCAATGGCACTTAACAAAACCAACAACAATACTTTTTTATTATCTACTCTTTTAATTAGAGAGCTTTGGTGACTTAGTGGTAAGAAGCAGTGCTGCAATCCCAAAGGCATATGGTTTGAACCCTGCTCTGTGGGAGAAGGATGGACAGTTTCCTTCTACGCAATTAATTGCCTCTGAAAACCTGCCAGAGGGTCAGTTATGAGTCAGTTCTGATGTGATAGCACACAATAACAACAAGAAAAACAGCAGACATTTAATTATAATTAAATTGTAACTGAATTTCCCAAGAACTGCCTAAAGAGCAAACAGAGTTGTCCTGGAGAAAGAGTAACCAGGTGCTCCTTAGAGGCAGACATGGCAAGACTTCACCTACATACTAGGGACATGTTGTTAAGAGGGGCAAAAAGACATCATGCTTGGAAGGGTAGAGGGACAGCAAAAGAGAGTAAGGGCCTTGGCAGGATGGACAGGCTCAGTGACTGTAACAATGGGCTCGAGAATATCAGAGGACGAGGACGGCTCAGGATCTGGTGAGGCTCAGCTCTGTTGTTCACAGGGTCACCATTGTACTCACCTCGACAGCACCTAACAAGAGATTTAATTTATTTCCTCAAGGAATTGTTTCAATACTTAAAATGTTCTTATTAATTACAAAGGTAATGTTCTGATAAATGATTTTTGTTGAGTTCTTTTTTCCCTATAATTATATTTTATTCTTTTTCATAAACATTTACAGAGATTTTGGGTTTCCATTCATTCACCGCTGCACCATTCTCCCTACCCTCCTCCCAGTTTGTTCTTGTCCAAATGCCACAGTGCTTGTCAAAGCCAGTTCTGATTAATCTTCTTTGTCAGTGTGTCCTTTGCCATTCCCTATCACTCCTCCCTGAGAGAGACTTCACCCTGAGTCATAAGGAAAAGGGGATGGCGTATTCTCTTAGCTACTTCCTGCTGAAAAGGGACGCTGTGGGTTTCAAGGTGAAGATCTTCTCTCACTACTCTAAAGGGCCCCTTTGGCGGTAGGAAACACATAGACTATTATGGAGATTGATTTTGGAATTTAGATGCACTCTTATTGATTGTGCTTGGCTATACATGTTCATATCCTTGAAGATGTATCATGGGGGTGTTGCAACCTAGAAGACACAAATTTGACTAACAAGTTATAAGTACATGAGTCAAAAATTATGGAAAAGTAAAAGAAAAGATTCTTTCATTGTTCCACAAACCACCCCCCAGGTCCCCTCCACCATGCAGCCCTTGCTCTAGACTCCTGTGATGACAGAAACACCCAGTTATATATCTCTTTTAAACAGTTCCCTCCCTCCTCCGCCTCAGTGCAGCACACATTTTGTTGAGTTCTTGGAAGTATGAATTTAGAAACATACTGTTGTAAAACAGAAACATATTTTCACAATAATAAGTAGATGTTGAGGTTTGCATCTTCTCAGTATGTCTAATGCTTCCTTTATTAGCAAATACAGTGTATTTATCAAGTATTTGCTTTGGGAAAATGTACTGTTAAGGACCTTTCTAAAATGGTGAAGAGGAACGTCAGTTTGAAGACTAAGATGTTCCTGATTCAGGCCAAGGTCTTTCCAATCACTTGCTATGCATCTGAGAGGTGGGCAATGCATAAGGATGACAGAAGTAGAATTGATGCCTTTCAGCTGTGACGTTAGAGGAGAATACTGAATATCCCATGAACTGCCAAAAGAACAAACAAATACGTCTTGGAAAGGGGTGCAGCCAGAGTGCTCTTTGGAGACAAGGAGGGTGAGGCTTTGCCTCATATACTTCAGGCAAATTCCTCCGGAGGCTATTCCTTGGAGAGGGACATGATTCTGGGAATGGTGGAGGGTTGGCGAAACAGAGGAAGACCCTTGACCAGGTGGATTGACATGGTGACTGCTATAATGAGCTAGTGTGCCAGCAGGTGTGAGGATGGTACAGGAGAGGATGTGGTTCAGACCTATTGTTCATAGGGTTGCCATGGGTCGTACTTGACTGGATAGACCTAACTACAACATGAGTCAATTCAATGGCACCAAAAAAACCCAACAAAGGTATTTGTATAATAATTTAAAACATGAAAAATATGTTTAAAATGTGTTTTTATTTATTTCTCACAATCACTTGATTATATATCATTATTTTCAACTTAGATGTAAAGATATTTACTATATTTTTTAACTTAAAATTTGCAAATTACATACATAGGAAGCTGACTCAAAAGGAAAGTTTATGGTTTAAAAAACATATAACACATATGCTATTTGAGCAAATGTCTGGTAATCAATAAGATTAAATGATTTGCTTAATAATATGCAAGTGGAAGAACAGAGTCTTTTCTTGCCCCTTAGACATCTGTCTCCTATCCTGTTTTCTGGGAGCCATTACATAAGTGATCCGCATTCGGCAATTCAGTATATGACTCAGATCAACTTACTAGCTATTTTTACACTAGTTATAAAAAGGAACAATTAGTAGTTAATACTTCTATACTGTGTTTTCTTATAAACTTTGTTTTCCTGTGTTATTATCTTTCCTTATAGGAGACCAAGGCACAGGGACTCATCATCAAAGGTCATCAGTTTCCAAGTAAATCCTTGAACATTTAATTTGTGCATGTCACTGTTTGAAAGCAACTTTTTGAACTTTTTTTTCTTCGAAAACTAATTTAAAGGTGTTGCTTCTAAGGTGGGAATTTTGAAGTCCCTGAACCAGGTATAAAGATTTTACTTGAGGCACAAACCATATGGTGCTTGTTTAAAAATGGTTCCAGCTTGATATTCTAACAAAATCTGAAACAATTATCACTTTCTCAAGATGCTAAGACTTAGGGCCTGCCAATGTCAGCATTCTCCAGGTGAGCATGCGATGTTCCAAGTAGCCGGCACCACGGCTCCCAGGACAGCTGTGGCTTCCTCACACTGGAGAAGAACCCAGTGCTGGCGCCTCTGATTTTGCGGGGCTCCCGCAGGGCTGCTGTGAGAAAGCTCTTTCCTTTCCCCACATCACGTCTGCAGGTGCCATCCCATATTCTCTCCATGACTTTCACAAAAACAAATTTCATTTTTTTTGAAACTTTTGTAACTTTTCTAATGTTTAATGTTCCTGTTGGAAAAAAAAAAGAAGGGAGTTCTGGTGGCCTAGTGGGTAAGGAGTTGTGCTGCCAACCCAAAGTCAGGTGGTTTGAATTCATCAGTTGCTAGTCAGAAGAGAGGGGGGGAGGAAATCTCTCCTCCTGTGCAATTTACAGCCTCTGAAAACCTGCTGGGTTCTCAGCTCTAAGTTGGTTCTGACGTGATGGCAATGAGTTGAGTTGTTGAGTTAAAAAGAAAGAAAGGAAAAATAACTATGAGATATCATCTCATCCCAGTAAGAATAGCAAAATTTAGCAGAACGGCAAACATTAAATGCTGGCGAGGTTGTGGAGAAACTGGAACCCTTATTCACTGTTGCTGGGAGTGTAAAATGGTGCAGCCACTGTGGAAGACAGTATAGCGCTTTCTCAAAAAGATGCAAATAAAAATACTATTTGACCCAGCAATTCCACTATGTGGAATATACCTCTAAGAAACTATAACTGACACTCAAGCAGATATATGCGCAACCATAGTTATAGCAGCTTTGTTCACAATAGCAAAGAGTTGGAAACAACCTAGGTGCCCATCAACAAACGAATGGATAGAGAAGCTCTGATGTATTCACACAACGGAATACTATGCTGCATTGAAAAACAAGGAACTCATGAAATATTATACAAAATGGGTGACCTTGGAGGACACTATGCTGAGTGAAATATCTCAGTCACAAAAGGACAAATATCACATAGGGCCACTGTCGTAAAATGGGACTGACATCGAGATTGAGGGAAGAGTAAGAAAGAGGGGATAAATAATGTATATGGTATTGAAAGACTTTTTCTTTTACTTTTCAAAGAGAAGAGCAAATTGGGGGACAGGGAAAAGGCGGGAAGAAAAGTGCAACAATGAATGAATGGAAACCCTAAGTTTCTTTAAACTTCCATTAAAATGAATTAAAAAAAAAAAAGAAAGGATGGAGGAATGAAAATAAGGGAGAAAGGAAGGAAACAAACAAAGCTAATACATTCTGATAAAAATGTCTATTTTCACTTATAGGAGACTGATGCAGCTTGTACATACTATTAAAATTTTTTGTCATATTTTGAGGTTTTTAATAGCTTTATTGAAGCACAATGAACATATCTCAACTCTTGCCCATTCTAAGATTAGAATTATAGTATTTTTAATCTATTTTAAATATGGCAAAACTATCAGAACCATCTAGTGTCAGACTATCTTCCTTAGCCCCAAAAGATCCCTAAGACTAACAAAAACCCCACTGCTGCCTAACTCTTTATGGGAGGAGCACATCGTGGATTTGAACCTCTGGCTTTTGAGTTACCATAACACATATACCACAAGAACTCCTTAATATCAACCAAGATATTTACAATTTCAATGGAACACTTTGGCCTAACCTTCTTACACATGCCTGTGCTGAAGATGCTGCCTCAGGATAAAAATGGAAAGCAATTTCAATTATTTTAGTTCTTCTAAATGAAATTTCCATTATCTTAGTTCTTCTAGCTCTGACCCATGTTAATATCCACCGTCCTGAAAGAATAAGTGTTGGGCAATAGGGAAAGTACCTGGGCTTGGATTTAGAACACGTCACTGCAGTCCTGCTTGTTAGCCTAACAACCTGGGGGCTGCAGTGGCCTAGTGTGGGATCCTAATGGCTAAGCTTCAATTTCTGTTTTCTAAAGTGAGGATTTTTGTTTCAACCTCACAGGTTGTTATGAAGATGAAGCATCTGTAAAAGTACCTTGCAAATCACAACGCAGCAGACAGAGATAGTAGACACAAGTAGGATGGGAGAATAGACCAACTTGCAGATGTTAACTTCCGTCCCAGTTGTATAAACATGCTAGAGGCCTTTGGGGTAGTCTCAACCAATTGCAGATGTATAGACCACAAAGATGTTGTTCTCGAGGGCTCCCTGAGGGTCTCATATCTACATAAACTCAATTTGAAATGTATGATGCTAATGCTTTCCAAAACATTTTATGTCTTCAATTATTTGTGCCATTAACTCCCAGGAGGCCATAGAGCATGTGTATTAGAAAAGCTGTAACTTGTCACTTGGGTCATCCTTTTTAAGCTTCTGTAATCTAGAGGATAGCTACCTGGCCAACTGACTGGAAGAGATCCATATTTATTCCCATACTCCCAAATAGGTGATCCTACAGAATGTGGAAATTACTAATGTCTCACCAAGCAAAATGGTGCTGAAGATTATTCATAAATGACTGGAACAGTACATTGACAGAACTGCCAGAAATACAAGCTGGATTTAGAAGAGGCTATGGCACTGGAGATATCATTACTGATGTCAAATGGACATTTCAGCCATAATTGAAAGTAGAGTATTATAAGGATGTCTACTTAGGTTTTATTAACTATGCAAAGGCATTTGGCTGTGTATATCACAATAAAATGTGGGTGGCCAAACAAAACAAAGCCAAAACAAAGGAGATAAATGCCAAAATGAAAGAGATGGATAGAAGATTTCAAAGGGCAGCTTTCAAAATATCATAATGGAATGTGCAAAGAGCTAGAGTTGGAGAATAAAAAGGGAAGTTTGCTTGGCATTGCTTAAGTTGAAAGAATTGTATAACAAATTTAAGCTTCAGGTTGCAATACTAAGAGATATAGGTAAAATCTTGAATGATCCAGGATGCATCAAAAGAAGAATAGATTGAGAAATTGTAGTACATGCATACAATGGAGTACTATACAGGATTGAGGAACAATGATTTTGTAAAATATGATATGGCATAGAAGAGTCTAGAGAGCATTATGCTGAATGAACTCAGTCTCATAACGACAGATAATACAGAAGACTATTACTGTAAAAATAGAAGTATAACTAGTAAGTTGTGTATAAAAGTCCAAAAGGGGATGAATGTGTGAGCATGTGGGATGTTAGGGGGATCATAAGGATGATAGAGTTTGGTGGGCAGAGAGAGGGAGTGAAGGAATTAGGAAAGATACAATGGGAGTCTGAAAAGATGAGACACAAATAGGCATAGATCAATGACGATTGATTTTATAAAACACAAT
The DNA here is from genome assembly GCF_000299155.1 of Elephantulus edwardii. Taxonomy (NCBI): domain Eukaryota; kingdom Metazoa; phylum Chordata; class Mammalia; order Macroscelidea; family Macroscelididae; genus Elephantulus; species Elephantulus edwardii. The sequence goes on from NW_006399780.1 coordinate 13,409,345, forward strand.
GACTATGAATGATCATATAAAACACAATATAAGTGAAAAAAAGTGTGAATCACAATGTACAGGAATGAAAGACAATGTATATAGATTATATATGCAAACCAATATTCAAAAATACATATGGAGAAAGGATACCTCCCTGATGCACGTCTTTCTTGATTTTGAATCATGCAGTGTTATCTTGCTCTGTTCAGACAGCAGTTTCTTAGTTTAGGTTTGGTTTCACATAAGCATGAATAAGTGTTTTAGGATTCCCAATCTTCTCAATTATAGCTATAATTTCTTGTGATCTACACTCAGTTGCTTTTGCATAAAGCCTTTGCTCGCCATCTGATTGAAGGAGGAGCTGGCTGTGACCAGCATGAGACAAACTTGATGGACAAATGAGGCAACTAGAGGCTGCTGGACGGAACCTAGACTTTCATTTGTTGATGGAGAAGCTGTCCGAACCCTTGAAGAATTCTATCTTCCCGTTAATCTGGCTTGAGGCTGCTGTGAAATATATCTGGACTTTGACTGTGTGACATTCTTTGCCTTCCATACCCCAAACCTAGTTCCCTTAATAAAAGGCATGACTGCAAGTAAAAACAAAACAAAACAAATCACATTCTGTTTCCTTCAATACAAAGCACTTTTGGACACACTGTATAAAACGTACTAAAATATTTCCCTTATAATATAATCTTCCACAATATAGCAGTTATCTAAAATACCTACAGAATACACAAAAGAAGTACCAGAAAAAAAAAATAAAAAACTGACTGACATTGAAAAATTTCAGGAAGTATCATATAAACAAAAGCAGTGGTAATGAAGGAGGAAGTGGAAGTTGCGTTGAAGGCATTGGCAAAAAAATAAGGCCCCAGAAATTGATGGGATACCAACTGACTTGTTTCAATTAACAGATGCAGCTCTGTATGTGCTCACCAGTCTATGTTAGGAAATTTGGAGGACTACTGCCTGGCCACTGACTGGAAGAGGTCCATATTTGTTCCCGCTTCCAAGAAAGGTGATCTGATAGAATGTGGAAATTTTCGAACAATATCATTACTAAAACATGCAAGCAAAATATTGCTGAAGATCATCCTCAAACAACTAGAATAATACATTGACAGATAACTGTCAGAAGTTCAAGCTGAGTTTAGAAGAGGCCATAGTACCAGGGATATCATTGTTGATGTGAGATGGATCTTGGCTGAAAGCAGAGAATATCAGAAAATTGTCCATTTGTGTTTTACTAACTACGCAAAGGCATTTGTCTGCATGGATCATAACAGATTATGGCTAATGTTGAGAAGGGTGAAAATCCCAGAACACTTATTTGTGCTCATGTGAAAGCTAGACCTAGATAAAAAAGCTGTTACTAGAACAGAGGAAGGGAACATTGCATGGTACAAAATCAGGAAAGGTGTTCCATCAGGGTTGTATCCTTTCCCCATACATATATACAATCTATATATTGAGCAAATAATCTGAGAAACTGGACACTAAGAAAAAGAATGAGGGATCAAGATTGAAGTAAGACTCATCAATAACCTGTGCTATGCAGATAACATAACCTTGTTTGCTGAAAGTGAGGAAAACTTGAAACACTCACTGTAGAGCATCGAAGATTACAACTTTCAATATGGACTGCATTTCAGCAAGACGATGAAAATTCTCACCACTGGACTGACAGGCAATATCATGATAAATGGAGAAAAGAGTGAAACTGTGAAATCACTTGTTATGCACGTGAGAGGCGGACAACGAATAAAGTTGACAGAATTGATGCCTTTAAGTTGTATTGGAGAAAAGCACTGAATACCCCATGCACAGCCAAAAGACCAAACAGGTATGTTTCAGAGAAAGTGCAGCCAGAGTGCTCCTTAGAGTCAAGGATGGCAAAACTTCATCTCATATATTTGAGTACCTTGTTAGGCAACACTGTTAATTGGAAAGGGATATCATGTTGGAAAAGGTAGAGGGTCCGCAAAAGAGAGGAAGATCTTCAACAAGATGGACTGACACAGTGACGGCAGCAATGGGCTCAAGTGTGTTAGAGGTGATGAGGATGGCAACAGGATAGGACAGGGTTCAGGCTTGAGTTATACACGACTCAATGGCATTTAGCAGCAGCAACAACAATATGTCACTAAAGATGTTCAGATGGCAGAGTACGTTATGTGTTAGGCTACTAACCTAACAGTGAAAGACTGTGGAGTCCACCCGCCAATCTATGGGAGAAAGATGGGCAATTTCCTGACCATAAAGATTTACAGCTTTAGAAGGTTTGCTATGAGACGGAACTAACTTAAGTCAGTGGTATCCGGTCACTGTGAGCGCTGCTGGTGTAGTATGCAATGTATCCCGTAGCATGAAGAATTCACCAGCTGCTTCATGGAATAAAGATAGAGCAGTGTCCTCTCCTAAAGACTTACACTTCCAGAAACGCGAGGGAGGGTCACTCTGAGTCAGAAGTGATTGACTCAACTGCAGTAGCTTCAGTTTTTGTTTTTTTGTTTATATACAGACCTACACCCTGTGTAGTACCTGTGAGGACAAAGGTGACTTTTTATTGCTTCCTGTATTGAGTGCCTGTGACAGAGAAACATGAAATTGCAAGTTAGTTTTCCCACTTGAGTAACATGGTGAATGAAAATGCAGAATCTCCCAGGGGATTCTCATGCTTCCCAACCTTGAGACTGGTACTGATGGGAACACATAACTGAAAAGTGAAAGGCTGGTTGGTCTTGACTGCAGGTTGCAAAATGTGCCTACTGGTGAAGATAGAATTTGTACACTATAATAAAAAAGTATTTGTGCAAGTTTCCTGATAAAATGAAAAGCTGTAAAACACTGTCATTTCTGCATGGAATAGGCGCTCCCATGACACTACCTTGTGCTGAGATCCGCGCACCTAGTGCTCCTATGTGCGGCCATCATTTTTTATTTGCAGTGTTCAGTTTCTGGGGAGATGCTCATGTTAGGCTGCGGAGGAGATGGCATTTGGGCATTGACTAAGGAATACGAAGAGCAACTTCCCACCCAACAACTGGCAGGAATGCCAGCTTAGTAAGTAATCATTTTAATTCTTCTAAAAGAAATATTGGTTGTAATATTTACTACTGGAGGAGTTAACATTTGAAAGCTGCTTTGAAAAACCTACAGCAAATCTAGCATTCAGAGAGGAAGTGCTGCAGAATGGTTAGGGCTTTGGTTCTTGCAAGCTTTTATGACTAGGAAAAACTCCCCCTCCCAACCCCAAAATAAAACTGACTCAAGTTCATTGCCATGGAGTCTGAACCAACTCAGAGTTGACCCCCTAAGTGGGGTTTCAAAGGCTGTAAATCACATGGCAGGAGATTGCCCATCTTTCTCCTGAGAAGCAGCAGGTGGATTAGAACAACTTGCCTTTGGGTTACCAGCACAGCTTCCTATGGACCAGTCACTAGAGCGCACCCCAGAGCTTTAAGACCGTTGAGTCGACTATGGCTCATAGTGACCCTATGAACAACAGATCGGAACCTTGGATCACCTGGGCCATCCCCACTATCTCTGCTAGAGCTCATAGAAAGATAGTCATATGAATACCCACGTCATAGATTTGTTGACCCTTTCTGCAAGAGTCACTCCTCGATAGGCCCGTTACTGTGCACAATATCTAAAACAGTATCAGCGTTTCCACTGACCCCTTCATACTCCATCGCCCACTTAGCATTTAGAACTCACATATATGAAGGTAGAGCTTCCCGTTGGTTCCCCCTCTTATATCTTCAGTACTTCTAATAGTTTCTAGACATTAGTGGCAGCTCAGTGTACATTTACCAAATGGATAAATTATGCTACTTCCACTGCTTATCTATAGGTTGTTAGCATTTTCCAGTTTATGCATAATATTTTTGTAATAAAAAGATTTAAAAAAAATTAGAAATGAGTGGCATTTTACGTGTATGTCTGAATTTTATACTATTGCTATGTTGAACTCTAGAAGCTTGGCTGGAATGGGTAAGAATGGAAAACCGAGACAATGAGTTGGAGGGAGAGGAACTTACTATTTCAGGCAATTTCCTGGACATCAGCCAACTCTTTTGATAAATCAAGGGGCTGTAACGTAATAGCCCTTATCAAGAAAGCCAACCTATTAATTTAAACCTGGGCCATACTATTTGAATGCCAGCTGCTCCAATTTCTAATAATTTCCAACATATTTTTATTGTTCAGGTTTCTAATAATATCAAGCACATGTCTTCTTCAGCATGAGGAACACATTTAGTTCAAAACCAGTCAAGATGGAAAGCATTTGAACTACATGGAAGAGCCACAGGGGTGAGCTGGCCCCAGGTTAGCAATTCCCACATGGGCTGATATGGAACCAGGAGAAAAGGCTCATTTGCCGTAATGGAGGCTCAGTTTAGGTTTCTTGAGATGATGTTTAACAACCAGGTCAAATACACAAGCCTGTTCTGTGTTAACCTCCCCTGAGTAACATTATCAGGGTCCTGGAGTAGATAAAAGATGATAACTTGATTTTTACTTGAAGGCAAAGATCATTCTGAAGAAGGGGTTGTGAATGGCCCAGATTCTATGTCTGCTTTTGTACATTTTCTCTCTCAGAAATCAATCTCAACTATTCTAAGGTTTCAAGTACCCCAGAGATGCTGCTAGCTTCCAGTTCCATGAACCTACTAACCAAGCACTCTTTTGTGAATGTCAAAGTTCCCGGGACATCAGCTCTTGGATATTTTAAACTCAGAACAAAATTGAGACATTTACCCCAAACAGCACCTGCCACTAGCTCTTGGTAGCTCACAATTCTTCTTCCCATTACCAAAGCAAATGCTAGAGAATCTCTTTGACTCCTCCTTCACCCCACCACATACCTCAAATCATAAATCAGGACTCAATTATTGTTGAAGAGTCTCAAAAATGCATCCACTTTTCCTCAGCACCAGCTGCTCTGTGGCTGACAGCAAAGGCAGTCTGCCTTTGTAAACATTACAGTCCTGAAAACCCTCGCCCTACTCTGTCCTCTGTGGACACAAGAGCTGAAACTACCAGACATCAGTGACATTCTCTTCTGCACAACCACTCCTCATGGTCGGGTTGTCCTCATCTTCCAACTGGATCAGAGCGACAAAATGGCTTCTAAGCTGCCCTTCTCATATCCTACCACAACCCAATCTTGGTGGCAACTAAAAACATCTTTCAAAGAAGCAGACAAGATTGGGCTACTATCTGACTCAAAAACCTTCAAATGACTCCCAAGTTACCAATCTTAGGATAAAGGCCAAACTGCTAGCCATATTTTGGATCATGAAGAAAGATGAAGCAGTTGGCTTCTGTAAAGATTTACAACTTGGAAAATCCTACAGTGTAATGGAGAGTCTGTAGAAGGCTGTAGGATCAATTTTAGGGAGTTCTGGTGGTGTAGAGCAGAGGAAGTGGTGGTCCTCACCCCAGAGCAATGGTTCTCTGGCAGCGCGAATGCACCATTGGCTCTGAAAGAGGGAGACAGATGGGCAACCGCCTCCTCTGCAATTTACATCCTTGGGAAACTGGGTGGAGGGTCAGCTATGAATTGGTTTCAACTGCACGGTGGCAGTGAGGATTTTATTTATTTATTATTTTTAGTTTGAAGATCAACTTTTGGGAGTTGTAACAACATATATGAATAATATGCAAACCAATAAAAAATAATTGTCCTTAGTGGTGAGAATGGTTAAGACCTTGGTATTTTGAATGCACCGAGATGCGTCCCAGTAAAGGGCTGGAGATCTGCTCCGAGGAATCACAACATTGATGGCCTTATGGAACAGCCCTGTCTGCACACACAAGGGAGGCAGGAGTCAGAATCAACTCCACAGTCTCTGGTAACACACGTCTAGGAGGAGGAATAGAATGAAAACAGTGCTTTCACGTAGAGAGTCAGCATGAGCATCGTGTGTGGCTTTTGTTTCATCCCTGTGTGTGTGCCTCCTGAGTGATGACGTAAAACCTATTCTTTCCTGGGAATTGTAATGAAGAAAGGTTTAAAACACGTAACACAAATCCTTGCATTACTAGCCCTCGTCCAACCCTCTGACCTCACTTTTTCCTTTTCTCATCCCTGCATCATTCTCTCAAAAACACGACTCTCTCCTGCTTCTAACACTTTGTAGCTGTTGTTCCTTTCTAGGAAGCACTTTGCCCCTGCCCCTGCCTTGATTGACTAATTCTTTTCCTTCAGATCTCAGCTTCCCCGCAGCTGACAGTTGGGGTAGGTCACCTGCCACATGTCTCGCTGCACGCTGCCCTTCTCCCTTCAACATACGTCACATTGTAGCCTGATTGCTTGTTTCCTTCCCTGTTGTTAGCTCCATTGTTGGAGTTCTGTGCCATCGAGTCAAGAATGAGTCATGGTGACCCTATGAACACCTCAACATCTCTAACACACTTTAGCTGCATGAGAACAAAAGAATATCTCTTCCTCCTCCACTGCTGTGTCTCCCTCCATTGCATGACACAGCACTGGTTGTAGAGTATTAATACTCCTTTTCCTCCTCTTCACTGCCCTTGAGTTGATGCTGACTCATAACAACCCTCTCCCATTTAGTTTCTGAGGCTGTAATCTTAACTCAAGGAGATTGTTTATTTTCCTCCCATGGGGACCCTGAGGGATTCTAAACACCAGAGAGATGCAGTTTCTTTGGTTAGCAGTGTGATCCACTATACATGATGCCACCAGAGGTTCTATAGTAGATATATGTTGCTGTTGTTGATACCATCGAGGGGGAACTGACTCCTAGCTGACCTTCCAGCAGGTTTTCAGAGGTTGCACATTGTCCATCCTTCTCCCAGTGGTGAATTCGAACTGTGTGCCTTTGGGTTGACAGGATGGCTCCTTGCCTATTAGGCCACCAGAGTTCTATGGTAGACTTGTAGCTGGTATTCAATAAGCATGCATTGGATGAATAACTGGGTCCTTCAAAAGAGGATTCTCCACCTCCACAGAAGGCAGGGCCCTGGGGTGGAGGTGGGGATGGGGAAGCCAGAGTTAAGACAGTGGTTAGAATGCTTAGAACAACTAAACAGTGACTGTGTAGGAAAAAAAGGAAATAAAAAGAATGTGTTTTTGTTTGTTTGTTTTACTATTAAACCATATGATGCATTGTTTAATTTTCCCTCCTTTATATAGTGTGGTCTCCCAGCTCCCGCCAAATATCTGCTCTCATGATAAATGTGTTCTTCAGTAACCTCGTCAGTGTGAGGAAATAATTAAAGGAGTGAATAACTCCAGCTTTACGATTCCCCGCCAGCCCTGGAATCCTTGGGCTTATCTGATAGAAGTGAGCCTGGGAGCATCCCGGGGTAGCGTGTTCTCTATTACCTAACGGGCTGGCCAACCGGCAGGAAATGAGAGGGGAAGGCAGGGCCATCTGGGCCCAGAGAAATTGAATACCCCGTGCCTTTGTTCAAAACAACTCTAACCGATACCTTTGAAAAAGCTAATATGAACCATGCGAAGGAGTCTTTACATCTCTCCAAACATTTAATTAAAAACATACACAAAACAATTGGCAGGCTTTGAAAGAAAGGTGGTTTGCTCTCCCCAGATCAAGCCTAGAAGCCAGATTGTAAAGATATTTCTGTAGATATTTTATAGAAGTGAGGAAAATGTAGCTGGTAGAGAAGCTCAATGTCTTTGGCCTCATCAGAGTGAGAGGAGGTGCAAAGTGGGACGGACATTATACTGGGGAGGAATAAAGTGGATAGGGGTACATCTCCCAACACTGTTCACCAAGGTGGGTGAGCACACACTCCCCTAGGTATGAAGAAAGGAAGTAAGAAGAAAGGAACCCAACGTGGTTTTCAATGTCCGGCAATCTCCAGGATCTGCATTGTCCAGGAGCTCGCTGGGTAGTTTGAACAATTTTAGATTACAAAGATGTGTTGAGGGAGGTGAGTGGAGTCAGCCTAACATCTGGGCAAACATTTTCATGGATTTGATCTTGACTCATGGTCTCTGCTGTCAGAGACCTCACCAAATTACTGAAAAGCAACGCTGTCAGTCTGGAGACTAAGGTACACTTGATACAGGCCATGGTCTTTGCAATTCCTTGCTTTGCACCAGAGAGCTGGACAATGACTAGGGATGATAGAAGGGGAGTTGATGCCTTTGAGCTGTGGTGCTGGAGAATAGTATTGAATATACCATGGACTGCCAGAAGAAGTTTGTCCTGGAGAGCTGAGAACAGGCTGTTCCTTGGAGGCAAGGATTCTGAAGCTTCATCTGACATACTTTGGACATGTTGCAAAGAGGGGCTAGTACTTGGAGAGGAATGTCATGCTTGGGAGGGTAGAAGGACAGAGCAGGAGAGAAAGACCCTTGATAAGATGGCTTGATTCAGTCACTGTGGTAATAGGGATAGGCATGTCAGAGACAATAAAATTGGCAAGGGATAGAGCAGGGTTTTGGGCTCTTGTATATACGGTCACTATGAGCTGCAGGTGACTCGACCGCACATAACAACAACAGCAAAAATGTGGTGACCCCATGTATATCTAAGAAGAGCTGTGCTCCATAGAGTTTTTAGTAGTTGAGTTATTTTTCATAGATTGATCACTTTTTTTTTTCTCTGAGACATCATTGGGCTGATTGGAACCTATCACCGCTTTCTGGTCAGTAGCTAAACAAGATAACCCTTAACACCATCGGGGCATCAGCAGTACCATTAACTATTGAGTTGATTCCAACTCATAATGGCCTTACAGGACAGGGAGGAACTTCTCCATAGGGCTTCCAGGGTGGTAAAGCTTTGTAGAAACTGACTGCAACAGCTTTCTCCTATGGAGTGGTTGTGGGTTAGAGGAAAAGATCTTCTCGTGAGGGCTTTAACCCCTGTTCTACCAGGGCTTTTAAATATCCAAGTTGTTGGGTGTGAGGTGCCATCAAGTATATGACTACAAACCATAGTAACTTTATGAACAACAGATCTGAACCTTGCTTTGTCCTGCAGTATCCTCATGACCTCTGATATACTTGAGTCCAGTGTCTCACTCACTGTATCAATCCATCTTACTGAGGGTCTCCTTCTCTTTCTCTGACCCTTCACCTATCCCAGTGTCATGCCTTTTCCCAAGGACTAGTCTTTCCTGACAACATGCCCAAAGTATGTGAGACAACGTTTCTGGGAAGTTCATGAGAGCTGAAAGAGGTTTTTGTGAATCCACCAATCTAAGAGATGGCAAATTGCTTCTGAAAAGTTTGAGATCACTTATCTACTCATGCAGCCACTTATTTATGCAGCAAATCAGATAGTGAGTAGATGATATTCCGGGCCCAGGAACTCACCAGTGGGCAGAGGAATAGCTGACTTCCCTGAACTTACAAAGTAGTGTGGAAAACACAATAAATAGGTAAACACATGAGACTATGCTGAGCAGGAAAACAGTAAAAGGAAGGAGTATAATCATCTAAGTCCAGGAACTTCCACATGTCAGATAGTAGGCTAGGACACTGGGTAAAATGTCAGGTTTGTGTTCACGGAGTTTACAGTCACCTGAAAGAAACTAACTAGGGACAAACTCTGTCAGATGGACATGCAGCATCCCAGGAAACTGGAAAAAGCCCTTGGCCACCTAGGATTGCCGATGAAGGAAGTGTCCTCTAGCTTTTCTAAACCATTCTTTAGGAAAGATAGGACTGGAGGGTTTTATGACTGTGAAGTCCACCCACGTGGGATCTAAGGGGCTCTGTCTATGCTCAGGCATTAACTAAAAAAAAAAAAATCCTTTGCCTACTGAGTTAATCCAGACAAGAAGGGTATCTCTTTACTTGACTTTGATTTATCCATGTCTGTATTAAAGGGAGGTCTTGTGGCTTAGTGCTGCCATCCCAAAAGCATGTGGTTTGAATCTACCAGCTGCTCCACAAAAGAAAGATGGGAAATCTCCTCCTAGGTGATTTACTGCCTCTGAAAACCCACGGTAGGGTCAGCTATGGGTCAGTTCTGACTTGACAGTGCATATCAACAATAACAACAGGTCTGTATTGTAATGAGCTCTAATGGCGGAGTCTGTTGGAGTAACAACAGGTCTGTATTGTAATGAGCTCTAGTGGCGGAGTCTGTTGGAGTAGCACGACTACCCAAAGGTGGTACCTCTCTGATGATTTGGATACATCAGTGGCTCTGCAGGAAAAAGGTGGACAATTATATCCTCTGCAATTAAAAGCCTCCAAAAACTCACTGGAGCATTAGCTGTGACTTGGTCCCCCATTGATGGGAATGAGAGTGAAAGTGGGTTGTTGTTGTTACGTGCCATGGAGTTGAGTATGACTCATAGCGACCCTATGAACAACAGATCTGTACCCTGTCCTATCCTGTGCCATCTTCACACTTCGTGGCACACTAGAACCAATTGCAGCAGTTCTGTGTCAATTCTCCTGTTTGAGGGTCTTCTTCTCCTTTGCTGGCTCTCTACCCTTCCAAATATCATGTCCCTCTCCATGGTATAGTTCTTTCTAGCAACATTCACTAAGTATGTGAGGCAAACCTCATTATCCTTGCCTCCAAAGAGCACTTTGGCTGCACCCTCTCCAAGATATATTTATGTGTCTTTTGGCAGTCCGTGTGATGTTCAGTGCTCTTCTTCAACATTATAGCTCAAAAGCATCAATTGTTCTGTCACCCCTTTCCATTGGCCAGCTCTCAGATGCATATCAAGTGATCGAAAGACCATGGCCTGAAACAGACACACCTTAGACCTCAAACTAACATCATTGTTCCTGTTGTTATGTGCTACTGAGTTGCCTGTGATGCATAGCAATCCTATGTACAGCAGCTCTGAATCCTGCTCTGTCCTGAGCCAGTCTCACTGATTCTGACACACCAATGCCCATTGCCCCAGTCACTGCATCAATCCACCTTATCTGGGGTCTTCCTATCCTGCTCTGTCCCACTACCTTTCCAAGCATAATGTCCTTCTCCAAGAACCAGTCTTTCCTGGCTACATGCCCAAAGTATGTGAGATGGAGCTCCAAAATCCTAGCCTCCAAGGAGAAACTTGGTTTTACTCTCTCTAAGACAGACCTATTTGTTTTCTTTACAGTCCATAATAAGTTCAAGACTCTTCTCCAGCACCACAACCATTACTCCTCAATAATTTGGAGAGGTCCCTAACTATAGACTTTCCCGGTGCAATATGTCTCCTTATTTCTTCATGGCTGGTACCCAGGATGTTAACTGTGGACTCAAGTAAGATAAAGTTGTTGACAGTTTTAAGCTCTTCTCCATCATGATATTACCTATTGGTCCAGTGGCAAGAATCTTTGTTTTCTTGACATTGAGATGCAATCCATAGTAAAGGCTGCATTCCTTGATCTTTTGCAACAAGTGCTTTAACTCTTCCTCCCTTTCAGCAAGCAAGGTTGTGTCACATGCGTAGAACAGGTTATTGATGAATCTCCCTCCAATCCTGATGCCACATTCCTCTTTACAGACTCCAGCTTCTCAAACAATTTGCTCAGCATGCAGACTGAATAAGTGTAGAGAGAGAATATACTCACACTCACTTCTTAATTTTAAACCCCGCAGTGTTCCCCTGCTCTGTACGCACAGCAGCCTCATGGTCCAGGTATAGGTTTTTCATGAGCATAATTAAGTGCTCTGGAACTCCCATTCCATGAGAAAATGAGCAAGATGTCTGTAATGTTTTTAGACAATGATACAATGAACAATTGAGTACTATACAGAAAAGCTCACGCTGATTGGTGAGAAAAGAACCTGCTATGGATTGAATTGTGTTGCCTGAAAAGAGCTATTGAAATCCTCACCTCTGTACCTATGAATGTGCCTCTGTTTAGAAATGGAATATCTGAAGATGTTGTCAAGCTCTGGTGGCAGAAGCCAAGGTGAATTGTGCTGCTAACCCAAAGCTACATGACTTTGGTGATTCAAATACACCAGTTACAATTCAGGAGAAAGAGACAGGGAATCTTCTGTTGCAATTTGCAGCCTCAGAAATCCAGTGAAAGCTGGAACTGATTCGATAACCATGAGTTTGACTTTTTTTTTTTAAGGTAAAATTAAGTTAATAGAGTTTGTACTGGGGCAGGGTAGATCTTAACCCGATAGAATTGCTATTATAAATGAGGAAGACAGACACAAAAGCAGAGAGACAAAAAAGATACTCAAGTGACGATGGAGACAAATGTAGCCGTAAGGCCAGGAGCTCCAAGGATAGTCAGGAGCCACCAGAAGCTAGAAAAGAGGCGTGGGATGAGTCTCTCTCGAAGATCTCAGGAAACATCAGTGTGGTTGACCCCTTAATCTGGACTTGTAGCCTCCAGACTGAGACAATACTTTTTGTCCTCATATCTCACTGTTGTTGTGTACTGCAGAGTCGGAACTACCCGTAGCTGACCCTTCAGCAGGTTTTCAGAAGCAGTAATCACACGGGAGGAGATTGCCCATCCTGTTGTTGTTGTTAAGTGCCGTCGAGTCATAGACAACTCATAGTGACCTTATGAATGAAAGACCTGAACACTTGTATAACTTTCATCATTTCTCCAAGTTCATAGAGTTTCTGGAGATTGCCCATCTTACGCTTGTGATATTTTGTTGCAGCAACCCTGAGAAATTAAGACAGGATCTAAAATTGTAGTTAAGCAGGGGAGAGGAAAACAAAAACAAATCTCTATCCGCTGAAATGATACTGATGAATTCACCCAAATGAGAAGGCCTGGGCCTGGCTTTGTGACAGTGGGGCTTCCTCCCTGAAAGGATAATGTTTTCCTTCGCCAACGAATTAATGGGAGTGAGGACTACACACAAGGAGTGGAGACTAAGGACTCTTCTCTGCCATTATTAACTTGTTGCTGAAAGGTGAGCCTTGATCCTGGTATTAGCAAGGTTTGTAATTTGTATGTCTTTTGCAGAGGCCTTTCATTTTGCTTAAGTGCCTGATGGAAATGTCCTCTTAATTGCCAGCACTCTGGTGGTAATAAGCTACCTCTGTGTTTCATACAGAATGACAGTGAAAGAAGCTCAGCTGGAAACAAGCAAAGGATTAGTAACAACTGCAAATGGAATTAGTGCTCACACCCTAGCAAGAGCAGAACCCGAGAGTGAGCGAAGAGGTGGCATTTTGAATATAAAATACTAATGTTTTCTTTTATAGAGTAGAATTTATTTGAGAGAAGTGATTATGAGTCTTAGTTTATATTCTGGTCATTGAATTGGCAGAGTGATTTATACGTGAGTGCAATCAATGTTTATTAGCTTAAAATGCACAATCTCATTGCTGTTGGAATCAGAACTAACTCATAGCTGACCCTCCATTCCATGGGATTTCTGAAGCTGTAAATTGCATGGGAAGAGTTTGCCCATCTTTTTCACACAGATCCATTGGTGGATTTGAACCACAAGAGAGGCATATCCTCTGGGTTAGCAGCTCAATTCCTTATGGACTATAAAATCATGTTGTTATTGTTGTTAGGTGCCATTGAGTCTAGTACAACAATAGTGACCCTATGACAGAACTGAATCTTGTTCTATCCTGTGCCATCCTCACCATCTCAGCTACACATAAGCCCATTGCTGCAGTCATCATGTCAATCTACCTCTATGGGAGGTTTCCTCTCTTTCACTGACTCTCCATCCTTCCAAGTATGATACCATTTTCCAAGGAATAGCCTCTTCTAGCAACATGTCCAAAGTATGAAAGATGAAGCTTTGTCATCCTTGCCAAGAAGCACTCTGTCTGCACCTTTTTCCAAGACATACCTGTTCTTTCTTTTGGTAGACCATGGGTTATTCAGCACTCTTATCCAGCACCACAACCCAAAGACATCAATTCGCCTGCCATCCTTATTCGTAATCTAGCTTTCAGATGCATAGCAAGAAAAGACTCTGGCCTGAATCAGGTGCACCTTAGTCTTCAAACTGGTATCACTGCTCTTCAGTATTTTGGAGAGATCCTCGACAGCAGACTTGCCTAAAACAATGCATCTCTTTATCTCTTGACTGCTGGTACCAAAGGTGTGACTGCTGATCCAAGCAAGAGGAAATCAATAACAATTTCAACCCTTCCTCCATCATACCATCGTAAGCAGCAGTAGTAACAACAATATTAACAATAACTACTACCATCTTTGCACAGGATAGGACAGGGCTCAGATCTGTTGTTCATAAGGTAACTATGAGTTGTACTCAATTGGATGGCATCTAAACACCACAACTCCCATTTTTAACAATAGGTGCCAGGTGTGGGTCATTGGTAGTTCAGTGGCTGGATTCTCACTCCCTGTGGATGACCTGGGTTCAACTCTCATTCAGTGCGTCTCCTAGGCAGCCACAGCCATCTATCTGTCAGTGAGGTGAGTGCACTGTTAGGATACTGAACAGGTTTCGATGGCACTTCCAGACTAGGATGAAAAACCTGTGATATGATTCTGAAGGATCAACTAGTAAAAAATTTATGCATCACAACAGTTTCAGCTGCAGTCAATCATGAGCGCGGTACAGAGAGATGTGGCATTTTCTTCTGCCATTCAGAGGTTTGCTATGAGTCAGAAGTGGACATGATGACAGTAACAACCTAGCAATGTACTGGGAATTTTGGCTGAACTCTCACATATATTATTTATGTAATCATTGCAATGCATCCTGCTGAAGCCAGGATTATTATTTGACTTGATTTGCAGAGGCAGTCACTAAAGCTGAGAGGTTGGCTTGTGTGACAAGGTCACACAGTTGGTGAATGGACTGAAACTGAAGAGGCTGAGTAATGTGTCCCAAATTATACAGCTAATATACAGTCAAGCTAGAATTAGAACTCACTACAAATTCCATTCTCCTACCTACCACCTCATATCGTGAAGAAGTTGGAGAAGCTGAGATGAGCTTTTATTTCCTGACCCACAAAGGGTCACTGGAGAAGAAGCAGGCCTAATCCAACTATAAGACTAACTATTCTGGAACTAAGACTGAATGATGTTTCTGGTGGACCACTGGGAGTACACATATTTTTTTTTAGTACAAATTTTTAAATAAATTCAGAGGGTTTGAGGGAAGATGGTGGGGATTTGGGCTGTTTCCAGACAGTACAAATCAGAGTTTAGTTTCCTAAGACTCCAATTCTGAGAGTTTTGAAATACCTAGAAGAAAACCAGCACTCATGTGAGAACTAAGTAACACTTATGTTAGGGGTTTTCTTAATCTAATCAATCCCTAGAAAAACAGTTATGAATCAAGATATGTTTGTGCATTCAATATATGTAGAAACTAAGGCTCACAGAGGGCTTAAGAATTTGTCCAAGACCCATGACTTGTAAGTGCAGAACTGGTATTAAATCCAAAGCCTATCAGAATGCTGGCTGCTTTCACTGTAAATTCATGGACAGAACTTTCAGTGGCCCAAGTATAAGAAAACATCAACATTTTCTAGATCTTCTCAGACTTTGCTGTTCTCTTCAGATCCCCATTATCTCTTCTCTATCCATCTGCAGGACATGTTATTTTCTATTTAAACAGAGTCTTAGAAAACAACAGGAATAGACCTTCCTCAAATTCTCCCTGTAACTTACCCAATTAAGTACATTTGTGCACAAATTCTGCCTGTATTTTTTGCTAAATTGTTGTTAGTTCTGAGACCAAGCCCTTCCCTCTTCTACAAGATCTCACCCTCTCTCCTTATAGTAGAACACAACTCTAGGAAATATCCTCTATATCTCTTGTATCATTGATTTTATTTAATTATTGGATCATTCTTATCAGCACACAGGTATATTGTAACATCTTAGATTTTCTTAAAGTCCTCCCTTGGCCCTGTGGTGCCTTCCACTGAGCAGCGAAGTCCTTGAAAAGAGTTGTGTAGTCAATGAAAGAATTAAACTTCAACTTTACATTTTTTGCCCTTGAATGGGCCATATATTCTAGTTTCTTTGCATGTCTTGTGATTTTCTGTTGAAAACTTGCCCTTTGAATATTTTAATGTGGTAACTCTAGAAAATCAGGTTCTCCCTTTTTGTCAGTTGCATTCGTTGTTCCTGATTTTTGAGGACTATAACCATCCATTTAGTGAGATTTTAGAATTTTTTAAAGACTGTATTCATTGTCAAGTGTAGTTATGAAAGTTTATCCCTTTATATTATGTTTAGTCACTGATTTGACAGATATTTCCTTGAATACAGAGAGTAAAAAAACAAATCATCAAATTCCCCTCCAAAGCCCCATCACACCATTCCCTGACATTTAGCCAAGCCTTTTCCAATTCTACTTAAATCTTTACTTCCTTTTTGTGCGGAATGAAGCAATCAAGTGAGGTAAAAGTTTAAAGTCTTCTCAGGTCTTTGCTGAGCACACCTCTTGTACTAGACATGCACATCATTTTCTAAATTTCTCTATATATATTGGTATTTTTTTATGTTCTAGCTTATCAAAAAAATTCTTATCTTGTTTTCTCCCATACTTTATAGACACATTATTTACTTAAAGAAAAGAAAATAAATGTGAAACTTTGAGGCTTTCATAATATTGTTAAAACTTGGTACTAAGTACCACAATGTTTAGTTAGAACTTACACACACACACACACACACACAGGGGGGTTTTAAGGAGGATTTTACCATTGACATTAGAATTTCCAGTTCCTGGAAGCTCCAATGTCCTACTAGGTAAGGAGTTGTGCTGCCAACTCAAAGGCAAGTGGTTCAAGTCTCCCAGCGGCTCCAAGGGGAAAATACAGGCAATCTCCTCTTGTGTGATTTACAGTTTCTAAAAATCTACTGGAAGGCAAGTTACAAGCTGGTTACAATGAGAGCAAGATACGATGGAAAAAAGAAGTGATTTTATGCAGTTTATTATTTTAAAATTATCTACAGAAAAGGCACTTACTATTGGAAGGCTGATGGTCCTTCTATTCTCCCCCTACTTACGGGGCTGCTTGCACATTATCAAACCCAGTAGTTAATTCGTGGTCCTCAACCAAACTGACCTGTTATAGCATTGAAGACAACTGATCAAGTAATCCTTTCTTTCTAAAAATCTGTTACACATGGCTTGTAGGAAAGTGTGGTTGGCATGAGGACAGCCAAGTCTGACTTCCATAAACTCTACACAGGAGGGAAGAATTCTCATCAACAACATCAGGAGCACAATGCTGATTGCTAGGAGGTCAGAGAAGCCCTCACATTCTAGTACTTTATTCTATCATTTTTTTATTTTTTATAAATTTTATTATTTTGTGTGTGTGTGAGTGTACCATCAAATCAGATCTGACTGGTACAGGAGGAGATTGTCCCTCTTTCCCCGCCAGAGCATCTGGTGGATTCGAACCATACGTCTCTGGGATTGTAGTTGCAGCTCCTTGCCACTAGGTCACCAGAGCTCCCCTATTCTATCAATTTTAACACCAACTGTCTCTCCCACAGCTCTCACTACTCCACTACATGCTTTGCTCCTCTGTTTCAATGACCACACAGAAATCACAGACTATACTCACAATTACGCAGTTTATTAGAGAAATTGCTTTTATGTACCACTGGCTCAGAACTGACGCATAGCTGACCCTTCAGTGGATTTTCAGAGCCTGTAAAATGCACAGGAGCAGCTGGTGGATTCAAACTGCCTGTCTTTAGCTTGGCAGTGCACCTCCTTACCCAATGGGCCCCCAGAATGCCTATTAGAGAAAGAAGAGATTACAACTCAAAAGGGAAGTACAATTCTTCAGTCAGGACAGCTTCTTCTTAGATCTGCTTTCAGGCAGGCGGTCCTCTAGCCTTCAGCCTCTCAGCTCTGGGCCAGTGCTACAGAGTTTGGTTGGTTGGTTGGTTTGTTTTTAGTTTTGTCAATTATGTGCACGTCCTTCCTTCCCTGCACACTCTGCCAATAAGCCCCGTCAGAGGCCTTAGTCCTGGCTCTGAGGGGTGGCAGCTCTCATTCAGTTCCGTCTCACACCAGTCTTTGATTCTGCACCAACTCTGCGGCTACTGCTGCTGCCTCTCAGTCCATCTCAAGCAGGAACCTCTGGTCATAGGATGCTGCTTCTTGCTTGATGGTCGCGAGGTTCCCATCTTCTGTCTCTGAACCTGCTCAGCTTAAGCCTGGGTGGATGGCAAAACTGATCTATCCCCTTATTAGCGGTCTGCGTGCCTTCAGAGTGGGAATATTGATATGTTCCCATCTAAAAAGGAGCTACCTCTTATTAAGGTATCTAATCCCATTGACAGGGCCATGGCTTTGAATCCCTTCAGTCATCCCCAATCCTCTGAAAACTCCAAGTCCAGAAAGGACCTCACTTCTTTCTCTCTGGTCCAGCATGTCAGCCTCTGTACAGACTCTAACTTTCCCCTGAGTTAAAGTTACCCGCTGCTGTCACTATCATCTCCTTTTGCATCTCTCACAGGCTTCTCCCATTCAGTACACCATAAGACAAACTCACGCTCTTTCCCTCTACATAGGGGTCTCCTCCTCCAATCTCCATCTCAGAACCTAGTATCTTGCATGGACCATCTGTTGCCAGACTAGGGTGGAGTTCTAGGAGTCAAATTGGACCTTCAGTTCATCAGCAATGCCTGCTGGTCTTATCTCTTGATCTCCTGCTGTCACTTGAGAATCTTAATCAGCATGTTCAAGAGTTTAAGAAGTCCTGCAGGAAAGAAACCCTTTCAACTTGTTAATTCAAGGTTTTCCGATCCTATTTGTACCAGGAACACTTGACTTCAACATTACATCTCCTGACTGCTGTGCCATGGCATATTTTGGGGGATGTGTCACCTTGTCTTCTATCTGGGAGTGATGGTAACATTTTAACAGTCTCTAGAGGGAGTTTCTCCCCAGGGTTTGACAATGTGGTAGGCTCATCTTTGCTGCAGCACCATACCAGAGGGTTCAGAAGTAGAGGCTTTGCTGTGACATGGAGTAAAACATCTCAGGGGACTCCACTCCTGAGGTGAGGAGGGGAGATGGATCTGTAGAAGCATCTTCTATCAAAACAACGCCAAGGAGACACAGCAGGGCTGCTTGCACTGACTATACTGACATATTGCGCGCGCACGTGTGTGTGTGTGTGTGTGTGTGTGTGTGTGTGTGTGTGTGAGAGAGAGAGAGAGAGAGAGAGAGACCTGGCTCTGGCAAGGCTCCTGCTCCTCCCTTCGCTTCCCTTACCTGGTGGGAAGAAACTACTTGATTTCATCTATTTTATCAGTTAGAGTCCACGGGGACTATTCCTGGGTGTGGGGGGGGGAGACACACAGAGAGAGAGAGAGAGAACACGCAGGATGGGGAGGGAGAGGGTGAGGGCGAGGGAGAGAGAGAATGAATATCAAGTCTGGGAATACTTTGTTGTTTTTAATTAACAAATTTTTGGCAACAGAACCAGAAAGTTCTCCCTGGGCTCAGAGAGGAGCAGGAAGGTCTGTGTGCTTTTCTGATAACCTATAGCTATAAATGGAACCCATTCTTTGCTTTGTAACTGCTTAGGCCAACCATGAAGGTGCAGGCCTTGTAACTACAATATTTTTTTGTCGCCCTGCCCTGCCCTTCCTTCCTTTCCTCCCTACCTCTTTCCCTCCCTCATTCTCTCTCTCTCTCTCATATGCCTGGACTGAAGATTTGAGTGGGTCTTATTAAATGTCCTCTGGAAAGAGAGATTTTCAAAAATTTCTTTCACGGGATATTTAAGAAAACCCACTCAAATACCCAGGACAGAGATGTGGCTATGTCATCATGACTCCTTTGCAAACTGGCAGAGTGTCACTGTTCCAATCTCCAGGAATCTCATTCAGTGATTTTTAAACTAGTATATACTTTCAGGTTTCTATTTATATATTGATTCAGTCAAGGGGTGATTTATTGTGCTAGATCATATTTTGGGTTGCTGCAGATACGCGATTTAAAATAGGAAGGCGCTCTGGTGGTGCAGGCTGCAAGGAGCTGAGCTGCTAACCCGAGAGACAGCCTCTCTGAGGTTTCAACTGTGCAGGCGACAAACAGGTAATCTCCTGTGGAAGTTACAGCCTCGGGAACGCACGGGAGCTTCATCTTAAGTCGGTTCTCACAGGATAGCAGGAGTTTCTCTGGAGCAGACACAGTATTCAACAAAATAGTAAAAGGTTTTGCCTTACAGAAAGCTAGATAATCTCTAACAGATGGCTTAGTGGTAAGGAGGAGTTGCACTGCTAACTAACCCAAAGGCAGCTGGTTCAAATCTACCAGCTGTTCTACAGGAGAAAGATCAGAGATCTCTTTCTGTGACTAAACCGCCTCTGAAAACCTGCTGGAGGGTCAGCTATGAGTTAGTTCTGGTGGCCTAGTTTACCACTAGAAACTACGCTGCAATACTAACGGCATGCAGTTCGAATACACAAGCTACTCAGCCGGCAAAGGATGGACAAGGCTTTCCGTGCAATTTACTGTTTCTGGAAATCCGCTGCAGGGTCAGCTACGGATCGGTTCTGAGTGGACAGTACACAACAACAACAACAACAACAAGGAGCTCTGGTGGCTCAGTTCACAGGGAGTTGAGCTGCTAACCCAAAGGCAGCTTTGGTGGTGGTTTGAATCCACCAGGAGCTCTGTGGGAGGAAAATGGCATAATCTTCTCCTATTTAATTCACAGTCTTGGAAACACAATGGAGCATCAACTATGAGTTAATTCTGACTCAACAGCAATGAGTTACTTTCTATCTAGAAGTAGATGTAGATAGGGTTTGGGTGTTTTGTTTTGTTTTGTTTTAAAGGACAATCACAAGGTAGGAAGTGCTAAGAGAAAAGTGAAGCAGGAATTGGAGGGTGCTGGAGAGGGCCTTGGGTCTTCCTGAAAGGGTGGTTGTCAATAAAAACTCTGTGTGTGTGTGTGTGTGTGGGGGGGGTTATTAGCTGAGGTCGAGGACTGGCAGCAGAAAGGAGGCTGTGCCTTCCTCCAGCACTGGGAAGCCTGTGTAGGTCAACAGGAAGGCAGGTGTTATAGAAAGAGGGCCAAGTTTGTAGATTTGACCTTTTAACATTTAATCGGGATCTCTAAGGAACCATTGTATCTCTTTTATAAATAGACACAAGAACAACTGGAGAGAAAGTTGGAACCAACTCAGAGTTGACCCTCCAGCAGGTTTTTGGAGGCTGTAAATCACACAGAAGAAGATTACACACCTTTCACCCATGAAACAGCTGGTGGATTTGAACCACATGTCTTTGGGTTGACAGCACAACTCCTTACTATTAAATCACCAAATTATTCCCTGAACCTAAACAGATGTAGGTACTCTTTAATTGTGTATTTCATCTTTAAATATAAATATAGAGAACATCCCTTGCAGACAGATTTTTTTTCCAATTTTAACTGCAAGTTGACTGGGAGACAGAAATAAAGATACGAATGAATATTCTCACCAACATTTACTTCCAAATAGGATTGGAGACTGCAATTCAAACTTCCTCCCTCATTCTTGTGGCTCAGATACTTATTCTCATTTCCTCAAGCAGCCTTCAAAATCTAGAATTTATTTCCAAGAAAGATGTCCCAAGATCATGGACAACATGGTGTATTCTGGGAAAAGACCATCCCTGAGGCATTTTTAAGACTTCAATGATCACATGTGCTGAGATAATGGGGTAGTCAGGTAGGGGGTATTTAATAGATCTCTGGTGGCATAGTACATTTGCACTCTAAACCTAAAGGTTAGGTCTCTCTGGCTTTTTAAATCCACCAGCAGCACAGAGAGAGATGTGACATCCTCCTGTGCAATTTATAACCTCTCAAAATCCCAGTGAATGGGACAACCTCTCCAGAAGGCAGCTTGACATTTCCTCAGAAAGCTGAACATAGAAATTCCATATAAACCAGCTATTCCACTGCTTGGAACATAGGCCGAGAAAATGAGAACTGAGGCACAAATGGAGACTTGTACAACAATGTTCATAGCAGCGTTATCCACCATAACAAGAATGTGGAAACAGCCCAAATTCCCAACCATGACAGAATGGGCTGAGAAATTATGGTACATTCACAATATGGAATACTATACAGCACATAGGAGCAATGATTCTGTAAATTACTGTTTAACGTGGGAGGGACTGAAGAGCATCATGCTGAGTGAACTAACTCAGTCCCATAAGGACACACACTGTGTAAGACCATTATTGTAGAACGAGCATGAGGATCTAAGGGAATGGGAGCAGATGAGTGAGGATGGGCTGAGTGGAGTCCGGGGGCGGGGGGTGTGCATTGTTAATTGTAGGGTCGCACAATTTGATGGGTGGAGAGAGGGAGAGGTGAAGGAAATGGGAAAGATCTGGTGTGATAAACAATATACACGAGCTTTGTAAATAAACCAGTATAAACCGCGCCCCCAAACCAAAACCAAAACCAAAACCAAAACCAAAACCAAAACCAAAACCCCAATAGAGGGTCTGCTATCAGTCAGTCCCAGATTGATGACAAGATTTAAATTTTTTGTGGCAATGAGATTGAAGGTATGAATGGATTTGAACCCAAGTTACTCCCTCTAGGTTTATCGCCTTCACGTAGATTTCCCTGCTCCTCCTAGCCCTCACCAGTATCTTTCTTCCCTTAAATCTTCTATGTCCTTTATTTAACTACCCGTTTGAACTGGTTGCTATCACTCCCAATTATGCTCTGAGTTTCCCACCTTGGTTATCCACAGTGGTACGAGGAGAGCGCCCCTGGTGGTCCATTGTGTGCCAGGTGCTATTTAATGGTGCTTTTTTAAAAAAAAAAAGTAGATCCCAACGCACTCCATTGGGGTGGGAGTGGGGGGTCGGGGGGATTGTATACCAATGAAGAAGTTTATCTTTTGCTTTTCAAAGACAGGAGCGAACTGGGGGGAGTGGGTAGAGAAAAAAGTGCAACAATAAATGAATGAAAATCCAAAATCTCTGTAAATGTTCACTAAAATTATAATGAAAACATATAAAGCATATATATAAAAGAGAAGAGACATATTTGAGAAGAGAAAACATATATGTATATATCTTGTTTTTATTTGCTAATTGCAACCATTGTATTGTGTTTATTTCTATTCTACCCAGACTGATTTTCCCTTGCATTGTTCCTTGTAATGTTCTTTGTCTAACCATTATATTTCTATATTACCAATTTAAAAAAATGTAAAAAAAAATCCCAAAACAATTTGTCATGCCCAAGTGGGATTCATAAAAAAAGCATTTATTGGCATATACTCCCTTAAGAATATTAACTCTCTATGTTTCTGATCACTTAATGGCTGAGTAAAAGATAGAATTTGTGAAAAAGCAGATCAACAGGTCTTTCTTCCAGGCACTTCTGGGAGATGAACTGACCCAGTGACTAGGCCAATGGACTTGAACATGGTGGTGGTTGTGCGGGCAGGGCAGGGTAAGCCAAGGCTTTGATCTGTTGTTCATAGGGCTACTAGGAATCTTAGTTGACTGAATGGCATCACCTAATAACACAGCTTCCAGATAGCATGCCACTGGTAAGGGGACCAGCTTTGACTATCTAGGGTAAATGCGTGTGATTTTCAGCGAGACTTGAATTCTAACCTGCCTTTAACTACACAACCTGAGTCTTTAAGACTCGGGGGGGGGCGGTTATGTAAAAATGGGCATAACTACATTGTGAGTTTGTGGTGTATTTATATCAATTTATTCAGGCCTTGGAATGATACTAAATGAGATCTTCTGTCTTGTAAGTTCTTTATAGCTTTTAAAGCTCTCCTTTTATCTACTCACATACATTCATTGTTGTGGATTTGATTCTGACTCATAGGGATCTTATGGGACAGAATATAACTGCCCCATTTGGTTCCCAAGGCTGTAATTATTATAGAGGGATCTCTGCTGGCAGAATGGTAAGGAATCACACTGCCAAACGAAAGGCACATATTCAATCCACCAGCTGCTCTGTGGGGAAAAGATGGGAAATTTCCTGTGAAATTTCCTGCCTCTGAAAACTCACTGGAGGGTCAGCTTGTGGGTCAGTTCTGATTCAATGGGACAACAGTAACAACAATCTTTATAGAAGCAGATTGCCTTGTTTTTCTGAGGAGGCTAGTGGGTTCAAACTGTTGACCTTTAGGTCGACAGTCAAGCACTTAATCACTATGCCACTAGGGATGAGGAACATGCCATCTCTCTCACTGTCACTGAGTGAAACCCCCTCATAACTCACCCTCCATTGGCTTTTCGAGGCTGTGAATTGCTTGGCAAGAGACAGTCTCTCTCTCTCTCCCTTGGAGCTGCTGGTGGATTCAAACTGTCAGAGAGGCTCAGTCTTTGGGTTTATAGTGCAACTCCAGAACGTGGTCACATTTACAGTAGAAGGTAAATGATGCCTTGTTCTATGACGCCACTTCCAGGGCTTGTTTGGATAACTGAATGAGCAGAACGGATCGTTTTCCAAATACTGCTGGACACGTAGAGCTCCACGGGTGATTGTACTTGCTGTGGTTAGTCTTCTAATTCTTGTTCAAAACTTTCTCAGCCCCATGTGATGAACATAAAACAGCCACTTCATAATGAGCACCACCAGGAATTTTCCTAGTGAAATGCTGGAGAACTGTGTGCACAGCCTTTGAGGGCTGAGCATATGTCGACAGCAATCTGTTTGCATTCTGAGGAACACAAGCTAAGTGGCAGCCTCTTCACTTCTTGCTTGTACCCTAACCCCAAGTCAATCCATCAAGACCTTCCGCTGAGAACAAATTATAATGATCTTTACACAAGGAACTTGCCTTCCTATCGCTTATAAACTAACTTGCGACCCAAACTGCTGAGAAATCTCTGCATGTCAGATATTTTTCTCCTAATTGATAAGAAAGTGCTCAAAAATAGAACTGTCATCTGACAAATCCTGGAACTAATTGCCTTACACATAGCAGGCTGTTAAATGTGACTGGCATTCTCCCTTCGAGTCAGTGGTTTCCAAGGAAACACGGTTAATACATTCATGACTAACATTTGCCTTGTGAATTCCAGTTCGCTGCAGCAGGCATATAGTAGTGTGTGTGTGTGTGTGTGTGTGTGTGTGTGTGTGTGTGTGTAGGGGAGATGCTGAGAAAGTCGTTTCAAAAGTTTCCCACCTCCTCCTCATTTTTCCTGGATTAAGTGCCAAATGTCTTAACTGCAGATTTAACAAATGTTCAAACCATCAAAAAGTAATCTGCATCTATACTTGCTCCATACTTGTAAATATCTACCTAGATGACCTGTATATTTGAGGGGAACTGACCCATAGCTGACCCTCTGGCAAGTTTTCAGAGGCAGTTAATCTCAAGGGGGGAGATTGCCCATTTTTCTCCCATGTAGCAGCTGGTGGCCTCAAACAGTGCACCTTGGGGATTGCAGCACAGCTTCTTGCCACTAGGCCACCAGAGCGCCCACCTAGATGACTTATTGTAATCAAAACATTGATGCATTCAAATAACAGATTTTAAACAGTGGTTAATTCTTTAAGAGACAATGATGAGGCAGGGGTTAAAATCTATAGCTACTAACTTCAAGGTCAGTGGAGTCTGGAGTTTGAACAATCTGAGGGAGAAAGATGTAGCAGTTTGCTTCAGTAAAGAGTTATAGCCTTGGAAACAGCTGAGCGTTCCATACGTGGGGTTTTCCCCCATGTGTTGGAGTAAACTTGACGGCAGTTTGTTTTTTGACATGAGTGGTTGATATTTTGTGAATTTTTAACTGATGCATTGATTTTTCTTTAAGCATTTTCCACATTTAAAAAATGATAAAATATTTCAAATCATAGAGACATAGAGATGACAAAAATGAACATTCATGTACATTGTCCACATCCTGTTTTACATCAGGAACAAACATAACAATAATGATGACAAGAAATCTCCAAACCAGTCCTTAACAGTAGCTATGCCACAGCCCTAGACAACAAACCTGAAAACTTTAGAGCAGTGATTGAAGATTGCCTGTTTTTTAACCCTCAAATTTAATTACTGTTATCTTAAAATATCTTGCAAAAATCTAATTTTTTTCCATCTTTATTGGCACTTCACTTTGACAGCCTTAATCCCCATTCTACCCTACCCCATCCTAATCCTTTCTAGGTCAACAATTCTCCCTCTCCCCACCTTCTCTCAGTCGTTGAAACTACTATTCCATTGTTTAGCCTGCCTTTATTGTATCTTGAAAAATCAAGTGTCACTCTAGTTGTTACTCCTTTATGCATAAATGAGTTTTCCCTCCCTCTGGATGATTTAAAGGTTTTGTTTATTTGATATCCTACAATTTCTTCCATGTTATGCTCAGATGAATCTATCTTTTTTAAAAGATGTAATTACTTTTGCTTTTTAAAAATATGTTTTATTTACTTAACTTGTGATGAAAATATTTTGTTGTTTTGGTGTAAATTTGCACATAGATTTAAGTTCTCGTTTGAGAATTTTTCTAGAAATTGTTCTGTGACATTTATTATATTCTTTACAATGTGT
>NW_006399780.1:13436923-13444322 GCF_000299155.1 Elephantulus edwardii
ATAGATAGACATTCTTCTGGTATTCCCTACTTTCAGCTAAGATCCATCTAACATCAGCTACAATATTCCTAGTACCACGACCACTTCTAAACCCAGCCTGGACTTCTGGCAATTCTCTGCTGCTCCAGTCATTTATAATATTAAGCATAATTGATTCGTAAATTGAAAATTATGTCTGCTCAATCCCTTATTTTATATTGCCTTTCCCTTCACCTAATTTATCAATTTTTACTCTTCTCTCCCTTTCCCTATTAACCGAGCAAGAATGATTCTATGTGTAAACTTTTATTTAGCTTTCTATAAAAGTAGTCTGATAATTGTAAGTTTACCACTCACTTATGTCATTGAATATAATTCCTCTGCATTTATGCATGTTGTGGAGTGTTTTATAAATTCTTTATCATTGTTTAGTATTCCATAATACTCCATTGTGGAAATGTACCATAGTTTTTTGAACGATTTGTCCACTGTTGCACCAGCAGTCAAGAAGTCAAAAGACATGTTTTAATGGGAAAGTTTCTTATCAAACCTCTCCATACTACTGAGGGGCAAGGATGTCAGTTTAAAGACTAAGGTGCACCTGCTTCAGGCCATGGTCTTGTCAATCGCTTGCTATGTATCTGAGGGCAATGAATAACTATAACAGGGGAATAATTGATGACTTTGAGTTGTGGACTTGGAGAAGAATATGGAATACCCTATGAACTGCCAAAATAACAAATAGACATTTATTGAAGAAAGTGCAAACAGAGTGCTCCCTATAGTCATGAATGGCAACAATTTGTCTCATATACTTGGAGCATATTGTTAGGAAAGGCTATTCCTTGGAAAGGGACATGCTTGGAAAGTTGGAGGGTCCAGGAAAGAGAGGAATACCCTCAGCAAGATGGATTGACAGAGTGTCTGTGGCAATGGTCTCAAGTGTGTCAGGGATGAGAAGGATGATGCAGGACAGGACTGGATTCAGATCTTTGTCCATTGGATTGATATAACTCATACTCAACAGCACCTAACAATAATAACAACCTGTTCATTGCAGAATTATTTACAAAGCAAAGAGTTGGAAACAACCCAAGTGTCCAACAACAGTATTCTTTGGGCTATATATCTAGTAGTAGGACCGTTGGATCAAATGATATTTCTATTCCTAGTATTCCCAGTAAGCACTAAACTACTTTCCACAGTGATTGCACAATTTTACATTCCCAGCAGCCATATACAAGAGTTACAATCCACATCCTCACCAGTGTTTGCTGTTTACTATCTTATTGAACTTTGCTATTTTTTCTGGGGCAAGACAATATCTCATTGTTGCTTTTATTTGCATCTCCTTAATGGTAAATTATTTTGAGCATTTCTTCATGTCTTTATTGGCCATCTGAAAGTTCTTTGTATTTTTCTTTCTGAAGTGTTGGGATTTTCTAGAAAGTTTAGATATGAATCTTTAATCAGATAAGTCATTGCCAAATATTTCTCCTAGTTTATAGGTTTCGTTTATACTCTTTTGCAGAAGGAGTACAGTTTTAGGAGGACTCAACCATCCAGTTTAAACTGCTCTCAGTAAATTTTTAGTTATATCCAAAAGTCTGCTATGCTATAGATTAGTGCTCTTAGCTTGCCCTATTTTTAACTTTCTTTGATGAACTTTATAGTTTTAGGTACTACCTGGATCCTTGATCCATCTTAAGTTAGTTTTGTATATGGTGTGAGGTGTGGATCATATGTCTAGTCTCTACAAATTTTGCCAGCTCCATTTATTAAAAAGGCTATTTTCCCCCTACCTAAAGAATTGCTTTTTTGTCAAAGGTCACCTGTCCATAGAGTTCTTAATTAATTAGTCAAATATTAAAGGTTATGTGAGTCACCCATTTGCTATACATAACTAATTTAATGAAGTAGATAAAACATATTTTTAAAAATTGTTCAAGTGTAAAAGAGTTAATAAGATAGTATGGAATTATCAGGACAAAACAGAAAACAAGGCAAAAGGAAACTCAAAAGAACTGAAACCCAGAGAGGCTAAGGGGCTTAGGGCACTTTGTGGAAAATTCAGAGCTATATTTTTTCTTTTTCAACATCTTTGTACAGCAAGAAGGACAAAGTCAAACAAGGTCTCAAAGAGCAGGTTTGGAATCCCAACCTTTCTTTGCAATTCATACAACAGTGGGGTTTATGTGCATCAGAGAGTGTGGAGTTTCCCTTTGTTGTACATAGGGTGGCTACGAGTCAGGGCCAGCTGGGTAACATCCAGCAACACCACCACCACCATGTGAAACTTTGGAAGAATCGCAAAATTTCTCTGCGCCTCAGTCTACTGATCTTAAAAATACAATTATTACTGCGATCTAACACATAAACTAGATGAAAAATAAATGAGGAAGCTCACAGTCTGGTACAAAGTAACTGCTCAGTAAATGTGAGTGTCACGGGTTTCTGTTCAGATGTTATTGTATTAGAGAGTGCGGCTAAAACCCAACCAAACATGTTATCATCAAGTAAAAAACCAATTCATGGCTGCTCAACAGTGTTATGAAGTAGAACGCTCCAGAGGGTATTCGTGGCTGTAATCCCAATAGAAGCAGATTGCCAGGCCTTTCTTCCATGGCATTGTTAGATGGGTTCAAACTGCAAATCTTTAGGTTGTCAATTAGCACAAATCATTGGACTACCTAGAGATTTTCCAGAATCCAATACTTATCTTCTAAACAAAATATTATTCATCATTGCATGCTTTTTGCCCCTTCCCCTACTTTGTTGTTTTTTCAACCCTTGCTGTCACCTCCATTAGTCACTTCTTAAAATGGTGTTTTGCCTTAAATCATCAGGAACTTCTATTCTCATGTTCACACAGGGAGGGTCTATAGGCATGGCTGACCCATTCTGGGCTCAGCAGAACACGTCTACTTTTGTCTTCATACCTATCAGCTTTGTCTCTGGACTCTGGCTTAGTGGCACTTCTGCTCTCTTTATTCTAGGACAAGAGCATGTTCTCACTACTTCTGTGAGAACCTGAACACCTGGTTGTTGTTGTTGGTGTTCAGTACTGTTGAATTGCAACCAACCCACAGCTGAGCCTCCAGAGGGTTTTTAGAGGCAGTAAATTACATGGGAGGAGATTGCCCATCTTTCTTCCACAGAGCAGCTGGTTGTTTCAAACCACATACAAACCATATGGCAGTGCAATGAAAACCTGATAAAGCATCAGTCAAGCTGGTTCCAACTTGATGGCAATGAGTTTTTTGGGGGATAGCGTAACAGCACTTCTCCCACTTCATCCTGGAGATTAGAATTTCTATTTTTCCTACTATTCTTTTCTATCTTTAGAGCTTTATTTCAGGGCAAATATTGACCCTCTGTTCTTGTATGATTGATTGTTCTAAGGAGTATATATGTCATTGTTCACTTGATAAGCTATCTATTGCTTGGCTGAAAGTTGAGCCACATGGGATATTTTCACTGGTTTTATTGAGTATGTGTTTCCAGGAAGTAGAATTTCTCATTGTAATGCATTGCTTAATTTCCTGACCTCTCCTTCCAAGAGTGTTGATTGTGGAGCTGAGCAGAATGAAATTATTAACAACTTCAACCTTTTCTACATTAATCATAATGTTGTTTATTGGTTCAATTTTGAGGATTTTTATTTTCCTTATGTTGAAATGCTTTCAAGGACTCTTTAAAATGTTAAAGAGCAACAATGTATTTTTTTAAAGACCAATACCTGACTCAAGCCATGGTATCTTTTTTTAAGCTATGGTATTTTCAATAGTAATATATGTGTGTGAAAGTTGGACAATGAATTGGTGCTTTCAAGTTGTTGTTGGTAGTGGTGAAGAATATGAAATAAACTATGGACTTCCAACAGGATAAACCAATCTGTCCTGGATGAAGGGCAGCCAGGATGTCCCTTGGTGGCATGGTGGGGAGACTCTGTCTCACAAAAGAGGAGAACTTCAATAGAAGGAGCCAGTCCCTGGAAAAAGACATCATGCTTGGAAAAGTAGAGGGTCAGCGAAAGAGAGGCAGGTCTTCAGTGAGATGGCACAGTGACAGCAACAATGAGCTTTAGCACAGCTCAGAGAGTGAGGAAGGAGCAGTGTCAGGCACGCAGCTCAGAAAGTGAGGGTCAGGCAGGGTCAGGTATGCAGCTCAGAGAGTAAGGAAGGAGCAGTGTCAGGCACGCAGCTCAGAGAGTGAGGGTCAGACAGGGTCAGGTACGCAGCTCAGAGAGTAAGGAAGGAGCAGTGTCAGGCACGCAGCTCAGAGAGTGAGGGTCAGGCAGGGTCAGGCACGCAGCTCAGAGAGTGAGGGTCAGGCAGAGTCAGGCACACAGCTCAGAGAGTGAGGGTCAGACAGGGTCTTGTTCTGTGGTAAACAAACTTGCTATGAGTCAGAGCCGACTAGATGGCACCTAACAGTATATGTGTCCTGTCACTGTAGTGTAAACTCCTTGATAATAGAAACATTGGCAGTTTTGCACACTATTCTATCTTCCACACCTAAAATAGTGCCTGATATATGGTTTTGCCCCATAGTAAGAATCTGTTGACTGAATGGATGAACAAATGAATGAATTAGTAGTAGTGGTAACAGTCAAACTCCTAATCATTCTATAGTACATCTTCTGATCATCTGTGAAATGGTAAAAACATTTGGAGGGGAAACTAGGGGAGGAGGACGCTTGATGTGGAAAGGAAAGACCATTTCCAGCTTCTCTCTCTCTCTCTCTCTCACACACACACACACACACACACAAGAAACATCCAGGGAGAGAGGCAAGTCCTAGGTTCTAAACTAGGGCAATTTTAAACCATTCAGGTAACTTTATAGTCATCTTCAACATGACATACTAATGATCATTATTGTAAAAAGAACTAGTCAAACATGTATGGGAAAGTAAGGGGGGGGGAGTGAAGGGCTGAGGATAGTTATGGGTAAAACCACAGGGTTGCCCACTTTGGTGGGTGGAGGGAGGATCCCGGCAAAAAGCAGTGTAATAATGGGCAAGATCCAATGGTGACTGATTTTATAAAACATAATGTATGGGAGTAGGCAGGGAGAAAAATGCAACAATGAATGAATGGAAATCTAAAATCTCTGTAAACGTTCATCAAAATTAATAAAACAAAAAAACAAAAACAAAAAACATAATGCATGGGAATGATTGTATGAAACACAATGTGAATGAAGAATAGTGTGAAACACAATGTATACAAACTTTGTAAGCAAACCAATTAAAGAAAAAGATTTTTTAAGAAAGAAGATGGAAGGAATGTACAAACCTCCCCGCCTCCAAAAAAAAAACAAGCCTCCAACCCCAGAGCAATACCTAAAATATCAAATTCCCTCCCTGGAACATTTCAATTTCCCTGATTTTTCAAGAATTCTTTGTTAGAAAAATTTCTGGTCATGACTTACAAAGTCACACTTAGTATCTGACTGAAGACAAAATGAACCAGCTCCAATTCAGCAAGCAGAATTCTACATCTGGAGTCGGAAATATCCAGTTAAGCCTAGTTATATATTTATTTATTTTGAGCTGGAGGAGTTTTTCCAAGTAATGACACCATGAATGGAAAGAGCCCTAAAAATACAAATTCGCTGCAATTTAGCAAATGGAGGGACAATGAAAAGTCTAATAATAAACTTGAGACAGACTCAATACTACATAATTAGTGCACTTGAACCAAAGGCAGAAGAAAAAACATGTAATTAAATCTGAGTACTTTAGGAAGAAATAAAAGTGGTCCAATAATAGCTAAATCAACCAGAAAGAGAAAGGTTATAAAAAGCAACCTCCAATTTATTTCCCCTAGTAAGGAAAAAATATAGGACCACATAGAAAATGCTGGAAGGAAGAGAGCGCAAAGAAGCTACAGAGCATATGAACATGATCAAATTTATGAAGAACAATTGGTGGGTTCTCAAGGATTATTCCCACCGTTGATATATATATTGTTGTTGCTGCTGTTATGCACTGTTGAGATGCCTGTGACCCGTAGCCACTCTATATACGACAGCTCTGAATCCTGCCATGTCCTGAGCCAGTCTCACTAATCCTGACACACCAACCCCCATTGTCCAAGTCACTGTATCAATTCATCACACCTGGGCTCCTCTTCTCCTGTGCTGTCCCTCTACCCTTCTGAGCAAGGTGTCCTTTTTCTAAGGACCGGCCTCCCTGGTCACGTACTCAAAGCATATGAGACGGAGCTTCACAATCCTAGCCTCGAAGGAGAAACTTGGCTTCACCCTGTCCAAGACAGACTAATTTGTTTTCTTGGCAGTCCATGGTATGTTCAAAATCTTCTCTAGCACCACAATTTGAAGGCATCAATTCTTCTTCTGTCATCTTAACATTATCTTATGAATAGCAGGTAATTGTGAAGACCATGGCCTGGATTAGACATACTGACATAGCTGTTTTTCAACACTTTGGAGAGGTCCCTGACCACAGACTTCTCCAATACAATTAGTCTTGTGATTTCCTGATTGTGGAGCCGAGCAAGCTGTCATTGTTAACAACCTCAATCTCTTCTCCATCTATCATAGTGCTGCCAATTGGCCCTGTGGTGAGAATCTTTGTCTTCTCGATGTTGAACTTCAATTAATATTGAAGACTACAGGCTTTCACTGTCTGCAGCAAGAGCTTCAGGTCTTCTTCAGTTTCAGCAAGCAAGGTTGTGTCATTGGCATAATGCAGGTTCTTGATCAGTCTTCCTCCAACCCTCACATTCCTCCTCATAAAGCCCTACTTCCCAAATGATATGTTCTGCATGTAGATTGAAAAGGTATGGAGGCAGGATGCATCCGTAACACACTTCTTTCCTGATTTTGAACCAGACAGTGTTTCCCTGCTCTGTGCTGAGGACTGCTTCCTGCTCCAAGTATAGGTTTTTCATAAGTACAAACAAATGTTCTGGGATTCCCATTTTCCTCAAGGTTAGCCACAATTTTTGTCAAGAAGACAAAGATTCTCACCACTGGACCAATTGGTAGCATCAGGATGGATGGTGAGGAGATTGAGATTGTTAACAACTTTAGTCTGCTTGGCTCCATTGTCAACACTTTTGGCACCAGTTGTTATTGTGTTGTTGTTTGGTGCCATTGAGTCATAGATGACTCATAACGACCCTATAAACAAACGGCCTGAGCACTGTTCATACATAGAGTTTCTGGAGGCAAGCCATTTCAGAAGTGGATGCTGCTCCTGCTTCCAGGTTTGTTTTAGTTGGGAAGCTCCAGCCAACACTGTCCACCATGGGTACTCATTACTACGACTGGCACCAGTAGCCAGGAAATAAAAAAATGTAGTGCAATGGGAAAGTCTGCTGTTAGGGACCTCTCCAGGGTACTGAAGAGCAATGGTGTTACTCTGGAGACTAAGGTGCATCTGATACAG
>NW_006399780.1:13452382-13495785 GCF_000299155.1 Elephantulus edwardii
GGACTGCTAAGAAAACAAACAGATTCATCCTAGAGAGAGTCAAACCAGGCTGCTCCTTGGAGACAAGGATTCTGGGGCTTTGTCTGACATATTGGACATGTAAGGAGGAAGAGGTCCTTGGAGAGGGACATCATGTTTGGGAGGGTGGAGGGACAGCTCAGAAGGGGAAGATGCTCTATGAGGTAGATTGATTTAGTGACTGGGGTAATCGGGATGGGAGTGTAAGAGGCAGCGTGATTGGCACAGGATAGAGCAGGGTTTAGGGCTGTTGTACATTGGGTCGCTATGAGTCACAAGCAACTTGACAGCACATAACAACATAACAACAAGGGTTAGACACATAATACCTATTTGTGGCATGACCATGAAGAGTAATTTGGTAATTACTTTAATGTTTTTGAATTGACTTCAGAAAGGCTAGACTGCAGTGAAAAGAGTAGGAAAAGACACTACGTTGGGAAAGGTTGAGGTTGAAGCAATTGGTGGGGACTCTCTGATGCCCTCAGTCATGGCAGTGGAACCTTTAGTTGGAAAGGAAATAACAGAACTTCTCTTGGAGAGCAGCCTTCCCTCACTTGTTAAGTGCTACCATTGCAGGGGTTTCTCACTGCTCTGTCTGCTATGGACCCCAAGGACCTACAATAGTTGTTTTGGGTTTTGTTGTTTTTTTTTTTTTACATAACTGGTTCAGAGATACAAATCTCGTCTTCCATGCAGAAGACAGGAGTTCAAATCCCAGCCCAGGTACTTCAGAAGACACTACATCAGTGGAGGCTTATGTGTTGCTATGATACTGAAAGAGATTTCATGGAACTTCCAGATGAAAACAGATTCAGATAATCTATTGCCTGATGATCTACTTCTGAAAAACCATCCGCTGAAATCTCTACGGAGCACAGTTCTGTCCTGCAAATTGTGAAAACACATTCAATTGGAATAAACTTTGTTTTTAATCTCTGTGTTTAAACAGACAATAAAGTAGTGGATGGAACGGAAGTGACAACCCCAGAGCCCCTCATTGGGTTGGTGCCTCACTCCAGTGATGAAGCTACCAGACCTGTGGTTCCAAATGCAATGTTAGTGTGATTTATGCCATCAGATGAATAGCAATACCCTGAAGCTCCAGACTTGTTGGTTCAACTTCTTACTTTCAAACCTCACTTGTGGATCCAAACTTGTTCAAAGTGGGCTTCTTGGCTACCACTCTCTTCCTCCACTCCCTCAACCAAAAAGTAGAACAATAACCACAAAGCTGTTCTGCCTTAGTCTGCCCCTTCTCAGCATGCAAATGCACTACTACTGGTCCTCACCTATTGCTTAACCCCTGAGTCACTCTTCCACCACCTCCACTGCTTATCCAATCCACTGGCAGTCCTTGTCATCTCCACCTCTGAGACTCAACGGTGGGAAAATGATACCACAGATCAGGTTCAGGAAGTAACTACATTTGAGTGCAAAATTTGGCAATATCATAAAGAATGGAAATGACAGGTCCAATCTCTTATGTGCCAGCACTCAAGATGCACACTCAAAGAACATTTCCTCTCATCTTTATGCTTTAGATCATCAGGCTGCTTCCCAGATTCTCCACGAAGTTTAGTGACTTCCCAGTGGCCACACAGAGAGGAAACTGCAAGACATGAGAAAGCTTAGACTTCTCACATCCTACACCCTCAAGCATGGGCTATTTATTTGTGTGCCATTATACTGATCCTCAAGATAGAAAAATATTTCCATATTTAGTCTATCATATACTCAGCTCCTTACCAACATTATCTGTAATCTTCACAACAGCTCCCAGAGGAAAATATTATCTCCGTTTTTCAATTGTGGAAGCCAATATATAGAGAAGTTAAGTGATGTGCCTAAAATCAGATAACTGATAGAAGTCTGAGACAAGATTAAAGTCTTCAAGGGAACTCTAACTCATTAGCTCAACCCATTGCTGTTAGGATAGAGCCAACTCAAAATTGACCATCTATTGGATTTCTGTAAATGAAAGATAGGAGATTGCCCATCTTCCTTGGTGAAGCCGCTAATGGATTTGAACAACCATAGAACCCTGACCTTTGGGTTGGCAGTGCGACTCCTTATGGACTAAGCTACCAGAGCAAAATGTGTCGGAGGAGAATTTAATGCCACAAGGTTCCAAGACTGAATTTTCAAATTTAGATTACCAGGCCTTTCTGCCTCTGGGGGGGCTAGACCCTGTCATCTTTTGGTAAGTAGCCGAGAGTGTTAACTGCACTACCCTAGAGCCAGAATTTTCCATCTCCAAATCCCATGTTACAAAGTAAACTTTCCTGTGCCAGATTCCCCTGTATAAGTTTTTTTAAAAAATAATATAATCTCTCCAGTTTCCCTCATCTAGTCATATTTCTTCTCTGTAACAGATATGAGGGAGTTCTGGTCACATAGTCTGTAAGAAGCTGTGCTGTTCACCCAAAGGTGGGGCCTTTCTGGCCATTTGAATGCATCAGTAACTCTGTGAAAGACAGCAATCTCCTTCAAAGTTATTTACAGCCTTGGGAATCTTGAGGGTCAGCTATGAGTTAGTTCTGACTCGACAGTACTGAAACAGACATAACAGACCTTATTCTTCTTTCTAACTACAGTGGCCTGTGTGTTGGAGTCAATGTTGGATTCCATCACCTAACCATCCACTGCTGTAGTTTTGATTCCAGCTCATGGAAGATGACCGACCTGGCTCTGGTAGATGTGTTGGCGGATTTGAACCACCAAAATTTCAGTTAGCAGTCCAGCACATAATACACTACACCACCAGAGATCCTTAAAATTGGACTACTGTTGTTGTTAGGTGACGTTAAGCATAACTCATAGCAAACTTATGAACAACAAATCTGAACCCTGTCCTATCTTGTGCCATGCTCACAATCTCTGACACTTCCAAGCCCATTGTTGCAGTCACTGTGTCAATCTATCTGGTTGGGGGTCTTCCTCTCCTTTGCTGTCCCTCCACCGTCTTAAGCATGATGCCCAATGAATAGCCTCTCCTAACAACATGCTCAAAGAATGTTAGATGATGCTTCATCATCTTTGCCTCCAAGGAGCACTCTGGCTGCACCTTCTCGAAGACATATCTGTGTGTTCTTTTGACATTCCATGTGATTTTCAATACTCTTCTCCAATACAATGCAAAGGCATCAATTCTTCTGTCATCTTTATTTCTTGTCCAGCTCTCAGATGCATAGCAAGTGACTGAAAAGACCATGGCCTGAATTAGAAGCACTTTAGTTCTCAAACTCAAATCATTGTTCCTCAATAATTTGGAGAGATCCCTGACTACAGATTTTCCCAGTGCAATATGTCTTCTGATAGCTAATACCACGTGTATTGATTGTGGATCCAAGTAAGATGAAATTGTTGACAGTTTCAACTTTTTCTCCATATATCATCATGTTGCCTATTGGTTCAGTGACTAAGATTTTGGTTTTTTAAATGTTGAGATGCAAAGCATATTGAATGCTGAAATTTTTGATCTTTTACAATAAGTGCTTCAAGTCTTCCTCACTTTCAGCAAGCAAAAATTATCTGTATAGTGAAAATTATTGATGAGTCTTTCTCCTACTCTGATGCCACATTCTTCTTCACAGAGTCCAGCTTCCCAAATAATCTTCTCAGTGCACAGATTAAATAGGTATGGAAAAAAAAAAATACAACCCTGATGTACACTTCCTAATTTTAAACCATGCAGTTTTTCATTTCTCTGTTTGTACAATAGCCTCTAGGTCTAGGTGTAGATTTTGCAAGAGCACAATTGTAAGTGTTCTGGAATTCCCATTCTTCTCAATGTTAGCCATAATCTGTTATGATCCACACAGTTAAGTGCCTTTGCATGGTAAATAAAGCACAAAGGAGATATTCTTCTGGTATTATCTGCTTTCAGCCAGGGTCTTTCTGATATCAGCAATGATATTCCTGGTGCCACAATCCCTTCTAAATCCACATATAGAATATCTATCAGTTCTTTAGTACTGTTCTGGCTGTTTTAAGTGATCTTCAGCAGTATTTTGCTTGCATGTGATAGTAATGATAGCATTTGATAAATTTACACATTCTGTTGAATCACTTTGCTTGAGAATGGGAACAAACATGAATCTTTTCCAGTCACCCAGCAGTCCTCCAAATTTCCTGGCCTAGACTGGTGAGCATGTCCAGAATGGCATCTATCATTTGAAACAATTTGGAGCCTTATTTTTTGCCTTCAGTGCAGCTCGAATTTTTTCCTTCATTACCATTGACTCCTGATTATATGGTATTTCCCAAAATATTTCAATGTTGTTGAATTCATTTTGCTACCATGACTCTGTGTATTCCTTTTATTTTCTTTTGATGTTTCCAGGATCATCCAAGATTTTGCCTATAGCATCCCTAAATATTGCAACTTGAGACTTGATTTGTACTAGTGATGGGGAATTACTCCGACCAGCAAATCAAAAGTGCATCTGGGGCCTTCCAAAAAAATACAGATGGAAACAGGAGGTAGATTTCTGTCAGCATCCAGATCCCAGTTGGAGAGGGTCCAGTGGACAACTTCCTGTGAAGAGGCTGGGGCAAAGGCCCTCTGGGTTTCTATGGAGACACCTCTGTTGCTTTTTCTGTCTCTCACACCTGCAGTGAAGTTCAGGACATGAGCTCTAAATCTGGCAGACACTCCAAGTGAAAGGGAGAGGCATCAGGGTCTGTTCTCCTTTCAGCTCATGATGGGAATCACTGTCCTGGGCAAACACTATCTCTGCCAGACAGGCCATGTAATAAGATGCCCCTTGTTTGAAGAGGAAATAAAATAGAGGCAAGCCCTACATTCTGACAAATGCAATTTTATGGGAGTGCCTCTGTCAACAGATGATCTTGAAAAGAATTTTATTTTCTAGGGGGAAAGTGCTGTTATTAAGGTTGTGAGTCGATTTAAGGAACTGCGTCAGGTAAGCTGTGAATCTGACCCATGAGGGGAAATGTGCTGGCAGCTTTCTCAAAGGTCTTTCCTTTTCCTCCTGACAATGAAACTCTGATTTGTCCAAATAACCCTACATATCCAGGAACACAGGCTGGCCCTGATTAGGGGAGACATATGACCCAATTCTGGCCAGTTCATGTAAAGAGGATAGAACTAGGGTACGTGTATAGGAAAACCTTTATTCCTATTTAGAGATGGGAGCTCTGGAGGCCTAGTGGTAAGAAGCTGCGTTGCAATCCCAAAGGGATGTAGTTCAAATCCACCAGCTGCTCCATGGGAGAAGAATGGGCAATCTCCTCCTGTGTGATTTACTTCCTCTGAAAACCCACCGGAAAGTAAGCTATAGATTGGTTCCTACTCAACAGCACACAACAAACAACAACATTCATAGATGAGCTTATGGACAAACATCTCTCAGTGTGTACAAATGCTTTGTGCTTGGTTATTAATGGACACCAGCAGTTTCAATTTATCTAGTGGCTCCATAGAAGAAAGGCGTGGGAATGTGATTCCATAAAGATTACAGTCAACAGAGTAAGTTCTACTCGGTAATTCATGGGTTCTGACTTGATGGCATAAAGCATCAACAACAACAACAACAACAACACACTAGGTGTGTACTGAGCTCAGACAGATAGTTCTCAGTTGAGATCTCAGGCAATTACAGTTGTAATTCTGGAATTCTGAGAGGTCTCCTCACATGAGTCAGGCTTGTGGACTGGGAAGGCTCAAACACCTGGGACCTCTTGAATTCCTCTCTCTCTCTGATTTCTTCTGTATGGCAGCTTTTCAGGGGTGACAGATTCCTAAGGTGGTGGCCTGGGGTTTCCAAAGTGCCATTGCAAAAGAGAGTCTGGAGTATTCTGTACTGGTTTCTCTAAACTATCTCAGAATTTACAGCCCTCCATTCTCAGGATCCCATTACATTCATTGGTTGAGGCTGTCACAAAGTACTGTCAAGCACGCAAGGCAAGAAACACAGGTTTTTAAACAACCACAGCCTGAGTCTCTCCACTTTTGTGCTTGTTAAAAGCACAAAATAACATATACATGTTCATAAAATGCTATTTGTGATGTCCTTTTGCTTTTCTAAGTTATTTTCAAATTAAAGTTACGTAAACGTTTTACAAGCAATTTTGAATGAAGAAAAAAAAAAAGTCTTTCCAGCACCATACATTATAAAAATTATAAGCTTAGATATTTGGACTCTGAAAACGTGGTGCCTAGTTGGTAAGGAGTTGCACTGCCAACTCAAAGGTAGATGGTGTGAACCAACTTGATGCTCTTTGGGAGAAAGATGGGAAATCTCTTTCTGTGAGAGTTAAACGTTCTTAAAGCTCACTGAAGGGTCAGCTATGAGTCAGTTCTGAGTAGGAGATAATCAGAGTTGAGGAGTCAGCAATCTGGGGAGATACACTGTTTTATGTCATCTCAGGATGTTTATTTTTCATTCTCTTTGCATGCCGTTTTTCAGACTTTGTTCTATTGTGGTATGTACCGTCGTGTTGGAATTGTACAGGAGGAGATGGCCCTTTGGGATTGCAATGCAGCTCCTTATCACCAGGCCATTAGGTTTAGGGGCCCGAAAATGTTTACCAACATTCCTATGCCCTTTCTAAAAGAGAAATAATATGTTTTTGAAGGAAAGCTGATATTTTTAGCCAAGTATAAGTAACCTAGGAAGTCAGAAAGAGTGATGTGGAAAGAAGGGGGGGACTCTGCTGTGAGCAGGCTCTAACAGCCAGGGAACATACCAGTGCCTCTTTGGGAGCCAGGAGGTGCAACAGAAAGAGCATCTATGGTGATCTCTACTGGTTTGAATAGTGTCTCTCCAAAAATGCTTGTCTACCCAGAATCTCAGAATGAAAGCTTATATGGAAATACTGTCTTGCAGGAATAAGTGGTTAAGACAAGGCCATACTGGATCAGGGTGGTTTGAAAATCCAATGACTTGTCCTTATAGGAAGGGCATGTGATAAAAGAGAAGGAGATTGGAGTGATGCAGTCACAAACCGAAGACCATCAAAGACTGTTGGCAACCACGAGCAGCTCTATGTGCAGCTTGGGATGGATTTTCCTCAGATCTCCAGAAGGAGGCAGTGTGCCAACACCTTCCTTTGGGCATCTGGCCTCCTGAATGATAAAACGTCTCATAACGCAGGAACTTCGTATAATTTTTAAGTAGACTTCAAGATCTTTGCAAAGCCACAGTTACAGAGCATGACATTCTGTATAGGAGATGATGCATTATTTGGAAGAAGACACTGAGTTTCTTTCGTATCTCTTCTTGGAAGAGAACTCAAATTCATTCACTGCTATTGAATCAGAATTATCCCCTCGCTGACTATCCAGTGACTTTCCTAGGCTCTAAATCTCTCAGGAGGAGACTGCTCATTTTTCTCTCGAGTAGCCACTGGTGAATTCAAATCATCAGAGAGACATGGCCTTTGTGTTAGCGGTGTAAATCCCCATGGAAGAGACTACCAGTGCTCTCTTCTTGGAAGAGAGACAGGGTCATTTCATTGCTCTGAGAATCATTTATTATGTTCATTAACTATTTGTTAGCCCCTTGCAGATAAATAAGTGCTTTGAGGTATTGGCTGTCTCCACATGGCTTTGTAAATCATCACTGAGAAGGTAATAAGCAGATATAGGATGGAATGCTTTGTATATTCATTTTTTTGCTTTTGGTTAGCCATTCTAGTCATTGGCTGTTTATTATTGACTTGTTGCTGTAACCAGATCTGCTTCATTGGCTGGTGTCAAGGACTCTTTTTCAGAGGAATGGTTTTGCCATTTGATAAACCTAGGGTTGAGCATAGCTGCCGTAAATAAGTAGGGGGCCAGGTCAAGGCTGGCTGGTGCTTCCCCTTCCCTTCAACCTCTTTGTTACTCTTAGTAAGGCTGTTTTCTTCACCATTAAATGCTTTCTCATCAGCAACACAAATATTTATTGACTCCTTTCCCAGGGGGGAAAAAACCCACAAAACCTCTTATGGTGTTGTCCTTAAAACCTCTTATGGTGTTGTCCTTAACAAGCTGTGCTGTTATCCAAGAGGCAATGTGTCACCAGCAGTTTGAATCCATCAGGGGCTCTGTGTGACAAAGACAGGCAGATTCCTCTCATTACAATGTACAGCCTCAGA
The DNA here is from genome assembly GCF_000299155.1 of Elephantulus edwardii. Taxonomy (NCBI): domain Eukaryota; kingdom Metazoa; phylum Chordata; class Mammalia; order Macroscelidea; family Macroscelididae; genus Elephantulus; species Elephantulus edwardii. The sequence goes on from NW_006399780.1 coordinate 13,460,507, forward strand.
AACCCAGTGGAGGGTCGTCACGAGTCAGAACGTGCATGAAGTTAGAGTTTTCCCGTCAAAAATAGCTCTGAAGCATGGTGGTTTAGGGCTCAGCTGCTACCCAATAGGTCATCTAAGTCTTATTTACTGGATGCTCTGTGAAAGAAAGACATGACAGCCTGCTCTGTAAAGGTTCAATGTCTGCCTCATTGCTGTCAAGTCAGAACTGACTTATATGATCGTCCAGCGTGTTTATGAGGCTGTAAACTGCATGAGTGGTGATTACCTGTCTCCCTGGGAGTTACTGGAAAGTTCCAGAAAGGTGTGAACTTCCAAGAAAGGCACAGCCTTTGAGTTAGCAGCATAGCATCCCATGGACTGGGGTATAAAATTGTCTTTTATAAAGACTGCAGCCTTGAAACCATTATGGGCAATTCTCTCCTGCCTTTTTCGGCCACCGTGATTGGAATGAACTTCATGGCAATACGCGTTCCTCAGTACATTATTTTCTTCACTCAACTCTTTTCAAACAACAGAGCCTCACTGAACATCTGCTCTGTGCTAGGTTGTATCAATTGCTGGAAGGGCCAGCAAGGAGTCCACTTTCATGAAGTCTAATGAGAGACAGAATTCAATGTTGCTGCCCACCTGGCTACATGTTTGGTTGGTTTTGGGTTTTGGGGTTGTTGTTTTGTTGGGTTTTTTTTTTTAAATCCACCCTTTCCCTACTCCACCACCAACCCTTCCTACTTTTGCTTACAGCATTCAACACCCGACTGCTAGGAGAACAAACAGGTTTGTCCTGGAGAGGGTGAAGCCAGAATGTTCCCTGGAGTCAAGGATTCTGAAGCTTCGTCTGACATACTTTGGGCATGTTGCAAGGAGGGACTGGTCCTTGGAGAGGGACATCATGTTTGGCAGAGTGGAGGGGCGGCGAAGGAGAGGAAGACCCTCAATGAGATGGATCGATTCTGTGAGTGGAGTGGTGGGAATGAATGTGTTTGAGACAGCGAGGTTGGCACAGGATAGAATGGCGTTTAGGGCTCTTGTACATAGGGTCACTATGGGTCGCAAACGACTCGATGGCACATAACAACAACGAGAGACACATTTAATGGAAGAATATACAGAGATCAATTGGTCTCTACAACAAATAAATACCTGAGACAAAGATTGTTGTTGCTATCGAGTCAAGTATGAATCATAGCGACGCAATGAACAAAAGATCTGAAGCCTACGCAATCCTCACACTTCCTGACACACAAGATCCCATTGCAGCAGTCACTGTGTCAATCCACCTGATTGAGGGTCTTGCTCTCCTTCACCAACTGTCCACCCTTCCCAGCATCATGTCCTTTTTCAAGGATAGCCCCTCCTAGCAATATGCCAAATGATGAAGCCTCATCATTCTTGCCTCCAAAGAGCACTCTGGCTGCACCCTCTCCAAGACATATCTGTTCATTCTCCTGAAATATTAAATGATTCAGAAAGACTTAAGAGACATCAATCAAGTACATTATGTGAGTACGCATTAGATATAACAGACAACTGGTAAGATATATCTGACTAGGTACGTAGTAGATGATGATATGAAATATTATTTTTTTAAGGTGTAGTAATAGTATTGTTACTAAAATTGGTCATCCCAATCATTTGCGATGCCTCTGATACCAGGGCAATAAAGATGATAGAAGAATTATTGATGCCCTTGTGCTGTGGTGTTGGAGAAGAGCATGGAACACCCCAAGGACAGCCAAGAGAACAAACATTCCTTGGAGAGGGTACTGCCAGAGTTCTCTTTATAGCAAGAATGATGAGACCTTGCCTCATGTACTTTGGGCATGCTGTTAGGAGGGGCTGTTCCTTGGAGAAGGTCATGATGTTAGGCAGGGTAGAGAAAGGAGAGGAAGACCCTTGACCAGCTGGATTGACACAATGACTGCCACATAAGGCTCTAATGTGTCAGGGAAGTGTGAGGATGGTGCAGGATAGAGCAGGGTTCAGATCTGCTGTTCATAGGTTTGCCATGAGTCGTACTCAACTTGATGACACCTAACAACAACAACAACAACAACAACAATAACAACACCAGTATTGTGCCTTTCAAAAGTATTTTTCTCTTACAGATACATTCTGATATACTGACAAATGGTATGATGCTTGAGATTTGGTTTCAAATAATACAGTGGGTGGTGGGATGCCTGAGACAAAGACCTTCAAATATTCTTCAATCATGGAGCAGAGCTCATATTCAGAATCATCCTTCAGTTATGCGATAGACAGGCTGATGTCTGTATTACCGGTTTCCATTCCAAAGAAGGGTGATCCAAAAGAATGTGGAAATTATCAAACAATATTATTAATATCACATGCAAGCAAGATTCTGCTGAAGATTGTCCAAAAATGACTGGAACAGCACATCAACAGAGAAGTGGCAGAAGTGCAGGCAGGGTTTAGAAAGGGTCGTGTTTCTAGGGATATTGTAGCTAATGTTAGATGAATCTTGGCTGAAACAGGGAGTACCAGAGAAATGTCTATCTGTATTTCATTGATTATGCAAAGGTGTTTGTGTGGATCACAACAAACTGTGGCTGACTTTGAGAAGAATGGGAATCCCAGAACACTTGATTGTGCTAATGCCAAACCTATACTTGAACCAGGAGGCAGTCATCAAAACAGATCAAGGAAATACTGCATGGTTCAAAATTGGGAAGGGTGTATCCCAGGGATGTGTCGTGTCCTATCTCCATACCTTTTCTATCAATATGCAGAAGAGATTATCCAGAAGGCTGGGCTGTATGAGGAGAAGTGTGGCATCAGGAGTGGAGGAAGATACATCAACAATCTGCTATATGCAGATGACATGATCCTGCTTGCTGAAACTGAGGAGGACCTGAAGCACTTGTTGCAGAAGGTCAAGGACTGCAGCCTTCAATATGGATTGAAGCTCAACATCAAGAAAACAGATTCTCACCACTGGACAGCATCATGATAGATGTGAAGAGATTGAGATTGTTAACAGCTTTCGTTTGCTTGGCTCCACAATCAACGCTCTTGGCGTCAGCAGCCAGGAAATTAAGAGATGTATTGCAATGGGAAAGTCTGCTGTTAGAGACCTCTCCAAAGTACTGAAGAGCAATGATGTCACTCTGGAGACTAAGGTGCACCTGATACAGGCCATGGTCTTTACAATCATTTGTTATGCGTCAGAGAGCTGGACAATGACTAGGGATGATAGGAGAATTGATGCTGTTGAGCTGTGGTGTTGGAGAAAAGTACTCAATATATCATGAACTGCTAAGGAAATGAACAGATTCATCCTGGAGAGGATTAAACCAAGCTGCTCCTTGGAGGCAAGGATTCTGGGGCTTTGTCTGACATACTTTGGACATGTTTTAATGAGAGACTGGTCCTTGGAGAGGGATGTCATGCTTAGGGGGGTGGAGGGACAGCACAGGAGGGGAAGGCCCTCTATGAGGTGGATTGATTCAGTACCTGGGGTAGTGGGGTAGGTGTGTCATAGACAGTGAGATAGGCACAGGATAGAGCAGGATTTAGGACTATTGTACACAGAGTCGAGATGAGTCGCAGGTGACGCGACGGCACATAACAACAACAACTGGTGGCTTACTGGTAAGGAGTTTTGCCATTAACTCAAAAGCACATGGTTTGAATCCATCAGCAGCTCTGCAGGGGAAAGATGGGCAGGCTTTTCATATGTGATTTACTGTGTGAAAACCCACTGGATGGTCAGTTACGAGTCACTTCCAACTCGATATTACATGGTACAGAACAACAATGGGGTCAACAGTGACACCTGTAAGGCACGTGCTCCAAAGAATAGACAACCACGGAGTCCAGGCAGGTGGCAGAAAGGGGCAGGAGAGCGGACAAAGGGGTACGGAGAGCCCAGGAGGAAGTTGGGTGGATGCTGTTAACACTGAGTGAACTGCAAGGAATGTTATAAACCAAAATGTGTCTAAATTGTTGAACAGGAAACCAAAGCCCCCGGTAAGCTTTAACTGGAACCGTATTTTTTTTTTTATTATTATAAAGGATTTGACAGAGGAGGTAGTGAAAAATGGTAAATGGAACCTCACTGGTCATACGGCCATAGACTTCTATTGAGCCTGGATAATGAGTCTGAGGAGGTTTGTTATGCTTTTCTATTTTGGTGTAAGTTTTAGAATAAAATCTCCATAGCAAAATAGCCTTTTCAAAAAGTGTGCGATGAATTATGTATGAGCCCTATTGCCTTCACGGTCGTGTCCCAGTTCCTACAAGTACGGCCCTGAAGGCTGGCATGCCTCATCTCTGACCTCTCCAGGCTCCACTCCTGTCACTTCTCCATCCATCTGGGACTCCAGCCTTGCCAAGCCATTTGCCGCTCCAGGGTAAACACTTTTCCAGCCCTGAACTTTGCAAACATTTTCATATCTGCTTGAAACACTCACTGTCTGATCTTTCCCATTGCTCACTCCATGGCATTGCTGAATTCTGGATACCTTTCTACGACCAGCTCCAAGCTATCACCCACAGAGAGTATGAGGGTTCCAACTTCTCTTCCCAAGGTTCCTCAACACACCTCAATAACAAACCAGTTGCCACTGGGTCAAAGCTGGCTTTTGTTAACTCCCTATGTGTAAGATGCTGCTTGCCTGCCCTCAGCCCACGAGCTGTGAGCCTGTAGAAGTCAGAGGGTCAGAGTCTGTACCAAAGGGTGAGGGTTGTACATGAGTCAAATGGAGCAGGCCTGGTGGAAATGCTTTCTTCCGTTGTTGCCATTTGCTTGCTTTAAGCCCATCTTTTCCTTGGAGGCAAAGATGATGAAGCTTTGCCTAACACACTTTGGGCATGTTGCGAAGAGAATTTATTCCTTGGAAAGGGACATCTTACTTGAAAAGGTGGAGGGACAGCGAAGGTGAGGAAGACCCTCAACCAGGTGGATCGGCACAATGACTGCTGTGACTGGCTTGAGAGTGTCAGAGATTATGAGGACGGCACAGAACAGGACAGGGTCTATCAAATCTGTTGTTCATAGAGTCGCTTGTACTCAACTTGAAGGCACCTAACAACAACAGCAGCAGCAACAATAATATGTGTCAGATTAGAACCCTTCTCCACAAGCTTTTCAATGTCTGGCTTTCTGGAAGTAGATAATCAAACCTTCAAGTCAAAGCAGACTCAAATCACTAGCTTTTCACTTAGCAGATGTGAATGATCATCATTTCTATCACCCAGAGACTGTACCTCAATGACAGCCTCATTCTCCCAAGCTGTTGTAAATGGATTTGTTTTCTTCTCTTTATCTGGAGCTTGTGTTCCTTTGAAGGTAGAAATTATATCTTCTGATATCATTATTTTAGAGCCAAGCATAGTGTCCAGTATACAGTACATAGTAAAATAAATAGACTGCATGAGTTGAGGAAAATACTGAGCTGCAGAGCCATCATTTCCACCATGGATAAGATGCAGGTGTGTCAGATCACCCACTCTGAATAAATGTGGGGCAAAACAGGCAGAAAAAGGCTTCTCACCTGTGATATATTGACTTTGATGATCACCAAGGGGGTGAAGTTCCAGCAGTGCTGGCTTCTACCCTATTGCAAAGGTGATGAAAACATACAATGGAAAAAAAATATCTGTACTGAGAATTGGATTTTTCAATAGGAAAAACATTAGAAACTGGCCCCAGACCTACCCTCCTACCCTGTCATTCCACGGAAGCCCCACAGCAGATCTGCCGCCTCGAAATGACAGAATGAATGCCCTGTCTTCCATCTTTAACATCAACCCGCTCTTCTGGGCCGGGTCAGTGCCTTCATTCCAATCTGTCAGCAGAAGAAAACTTCTGAGCCGTGAGGATGGGAGGCTTCTGTCCTCTGGGAGTGTGAACTATAAATATCTGTGCAAACAGATTTCTCCATAGGGAACAAAAGTGGAGAAATTTGTGGTAAAAAATAAGAAAGTACCTCCTATCTCTTCTGTGATCAGGATTCCAGTCCTTGCCAGTCTTTGTGCTCTGTGGTGCAATCTGTTTGCAATTTCTTATAAACCCTGCCACTCTGCAAATTTCTCTCCAAATGCTTTCCTATCTACATTTCTTGGGGGTGGTAACCACTCTACCTGCTTCCTGGAGAGGAAGTCACTCTACTTGCTTCCTAACCCAATAAAATGAGAAGAAGCAAATTGAAAAAAACAAAAGAAAGTTACCAACCATCCCAGGCTCCATTGACTTGGATCTCTAGAAGGAGAAAATGGTATTGGGTTAGATGAGGCAACATGTGCTTATTTACCGGACTTGAGTAAGTGATCAGTCAACAGGGTGACTATTGAGGGCTACTTCGGTGGTGTGCTGGGTGCTAGATGATGGCATGGCTGAAACCCATGGATTTTGCCTTCTTAGAGCTTCTGGTAACATGAGGAAGTCATTAACCATGGAGACCTCTACAGTTCACTCAAACCAATTCAACAATTACTATTCAAATTTATGCACCCAACACCACATCTCAAGATGAAGAATTTCTACCAAATTCTGCAGTATTTAACTGATGAATTAATAATAACTTGTGATTGTAATGCAAAAGTTGGAAATAAAAAAGAGGGATTGGTGATTACTAAATATGGCCTTTGTGATTACATGATAGAATTTTGTAGGAGTAGTAACTTGATCATTACAAATACCTTTAAGTAAAAAACATAAATGGCATAATAACAAGAGTCAAGAAATCCAAAGATGTGTTGCACTGAGAAAATCTGTTGTCAAAGATCTCTCCAAAGTGCTAAAGAGCAATGATATCAGCGTAAAGACTAAGGCACACCCAATCGAAGCCATGGTATTTTCAATTACTTCCTACACATCTGGAAGTTGGACAATGAATAAGGATGATTGAATAAAAGTTGAAGAGTTTGAGTTGTGGAGCTTGAGAAGAGCACTAAATATCCATGGGCTGTCAAAAGAATAGGTCTGTCTTGGAGGAAGTGTAGACAGGGTGTCCCATCGAGGTAGAAAAAGTGAATCTCCATTTCACAGATTTTGGGCTTGTTGTTAGGAGGGGTCAGTCCTTGGAAAAGGACATTCTGTTGGAAAGGTGGAGGGCCAGAGAAAGAGGAAGACTCCCAACACGACGAACTGACACAGTGACTGTAACAATGGGTTCAAGCATGTCAGAAACAGGACAGCCAAAGAGAGGGCAAGATTCAGATCCACTGTTCACAGGGTCACTAGGAATCGACTTGATGACACCTGACAGAAACAGCAACATGGCTTGTTACCCATATCAAAGGTCTCCGGTGTGAGATCCGGTTTGAAAAACAATGGATATGAATTTTATGAACTTTGTAAGTATAAAATAAAATTTTAAAAATTAAAAAAAAGTCTTTCATATCAAAGAGAACCTGTAAGCAAATATATGGGCTTCCCATTTTAGCACTTTGATGTGAAATGGAACTTTAATATTGTAATTTGTATAAACCTTCCTGAAGGATGTAGCCATTTTGGGTCTTGGGAGGAGCTGTCCTTCTAACAGGCCCTATTTCCCTCCCTTTTCTTAGCTTTTACAACTATGGGTGTTACTGAGTTTCCCCACTACAGCAAAATTCTGTTCAATTTGGTCCTGCAGCAGTTTTGTAAGAATTTTTTTTAAGTGGCCTAGTGGCAAGAAGCTGCACTGAATCCTGAAGGCACACGGTTTGAATCCACCAGCTGTTCCATGGGAGAAGGATGGGCAATCAGTCTCCTCCCCTGCAATTAACTGCCTCTGAAAACCAGCCAGAGGGTCAGCTATGGGTTGGTTCCGACTCCATGATCTACAACAACAACATCACTATATTTTTCAGATGGAAAAGAGTGGTTAAAACTGCTTAAATATGTGGTACAAGATCCAGAGAAGGGGAGAGGTGCAGCAAGCATTCAAACCTGGGATTGTCTGTATTCAAAGTCTCAGCTCTTTAAAGAATGGCATGACTTTTCAAACTTTCAGGACAGGAGTCATTTACAAACATCACAAGGGAATTATGCTGCTAAAAGAAAATAATGGTCGCCTTTTCCCCAATTGGTACAAAAAGTTAATTGAGAGAATTTTCTCGCTCTCATGTTTTCCCTCTATTATTTTTCTCCTAAGCCTTGGCGCCTACTATCCCTTATCTGATAGTGGACACCAGCAGGCCTAGAAGGAATGAGAAAATACGAAAGGATAATTAACAAACACCGTGCTCCATTCAGTAAATCTTCTTTTATCATGGAATGAATGCTCTCAATTTTAATTTTCTATTGAATTTGCTTTCCAAGGGCCTTGAGAGCCCCCAGGGGAGTTGTATACACGGAGTTCATTAAAAAGGTGTTTGGACTGGATGTCCTGAGGAGGATCGTCCGTCCGAGGGAGAACATCATGATGAACCCAGCTCCAGATTAGCAAGGACACACCAGGGGTGATGAAATTAATTTCCTATTCAGAACTAACTGGTCATGTTCCTTCCTCAGCCTCAGCCAGCAAATAGCTTGTCTATACTGGTTCGTATTAGTGACAGAAGCAGTCCTTGGTCGTTCACTAAATGACTAGGTTCCCATAGAAGACATGTCCCTTTCATTAGGAAAAGAGAATTGAGGCCACTGCGATAGCACTATAAACACTTCTGTTGTGCTGTGAACAATTACATAAAAGCCAGGTCCCCTGGAAAGCAAACCACCCACCCTCCTCCCCAGGGGCCCTAAGAAAGAACTTTGAATACAATCACATTCAAGGCTATGTAGCCCCTAGAGATACGATTTTCTTCCTTCCTTGGGCTATTTATTTGGTTACCATTTATCTACTTACCCTACTTTGATTGAATCCCTGTCTGTGTGACATGCTCTAGGCCCCAGAATGAAAGGGAAAGAAGATCTTGGCCACTGGGAAGCTCCCAGTTTGGGGACAGAGACAAACTGGTGAATAGCAAGACTAGAATACAGATATCCCACAGTCTTTGCTGCCGGGGTGGATTACCCAGTAAACCAGGCAAAGCCAGGATCCTTGTGCTTACCTACTAATCCACAGCAAACAGAGTCACATGTTTTTCCTGTTAGTAAGTAAGCACAAGCAAGCCTACGTTTACCTTGCTTACTGGTACTCCCTGTCAGAGACTGCAAATTTGAAAAAAAAGATTTTGCTTCTTTAGGAAGGTGTGCTAACATAGGGAGAGAGATAGATGCCAGCTATGCCCATAAGAGGAGTCTCTGATGGGGTGTAAAAAATGTTAAATTATCCGCATTGTCTGCTAAAGATTTAGTACATAAGCCTGGGTTTTCTTTGTGTATTAGGTAATCGAATACTGTCTTTTATGCATGAAAAGGAAGGGGGTGGGAAGTATGGATTTGATAGGAATTAATTTTATCTTTCTTCCTCTTCCCATTTAACAGATGAGGTAACTAAGTCCTGAAGGTATTGCGCCAACCACACAGCTAGTGAGGAAATGAGTCTGCACAACTAGTGGTTGAGCCCTATGCTACAGCTGTGTCCACTCCACCACGGCTGCCTCCACTATGTGGGATGGAAACACATCAGTTCTCACAGCTTCACAGAGAGTGGTCAGACTTAACACAAACACAGGATGCCCAGGTGAATTTAAATTTCTGAGGAACTTTTTTTTTTACTATATTTCATGCAACATTGGGGCATATGAACACTAAAAAAGGTAATTTGATGTTTATCTAATTTTGTATTTAAGTTGTTGTTGTTGTTGTTGTTGTTGTTGATTGTCATCAGTTGAGAATGACTCATAGCGACCATGTGAACAAAAGGCCTGAAGCCTTTCTATAACTATTGTCGTTTATCAAAGTTCATAGAGTTTCCAGAGGCATGTTGTTTAGGAAGTGGATGCCACTCCTGCTTCCAAGATCCTATGGAAATCTGAAAACTAACTTGATGTAACTGTGGCTTCCATAACCAGCTGCTGGAAAATTACTTCAAAGGGCTGTTCCTCAGACAACTGGCATCACCAACGCTCATTTCTGCTGAATTGGAACTGACTTATAGCGGACCCTCGAGAGGGTTTCAGAGGCTGTAAACCGCATGGAAGGAAACTGCCCATCGTTTTTGCAATTTTGCATATTTAAGTAAGTGTTATTTTTTTTATCTGGTATTCAACATTAAACCCTTGCATAAGCTGAACAAATACTGGCTTAAAAGGAGTAGAAATGTATAATCCCAAAGTTCTTAAATTGAGGGGAAACGTCCTAGAGTCACTGCTGTGAACCCAGAATGTTCTATGAAGAAGAAGCATTGACTGACACTGTGCCAGATACCAGTTCCAGATACTTCTCAAGTTTAGCACTAGCTTGCATTACACTGGTTGCCGTAAAATCATCCATGATGGAGGAGCCATGGTGCTGTAGTGGGTTACATGTCAAGCTGCTAACCGAAAACTTAGTGGTTTGAATTTACCAGCTGCTCCGTGAGAGAAAGGTAGTTTTTATTAAGATAGTCTTAATTAGTAGGGAGCTCTGGTGGTCTAGTAGAAGAAGCTGTGCTGCAATCCTCAAAGCACGAAGTCTGAGGCCACCAGCCGCTCCTCGGGAGAAGGATGGGCAATCTCCTCCCGTGCAATTAACTGTCTCTGAAAACCTGGCAGAGGGTCAGCTATGGGTCGGTTCTGACTCTATGGTACACAAAAACAACAACAACAGTCTTAATTAATAGTGAGGAAATCAAAACCTCAGCACCTCTGCTTGCACCGCCATGTAAGTGTCATGCACTAACTGATGGCACTACTGAGCTCCGGTCGCCTTGTGGTAAGAAACTGCCTTGAGATGCTGAAAATGTGAAGTTCAAATCCAGTGGCTGCTTTGTGGCAGAAAGAAGGGCAATCTCCTTTTGATGCAATTCAGTTGCCTCTGAAAACCTACTTAAGCCCCAGCTATGGGTCAGTTCCACACAACAAATAAGGTTAGTATCTATTAAGTTTTATAGCCTTGGAAACATGAAGGAAGGTCACCATGAATCAAATTGACTTGATGGCAGTTGGCTTGGTTTTTTCATTTTGATTACAAAAAGCAAGTACAGTGTGAAAATCAGTGTGGAAAAGGAGCGTGTAACCTGATATCAAGATATGATAAACAGGTATACACATTGTGGTTATGTATGAAGAAAACAAAAAAAAAACCCATTATTTTTATCATTTAATATATTGGGTTTTTCCAAAAGCAATACTAGTTAAGAAGGTCTGCTGGTACATTGGCTGTCTGTCCATCAGTACCTTAAGCAAAAGGTTGTCAGTTTGAATGCATCAGATGCTTTCTGGGAAAAAGACGTGAGAGTTTGCTTCTATAAAGATTACAGCCTTGGATAGCTAATTCTGCTCTGTCCTGTAGAATTGCTCTGATTCAGAATCAGTAAGTTGTTAGGCTAGCAACAGTTTGGGCCTAACTATATTAGTAAGGTACTATATACTAGGCACTTCTTTGAGCCAGAGACAGTGTCCTGAATCAAGACTGCTGTAACTCAGCTCCTGTCAGTTGAAAAAATACATAGACATGAAAACTTAGAGCGTTAGCCTGAGAATGTTGGTCTAAGTCTTTCATTCACCCTGATAAGCGTTTCATTTTCTCTCCCACAACCCTTGCCTGATTCCTTTCATCCTCCCTTTCATGACTCAGTTAATAGACTCCTGCTGCTCTCTGCTCAACTGGCCCTTAATATGTGTGATCTTGCGTCAGGGGCGTGGATACTGCTAAATATAAAACCCAGTGAACTTGGCAAGTCTAGGAGTCCTTTCAAAATATCACCAGTTGTTGCTGTTGTTAGGTGACACTGAGTGGATGATGACTCCTAAGGAAACTGTGAACTACAGATCGGAACCTCGCCCTATCCTGCACCATCCTCAGTAGATCCACCATGCTCTGCCCTAAGATTGCAGTCACTGTGTCAATCCGATTTATTCAAGGTCTTTCTCTCTTTTGCTAGCCCTTTGCTTTTTCCAGAATGATATCCTTTTCCAAGGACCAAACCCTCCTGATAACAAACTAAAAGTATCTAAGATGACGTGTCACCACCCTTGCTTCTAAGGAGCACTCGGATGGCACTTCCTCCAGGACAAATGTGTTTTGCCCTTTGGAAATCCCTGAGATAGTAAATAGTCTTTGCCAATATCACAATTCAAATACATCAATTCTTCTTAGTTTGTTTTTTTATTATACCAGTTTCTTTACAAAATTTGAATACATTGATTTCCAGAACAGGTTCTTCCAGTTTCCCTCTCCCCCCTTTGAAATTGTAAAACTCCATGATTTACACCTCCCCTCCCCCTTTTTACCCAGCACTCACATGTAGATGAGACAGTTAAAAATACCATGACTTGGGCCTGGTGCACCTCAGTCTTTAAACTGACATCTTTGCTCATTAGCACTTTCAAAGGTTCTTGGCATCAGGTTTTTTCAATTGCACCATACTTTCTAATATCTTGACTGCTGTTACCAGGTGCATTGATTGTGGAGCCAAGTAAACTGAAGTCATTAACATCGTCAGGGAATCCAGAAAATTATACTTAGGGTATGATAAATGTCACTTGGAGAGTAACATAAGGCCTGGCATTATTAAGCACCTTGTTTGAAGACTTTTTGATGAAGTTCAATGACTACAGTCTTCAGTATGAATTACTTCTTAACAAAAAGAAAACAAAAATCCCCACAACTGGACCAATAAACAATGACATCATAAGAATCAGAAAGAAATGAAGTTATCAAAGGTCTCGGTTTACTAAGATTCACCCATGGAAGTAACAGCAAAGAAAACAAAAGTTGGAGCACTTTAAGGACAAAAGCTGGGGGAACCAAGAAGCTGTATAATTTAAAAAAAAAAAAAGCTGGGGGAACCAAGATGGCTGCGGTGGCAGAAACAACGTAAGGAGCTGCAGGAGCAGCAAGCCGCACAGAAACGGGCCACCATGGCCCTCTACAGGCTTCAATAACTGAACAATTAAACAGTTGATTACTGGTCTTCAATATGGATTGAGGCTCAACATCAAGAAATCAAATATTCCCAAAGAAGAATGGGTGAGTCCTGCAGCTCCCAGCCCCCTACTACTGAGCCTCCATGGCCGGAACCCAGGGATACTCTCACCTGGGACGGACGGCAGGCACTGGGCCCTGAGGCTGGTGTGGTGGAACCTCGACACTGCCGCAGAATAGACTTGTTCTGGGATGAATTCTCGGAATCAAGAAGGAGACACCGCGTGGTGAGCAGGAGGCCCACCAGACTGCATTGAAGCAGGCCACGCAACTTAAATGTACCCAAACAGCCAAGCAGCTGACTGTTGGTCATCAGTGTGGACTGGAGCTACGTATCAGGAGGACAGGGATTCTTGGGGGAACGGAGTGGGTCCCGCCTCCTTCCTCTGCCTGCTGCCGAGCCCTCCCTGCAGCAACTCCTTGGGGCCACTGTGGGCAGGGCCCATGGTCCCCTAGCCTAGACTGGGCTGCAGGCACTGGGCCCCATGACCATTGTGGTGAAGCCACTTATGAAACCGCACTCCCAGTGCAGGAGGTGGGGGTTGTCGTGACAACACAGCAGTGGTGGCTCCATGGAGCCACAGGAAGTGAAGGACTTGATATGGGGAAGCATCTAGCTGTCAGTGAAGATTTCCTTGGGCAGGTCAAAGGAGATCATCAACACAATGGATTGGTAAGAGTCGCAATGAGTTGTCCACAACTTGACCCAACTACACTTAACAACAGCAACATATCCGGGATGGCAGATTTCCTTGATACACCACATCTTTTGATCTCTTGACTACTGCTGCCAAGAACTGTTAAGATGTAGGGAGGGTCTATTCACCACTCTCAAATCCCCTTCTCCATTTGTAAAGGGGGAGGGTAGTGATGCGTAGTTCAAACTATAGTTTGACCACTTGGTGGAGGGGAGGAGGGTAATGGTGGTGGTGCCAGAACTGGCAGCTGCCTCTAGCCATGGTCTTCAGTGAGGCACAGGGTCCAGACCTGGAGGAGGGGGGGGACTTTGGTAGGGAGGTGTGCAGCTCTGTCCCTGGGGTGAGCTGTTCGGCCCTCAGGGTGTGCTGTGCTATATCTAGGGTGAGCCATTCAGCCCTCAGGGTGAGGATGGAGCCTCAGAGTTCAGCCAGCCATCCCCACTGGACCCACTCTGCAGTCCAGAGGGCAGTAAACATCAGGAAAATATCTTCTAACAGAACAAGAAGGCATGCAGCTTCAACTCATGATCACCAGTAAGGTGTTAAAGTGAGCTCCCCCTCCCCATTCGCATCAACACCCCTGTTTAGCATGAAGAAGTGAGAGAGTCTGTTGTGTCCCATTCTAAATGAGGAACCCACAAGTGAATAAGACAATTTCTTTGTTAAAAAAAATTAATCACCATTAGACCATGTTTACCATTACCGTACCTTTTTTGGTCCCCACTGGATCTTTCTCATTTCCTTTACCTATTTCCCCTATCCACCAAATTGTGCAGCCCTGCAATTACACCTCTGTCCATTCTCACCCTTCTGCTCCCAACCCCCAAATATCCCCATACATATTTTTCACAATAAATTTAAAAAAAGAAAGAAAAGAAAACAAAAGACATACTGTACTTGGAACATCTGCTGGTAAGGATCTCTTTAAAATGCCAAAGAGCAAAGCTTTCACTTTAAAGACTAAGGTTAAACTTACTCAAACCATAGTATATATTTTCAGTTGCTTCTCATGTATTTGGAAGTTGAACAAAAAATGAATAAGGAAGACAAAAGAACAACCAATGTCTTTGAAGTGAAATGTGCTGGCAAAGAGTTTTGAATATATTATGGACAGAATATTGAATATACTAGGAAGGAAAAAAAATCTGTCTTGGAAGATGTACACAGTGCTCCTTAGAGATGAAGATGATAAGACTTCATCTCACATATTTTCAGGAGGGGCTAGTAGTTGGAGGAAAACATTCTTGGAAAAGTAGAATATCAATGAAAAAGAGGAAGACCCTAACAAGATGACCTGACACAGTGACTCTAACGAGGGATTGTGAGGATGGCACAGGATCTGACAAGATAATTATTCTGTTTTACATGGAGTTTCTATGAGTAAGCGCCAACTCGATGACATCTAAAAACATTTTTTAAAAAATGTATCCTAGAACATAATGTCTGGACAGTTAACCAAAACACTGGTGAATTCACCAGTTGCTCCACAGGAGAACCCTTGTCCTATCCTATGCCATCGTCACAATTTCAGACATACTTGAGCCCGTTGCAGTGGTCACAGGGTTCAGACTGATTGTTCATAGGGTCACTGTAAGTCATATCCAACTCGATGACACCTAACAACACCACAGGAGAAAGATGGGCAGTCACCTCCCATAAAGAAGTATAACCTCAGAAACACAATGGAGGTGGTTATGAGTAGCACTTAATTTGATGGTATTGGGTTAGCAGAAAAATCTAAAGGTTGGTTGAACTCACCCATCAGCACCACAGAAGAGATGCCTGGCAATCTACTTCCCTAAAGATTACAGTTAAGAAAACCCTGTGTTCTAGCTCTACTCTGTAACTTGTGAGTCAGATTGACTCTACAGTAATGGGCTGGATTTGGTTTATGTCCCAAAGAGAGAATTAGCGGTTGAAAAGTTAAGTTCTCACCTCTCATGCAGGAATCCTGGATTTGACTTTAGGCTAAAACCATCACTTGTCTGTCAGTGGAGGCTTGCCTGTTGCTATGATGCTAAACAGGTTTCAGCTGAGCTTTCATATGGAGATGAACTAGGAAGAAAGACCCGATACTCTACTTCCAAAACACCAGCCAATAAAAACCCTATGCATCACAACATTGCAGATCTAGTCAGCATATTCCCCCCCCCACCCCATTTCTCCTAGAGTCATTCATCACTCTTTAGAGCGGACTCAAGAATAGCTAGCAACAAGAGAGGTGTGAGAGAGGAGAAAGAAAACGAGAAGGGAGGCAAGGAATGGGAGGGGGAGGCAATACTGCGGGCAGCACCACTCCTTCCCATCATGCTCTCTGCTTCAGGGATAGTACGAGCTATGCTTAAGAGACTGGATTCTAGAATTCTAGACCCAGGTACAGATGGTTTAATTCTGTTTTCTAAATCTCCTGTGCCTCTGTTCCTCATCTATAAAATGTGCATAATATTTACACGGGCCTCATGGGACAATTACGTGGACAGTGCCTTGAAAGCACTCAGTACTTGGTGTCGTAATATCTCCATAAATATCACCTCTTTTCCTAGGCTGCTCTCTCAAGCCAAGCTCATAGAGGCTTTCTTTATTTCCCATAATTATACCTGGAATTTATCTAAGTTGCCACTAGACAATTTTTAGTAGATGAACTAATATTTTATTGGTATGGAGCTGCATTGCAATTCTAAAGGCACACAGTTCAAATCCACCAGCTGCTCCATGGGAGAAAGGTGGGCAATTTCCTCCCCCATGATTAAAATGCCTCTGGAAACATACTGGAGGGTCAGCTGTGGGTTGGTTCCAGCTCGAGGGTACACAACAACAAACAAACAATTATACCTGGAATTTGTGTAAGTTGCCAGTAGATGATTTCTAATGGATGAATTAATATTTCATTATCCATTTAGCTTTACTTTCCTTAAATATACAAATTTAGTCAAAGAAAAGCAGAGTTTCTCCACTTGTTGATGCTTTTTGTTTAAATACAATCCTCTTAATTGTTGTTGATTACTGTAGAGGACGCCTCATAGCAATCCTATGAACAAAAGACCTGAACCTAGTTCTACAACTATCATCATTTCTCTAAGTTCATAGTTACTAGACACATGTTGTTTAGGAAGTGGATGCCACTCCTACTCTTTTGTAATACAATTTTCTTAATTAATATATCCTAACTAACCATAACATACTACAGACAAAACCAATACCCCTAATAACATGGTATGTTGTTAGGTGCCATCAAGCCATAGACAACTCACAGCAACCCTATGAACAAAAGGCCTGAGCACTGTTCATAGAGTTTCCAGAGGTAAGCCATTTCGGAAGTGGATGCCACTCCTGCTTCCAATCTTGTTTTAATCAGGAAGTTCCACCAAACACTGTCCACCATGGGTAAGCATTATTGCATTTGACACATCAGTGTCACAGTGTTTAGCATCACAGTAACCACGAGTTAAATCTCCTGTCATTGTTTTGTGTCCTGGAGTCAGAATTAAGTCACAGCTTATTTTTCAGCAGGTTTTCAGAGGCAGTAAATTGCATGGGAAGAGATTGCCCATTCTTCTCCTGTGGAGCAACTGGCGGATTTGAACTGTGTGCCTATCGGATTGCAGCGCAGCTTTTTACCACGAGGCCACTAGAACTCCTCAAAACCTCCTGTTGTGTTGATTGCTGTGGAGTCACAAGACTCACAGCGACTCTATGAACAAAAGGTCTGAAGCCTTTTTAGAACTATCGACATCATCAAAGTTCATAGAGTTTCCAGAGGCATGTTGTTTAGGAAGTGGATGTCACTCCTGTTATTTTCTTTCTAGTCCTCTTGACACCTCTGACCTCCCTGTACTCCATGAGATTATTATTCATTCCCTCTATTTTGAAACTAGTTTCTGGACTTCTGAAACACTTTGAAAGTCCAACTGTGACTCTTGGGTTCAACTTTATCTTAACTCGGAGTTCTATAGAATTTTGGGATTCAAAGGAAAGCAAAGAATACTGGCTTTATTCTGTTCTTGTAAGGAAATAAGACTTAGTAGCGGTTAAGTCACATATCTTTGGGAGTTATGGTGGTATAGTTGGTAGGGAGTTGTGATGCCAGCCCTCGGTGATGGACGCTTCGCCTGTGCTTCAACCCTGCTTGCTTACTACTCTGTGGAAGACAGTCTTCTTCCACACACCTCACAGCCTCAGAGACCTGCTGGAAGGTCAGCTATGAGTCAGTTCTGACTTGATGGCAGTGAGTTTGAACTTTCATCAAAGGTAATATATCTTATTAATGGATTAATTGCACACCTGGTCCTTGTGTTATTGTCAGGTGCAAGTTAGTTGATTCCCAATCATAGTGACCCTACATACAACAGAACAGAACACTGATTGTCCAGTTCTGCAATGTCCTCACAATCATTACTTGTATTGGAACCCATTGTTCTAGCTGCAGTATCAATCCATCTCGTTGAGGGTCTTCCACTTTTTTACTGATCCTAGAGCTTGAAGTCCAAATTTCCTGGTTCCCACCTGCTTTTCCGGGAGTTTTATTTATGCCCTCCTCCTTTTCTAACAAAGGAATTCTGATGGGGAAATGGCTATGTACTTAGTTACTCACCAAAAGATTGATGGTTCAAGCCCACCCAGTGGCTTCACAAAAGAAAGACCTGTTGTTGTTGTGTGCTGTCAAGTTGGAACTGACCCACGGGTTTGCAGAGGGCTTCCAGTGAGTTTTCAGAGGCAGTAAATTGCAGTGGAGGAGATTTTCCATCCTTCTCCCACGGAGCAGCTAGGGATCTGCTCTTTTTATTAATTTTATTATTTGTATGTGTGTGTGTGTTTGTGTTTACTAACAAATTGGATCTGACTGGTACAGGAGAAGATTGCCCCTCATTCTCCAGCAGAGCATCTGGTGGATTTGAACCATGAACCTCTGGGATTGCAAAGCAGCTTTTTGCCACTAGGCCACCAGAGCTCCCTGGGGATCTGCTCTTATAAAAATTATACCCTAAAAACCTCATGGCATACTTTGACTGTCACTTGGAGTTGGTATGAATTGGAATTGACTCCATAGCACCCAATAGCCTTATCTCATAAATATCATTGCTTTCTCCCTTTTTTCTGTACCCTCTTCCTGAATATCCTCATCAAAACACAACACTCATTTTACCTCTGTCTTAGTTTTTCAGTGCTACTGTAAGAGGAATGTCAAAACTGAGGGTCTTTTCCAAACAAATTTATTCTCTGTTTAGGAAGTTTGTTGTTGTATCTTTGAGTTGGAACCGATCCTCCAGGGGGTTTTCAGAGGTAGTAAATCATACAGGAAGAGATTGCCCATCATTCTCCAGTGGAGCAGCTAGTAGATCCAAACTGTGTGCCTTTGGGTTGGCAGCACAACTCCTTACCGCTAAACCACCAAAGCTCCCTTTCAGGAATGATGAAGTCTGAGGAGGGTTTCTCTGTAGACTATGGGTCCTTGTCTCTTTAAGCCTTTGCTCCTGTGCTGTCTTCATGTAGCATGAAGCCTCATTTTTGCTTGTCTAATCTCTCATATTTTAAGAAAAATGGACTCAATATAATATATATGTCATCCTACCATATCATATCTTGTCTCATTAATATAACCATTTCTGTTGTTTAATCTCTCTTACATTTTATAAGAAATTGACTCAAGACACGTTATTACTATCCTCTCTCATCAATGTAACAGAGACGAATCTTCCCAAATGTGATTGTAACCACAGGTATAGAGATTTGGATTTGCAACACATCTTTTTAGGGGAGGCAATTAATCTTGTAACAGCCTCATCTTAGGCTCAGATGTTCTTGCGGTTCACTGTATGGAATATCTGTTCACAGCTTCATTCATTCACAAATTCATTCACTAATTCCTTCGTCTCAGAGCATACACAGACCCCCTTCTCTTATCCCAAAATGAGTTCTCTATATTTTCATATTTCTTTCTTTCCAGATTTCTTTTTCACTTGAAATAAATTAATGAGAAATTTTAAAGACAGTATAGTGAAATCCTGTGTACTCTTCATCTAGTTTCACCCCAAGGTTACATCTCCTGTAACCAAGGTGCAATGTCCAAGCAAGGCTACTGACATTGCTGCACTGGGTAGCTCCACCATTCATCTGTTGGTTTATCATACCATGGTGTATGTCCTCCTATGTTTTCTTCTAAATATTTTACAGTTCATTTTATAATATATTTTGAATTAATTTTAATGTAAGGCATGAGGCTTCAATTAAGACTTTTCAAAATCTATTTTTAAAAAAAATATTTTCCAAGTGGTCCAGTACCATTTACTGAAAAAAACAATTCTTCTATTGAGTTGCCTTTGTATCTCTTTGGGGGGGTAGGGGGGATATGTTGCTTGTCTTTGTGTGGGATCATTCCTGGGTTCTCTACTATATGCCACTGCTCTATTTCTGTCTCTCTACCAGTACTATACAGACTTGAATATTGTAGTTACATAAGAAGTACTGAAATCAGGTCAGTGATTCCTTCCATTTTTATCTTTTATCATAATTGTTCTTACTATTCTAGTTATTTTTTCCTTTCATTATATATTTTAGAGCAATCTTTACTAACTCCACCAAAAAACCATGAGGTGTTGATGGAAATGTCTTTAATTGTGCCTATCAATTTGAGTAATAATTGAAGTCTTTACTACATTGAAGTGAGCTCTGGTGGTTTAGTGGTGAGAGATTGTGTTACCAACCCAAAGGCACATGGTTCAAATCCACCAGCTTCTCTGTGGGAAAAAGCTGGGCAATCTCTATGAATTTTACAGCCTCTGTAAATCTGCAAGGGGGTCAGTAATGAGTTGGTTCCTAATCAATGGTGCATAACAACAAAATTAATATATTGAGGGGGGCTCTAGTGGCGTAGTCTGTAGGGAGTTGCTTTGCCAACCCAAAGGCTGCACCTCTCTGGTGGTACAAGTCCCAGGATCTGGAGGAGAAAGATGGGCAATCTCCTTCTATGCAAAACTCAATGGAGGGTCAGCTATGAGTCAATTCTGACTGAACAGCAGTAAGTTTGACTTTTTGAGAGCTTTCCTATATTCAGGTTTCCAATTCATTAATACAATGTATTTATCTCTTTATTTATATTTCCTTTAATTAGGATTTTGTAGTTTTCAGTTTATGTCTTGTACATATCCCAAGATTTTTATTTCTAAGTATTTTTAGCAATTGTAAATGACATAGTTTTTTTCCCAAGTGTTCTTTGCTAGGAAATACAAAAAGGATTGCTTTTTAGTGTGTTAATCTTGTATTCTTCTTTCTCTTTGTCTCTCTCTCCCTCTGCCTTTTCTTGGTCAAATATGGCCTCCTGTGTTTACTAGTCTAGCTCTCAACCAGGAGCTTTGGGACAATTCTTGGCCAGTGTCATGGTTAGGCCAATATTATGATAGTTCTCAATGTAAAACATTTATGGATGAGCCCTGAATGGAGTATGCAAAAGTATATATCTGCCCAGAGGTGCTAGATTCTGCTCCATGGGTTGATTCTGCCCATTGCCAGCATCTGCTCTATTTCATGGTTCCTATAAATCACACTATTGTCTCTGTTTCTCTGCTTGTCACATGATCTGATCTCTGCTGGGCTTGATAGGTTTCATTGCTCCTGTGTGTTGCATAGTAAATCACTGGCAATAAGAGAGATGCAAATCAAAATGACAATGAGGTACATCTCACTCCAGTATCAGTGGCAAAGTTTAACAGGACAGCAATTAATAAATGTTGGCGAGGATATGTAGAGATAGGAACTTTTATATATCATTGATGGGATTGTAAAACGGTATAATCACTGTGGAAAAGCAGTTTAGCATTTCCTCAAAAAGCTGAACATAGAAATTCCATATGGCCCATCTATTCCACTGCTTTGTTTATAGGGTCACTATGAGTTGTGTTTGGCTCAGTGGCAATCATCATCATCAACAACAACAACAACAACAACAACAACATTACATTGCTTGGAATATGTTGTTGTTGTCTTTGATTTTCATCGAGTTGAGCACGACTCATAGTGACCCTATAAACAAAGGCCTGAAGCCTTTCTATAGTTACTGTTGTTGCTTGGAATATATCCTGAGAAAATGAGAACTGAGGCACAAATGGAGACTTGTACACCAATGCTCATAGAAGCGTTATTCACCATTGCAAGAACATAGAAACAGCCCAGATATCCCACCACAGTCGAAAGGATTGAGATGGAATACTATGCAGCACGCAGGAAAAACTATTTTACTCTAGAGAGTTTTGTTTTCTTTTGCTTTTAAATGATACTAGTTCATTTACAAGATTTGAATACATTATTTCAAGAACAGAGTCTTCCAATTCTGCTCATCCACCTCCATCAAATTGCTCTAGAATTTTTATCAGTCAATGGGCACATTCCATCCAACCAATTGTAGTAAAGGTTACACTAAGAAGCCTCACTCTGTCATCCCATTAGTAAATTGATAAATTGTTTTGCATGTTATAGCTCAATCAATCATCTTGAGAAAATTTCTATTCCACATCAAAGCAATCCATTGTACTCCAGGGGACATCCTTGCCATGTTCTCAATTTTGAGAAGAAAACATCAAGTCTTTCATCATTAAGATGATGTTTTAAGTTTTTGTAGCTTCAGGAACTTTCTTTAGTTCCTTGTTGTCTGAGTTTAATCATGAATAGGCATTGGATTTTATCAAAAGCTTTCTTAATTTTATTTTCTTCCTCCCCTGTTGTGTACCATTGAATCAGATCTGACAGGCACAGGATGAGAGTGCTCGTTCTCCAGGAGAGCCTCCGGTGTATTTGAACTGCACATTTTGCAAATGCCTTGTCTGCATCATCTGGTATTATAACGTAGATTTTCCTTTTCAGTTTTTTAATATAGTAAATTTTAGTGAATTTCATATGTCAAACCAGTCTTTGATTCCTATAATAAATCCAACTTGC
This sequence comes from Elephantulus edwardii, assembly GCF_000299155.1. NCBI lineage: Eukaryota > Metazoa > Chordata > Mammalia > Macroscelidea > Macroscelididae > Elephantulus > Elephantulus edwardii. The sequence continues at coordinate 13,483,094 of NW_006399780.1, forward strand.
GTATGGTCTATCTTTGCTTGTTTCGGTTTGGAAAATATTTTTTATTTTTCTATTTTCTGGAAGATATTGAATAGATCATGAAGACCATGACCTGAATTAAGCACACATTGTTGCTCTTCAGCACTCTGGAGAGGTCCAGGACAACAGATTTTCCTAGTGCAACTCACCTTTTGATTTCCTGACTGCTGGTGTTTAAAGTGTTGATTGTGGATCCAAGAAAGCTGTAATTGCTAACAACCTCAGTCTCTTCTCCATTTAATATGGTGCTGCCAGTTGGCCCAGTGGTGAGAATCTTTGTCTTCTTGATGTTGAGCATCAATCCATGTTGAAGACTACAGTCCTTGACCTTTTGCAGCAAGCACTTCAGGTCTTCTTCAGTTTCAGCAAGCAGGGTTTGTCATCTGCATATCATAATTTGTTAATGAGTCCCCCTCCAATCTTAATACCACAGTCCTCCTCATAAAGCCTTGCTTCCTGAATGATCTGTTCTGCATACCGATTCAAAAGGTACAGGGACATCCCTGACACACTCCTTTCCTGATTTTGAACCATGCAGTGTTTTCTTGCTCTGTTCTGGAATTGCTTCTTAGTCCAAGTATAGGTTTCGTATAAGCACAATGACTAAGGATGACAGAAAAAGAATAGATGCCTTTGAGTTGTGGTACTGGAAAAGAGTCTTGAACATACCATGGACTACCAAGAAAACAAAATAGGTTTGTTTTGGAGAGGGTCTAATCAGGTCTCTCTTTGGAGGCTAGGATTTTGAAGCTCTACCTCACTTACTTTGGGCACATGGCCAGGAAAGATTGGTCCTTGGAGAAGGACATCATGCTGGGAAGGGTGGACAGACAGTGTAGGAGAAGGAGACCCTGGATGATATGGATTTGATACAGTAATTGGGGCAGTAGGGGTTGGTGTGTTGCAGTTAGTGAAATTGGCTCAGGACAGGGAAGGGTTCAGGGCTGCACTACTAGAGTCGTTATACATCGCAGGCAACTCAATGGCACATAACAACAATAACATACTATTACAGGTTTGGAAGCAGGAGTGGCATCCACTTCCTAAACAATATGCCTCCAGAAACTCTATAAACTTTGATAAATGTTGATAGTTATAGAGGGGCTTCAGGCCTTTTGTTCATAGGGTAGCTATGAGTTGTGCTCAACTCAAAGGCAATCAACAAGGACAACATTGAGTAGAAGTAGTTAATTCTTCAAATGTTTCATGGAACTCAAATAGAACCATCAAAACCTTAAGATTTATTTTTTTAGGAATTTGTAAATGAGAAATAAAATTTCTTTAATAGTTACAGAACAATTAAAATTATTTATTCCATATTGAGGAAATTATAATAGCTTATACCAAGCTACTCGTTGGAGGCAAGGATTCTGGGGCTTCGTCTGACATACTTTGGACATGTTGTCAGGAGGGACGGGTCCTTGGAGAGGGACATCATGCTTGGGAGGGTGGAGGGACAGCGCAGGAGGGGAAGATCCTCTATGAGATGGATTGATTCGGTGACTGGGGTAATCGGGATGGGTGTATCAGAGGCGGTGCAGTTGGCGCAGGATAGAGCAGGGTTTAGGGCTGTTGTGCATAGGGTTGCTATGAGTCGGAAACGACTCGACGGCACATAACAACAACAACAACATGCTTTTAAAGAAATTGGCCCACTTCAGGAAATTGTAGCATATCTTCATACCTACTCAATTTTTATGCTGAGCGAATTACTTGTGAAGATGGACTATATGAAGAAAAATGTGGCATCAGAATTGAAGACTCAACAACTTGCATTATGTGGATGACTCAAACTTACTTGCAGAAAGTGAAGACATAAAGCATTTACTGCAGAAGATCATATAGTTTCTAAAACTCAAAGGAAGAGTACAAACTTACTTACTTATATTTTTATTTACTGTGTATTTTCTTTTCAATGCTCCAAGATTCCATCTTTTGCCATTTCCTTTTTCATTAGAGATTTTTTTTAATCCTTTCTTTTATGACAGGTCTGTTGATGAGAAATTCTTTTAGTTTACCTTTAACTGAGAATATCTCGAATTCTCTTTGATTAGTTAAAGTTATTATAACTGTGTATAGGATGCTAGGTTATCCATTCTGTTCTTTCAAGATTTGAAAAAGTACTACTTCCTCCTAGCTCCAGATTTCTGGTGTAAAATCTGCTACCATTCAAATTGTTTTTTCATTATAGGTAAAGAGTAATTTTTCTCTGGCTGCGTTCAAAATGTTTTCTTCTTAGTTCATTTTCAGAAGATTAACTCTAATGTGGCTTGATTTATACTTTGTGTTTATTTTGTTTGACAGTTGCTCAACTTTTGAATCTTTTACCTAATGTGAGATATTTCAACAATTGTTTCCTTTTGTAAAAAATTGTGATATTAACAGAAGTTTACAGAAAAGTTGAATTTCCATTTATTCATGGTTTCACATTTTCCTCCCAGTTCACTTTTTAAAAAGATAATTAATTGTTGCATAATTTCCTCCCTTCTCCCTCCCCCAGTTCACTTTGCTATGCACCTTTTATTCTGAACTGTTGTCATACAAATAATGCCTAATCATGCATTGTTTTTAAACAGTTCTTTCCTTCATCTGTTCTAATGCAGAACTCATTATTTATCCTCTTTTCTTCCTTGCTTTCCCCTCAACCTCCATGTTAGTCCTATTTTATAACAGTGGTGTTATACAGTATTTGTCCTTTTGTGACTGATATATTTCACTCAGCATATGTCCTACAGGGTCACCATGTTGTGTAATATTTCATTAGTTCCTTGTTTTTCAGTGCTGTGTAGTATTCCATTATGTGAATATATCGTAGTTTTTCTATTCATTCATTTGTTGACTTGGCACTTTGGTTGCTTCCATCTTTTTGCTGTTGTGAATAACACAGCAATAAACATGGATGTACATATATCTATTTGGGTGGTAGCTTTCATTTCTTTAGGATATATTCCTAGTAGTGGAATTGCTGGATCAAATGGTATTTCTATTTACAACTTTTTGAGAAAGTGCCATGCTGCCTTCCATAGTGATTGCACAATTTTACACTCCCACCAGCAGTGAATAAGGGTTCCAATCTCTCCACAACTTTGTCAGCATTTGCTGTTTGCTGCTTTGTTGAACTTTGTTATTAGTGGAGTGAGATGATATCTCACAGTTGTTTAAAATTTCAGCTCTCTGAGAGCTGCTTCATGTGCTTGTTTGCCATCTTAATGTCTTCTTTGGTGAACTTTCTATTAATACCCTGTGCCCGTTTTGCGATTGAGTTGTTTACCTTTTTCTTGTTGAGGTGTTGGAGTATCCTACAAATTTTAGATATGAGTCCTTTATCAGATAGGTTGTTATTAAAATTTTCCCCCCAGTCTGTGGTTTTCCTTTTTACTCTGTTGGAGAAGTTTTTTTATTTGCAAATGGATTTGATTCTTAGGAGGTTCCATTCATCTATTTTAATTCTCTCCTAGTTGTAGGTTTTTCAAGATGCTTAGAAGACTCTTCATATTGTGGGCTAAGGGTTTTAGAGTTCTTCCAAGCTTTTCTCTGATAAAGTTTATTGTCCTTGGTTTTACTTCTAGGTCCTTGATCCACTTTGAGTTGGGTTTTGTGTATAGTGTGAGGTATGGGTCTTGTTTGAGTTTTCTACAGATGGTTTTCCAATTTTGCCAACAGCCACCATTTGTTAAAGAGACTTTCATTTCCCCACTTCACTGATTTTGTCTCCTTGTCAGAGATAAGCTGATAAGATGAGCTGATTCCTGGGTTCTTAATTTTGTTCCATTGATCTATGTGTCTGTCACAGTACCAGCACCATGCTGTCTTGACCACCACCATGGCTGTACAGTAGGATTTGAGATAATATAACTTGTGTGTTCTTTGGTTTTATCTTGTTCGGCAGTTGTTCAACTTCTTGGATCTATAGCTTTATATCTTTTGACAAATGTGAGACATTTCAGCCATTGTCTCTTTAGGGTCTGTTCTTGGTTTGGTGTCTTTTGTTTTTTGGTAGTTTTTTCTCCTTTCTCCTTTATAGACTTCAATGGCATATGTGTTAAATATTTTCTTAGAATTCCCTAGGTCACCATAGCTCTTTTTATTCTCCTTCCCTCCCTCCTTGTTTTCTCTTTGTTATTTGGGTTGGGTAAAGCTTTTTCTTCAAGTTCACAGAGTTTTCCCTTGCCTCAATTCTACCACTGAGTCTTTCCATTGTAATTTTTTTTTCATGTCAAGCTTACGGATTTTTTTCTCCCTCCTTTATGCTGTTGAATTCATGCTGTTGAATTTTTCCATTTTGGTTATTATACCATGAATTCCTAAACTTTCCATTTTGTTCTTCTTTGTGTCTTTTATTTATTTCTTAAGACTAGATTTATTTGTTTATCTCAACTAATTTTTAAATTGCTTGTTGAAACATTTTTATGATGGTTGCTTTAAATCTTTGCCAGGTGATTCTAGCAAATTATCTTGGCACTTTCATCTGTTACTTGATTTTTCTCCTTGATAATTCCTCACTATTAGTATAATGAATGGCTTTTATTGACCCTGGCCTTTTTTGTGAGTTATGTTTTAAGAGTGTAGGCTTTATCTTTCCATTCTATTTTAGTTTGTATCTCCTGATACCTCCACAACAACAGAACCAAAATCCAGTTGTCAAGTCAATGGTAACTTCATGTGTGTCAGAGTAGAGAATTACACCATTGGACTTTCAGTGGGTGGCTTCTTGAAGGTAGACTGACAGATCTTTCTCCCAAGGAACCTTGGAGTAAACTCAAACCACCAACGTTTTTGTTAGCAGCCAAAGGGAGTACAACTCATCACTGAAAAGTTGTGTTAAATGTCCAAGTTTCTTACTTGACCTCTATTGACATGTCAGGAGACTCCTTGCTACTACTGAGTGGAGGGAAATTTCCAAATCTCTATTAAGGTTCCTCTGATATTATATTGGTTAGGAAGGGCAGGGTACTTTGTTATTGTTTCAACATGGGCTCCGCTGGCAATATGAAAGTGTATTCATTATTGCTGGGAAGTAGTAACATATCCTGACTTTCCAGTAGGCCTATCTTTATCACAACATAGTGGGAAGGACCCACTAGGATTCTCTTACTGCCACTATGTAGAAACAGAAGTGCAGATTTCCCTTGTAGTCTCCACTGACATAGCTCAATCTGCAGGAAGAGGTTATTACTGATCATTAGCAGAGATACAAGACCTGAAACACCACTCAGTCTTTGACACTCAACGGGGACATTGGGAATTCTCATTACAGCCTGAAGGAAGTGTAGTCACTTTATTTTGCCTTTTTTTTTGTATCCCAGTTGGGACTCGAACTATTTTGCCTTTTGATAATATGTGTGAATACAAGACTACAGTTTCTTCTGTGTTGGGCTGCAAGTAGAATGGTTATTGTCTAAAGGATTTTCTGTCTTGCTAGAAAGACTTTTGATTTCTTTTTATTTTCTGGTCTGTACATATTAGAACTTAGATATTGCAGGCTTCACTAGTACCCAGTCTAGGGTAGACAATACAAAAAGAAAGCCTGGGGAGCTCACCACCATGTCATTTTTGAGTCCAAAAGACTCTAGCTATTCTCTAGCCGTCATCTTTCCCAACTTAAAATCTTCTTATGTTTTGTTTTATACATAATGCTTTATCCATATTGTCCTTAAGGAAGACTAGGACAGACACTTCTATCTTTCTGGAAGTGCAAAATCCAGCTCTATCTCTATCTATATCTATAAATAGTAGAAAACTGAACATGGAGGCACAGGGCCATGAATGTCTCTCCAAAAGGGCCAGAGGAATTGAGAATAACACAGCCCTTCACTGCTTAGAACAGAAAGCAGATCAAGAGCCCATAGCACAGCCCCATGATGCCTGGAAAGCCCTGCCAGCAGCCAGAGGTTCATTTATTCATTGTTGATGATTCACAGACTCAGCTGTGGTCCTGAGAATGGGGTTTATTAGGGAAGTAAGTTAGAGTGTAGGGGAGGCAAAGACTATCACCCAATACCAGTCTACGGTTTAACGCAAGTTCCAAGGCACAATTCTCCAATTAGTCCAGAGTCTTGTTTCAGTTCAGCAATCATCCAGCAAGGTTTGCCTCAAAGCAAGTATAAGTCAGCTACTCCTTCAAGCATCCAGGAATACCAGCGAAAACCTTTATATGTGGCCAGCACAAATACAAGAAGCCTCAGGTCACACTCTTCCACAGTTTTTCCAAAGCAATGCCACAGTCTCTCCATGATCAGGGTCTTGCTTTCACCAGAATCTTGCTCCATTCACCCTCAAGTCTTGCCACTGCAAGTCTTTTTTGCTTCAAGTCTTGCCTCCCAGAATGGGAAGCACTCTTTCTCTTATCCTGGTCCCACAGCTGTTGGTGAACATACTTTAAGAAGCCCTCTCCGAGCCCAACATCAGGTTCTCAGTTCTGTAGTCCAAGAAGGAGAGCATGCTTGTCAATTATTGTTAAGGGTGAAGATGACTCCTTCAGGAGGTATGACAGTGATGTGTGTGTTTACTTATAGAATGTGAACTAGTCTTCATGGATTCTGCTCATCCCTCTTCTCTGTAGGTCCCAGAGAAGGAAAATTTAGAATCTAAGTCCTTTATGCTTATCTTAGAATCCATTCTGGAAAGTTTTCAGCTAAGCTCCTCCACCCTTCATTAAATCTACTGACTATATAATGTCTGTGGGTGGGAACATGAAAGGTGAGAAAAGAAAAGAGCTGCCTGGGTTTAAATTTTGGTTCTGCTACTAACTATGTAACCCTAGAAATATCATTGAGTCTCTCATGTTCGTACTCTGTAAAATAGGGTAATAGTAGCACCCCATAGAGAATCGCATATACATGCTGAGAATTGTTCATGGCACTCAACACATATTATCAATTGCTGTTTATAATGTTTTTTACCAAAGCATCTTGAATAGTAGAAGACCTGGGAGAGATATCCCATATCAGTCTCAATTTTCTTGAAATGCCTTTCACATATTCTGTTTTATGTTAAATAGTCATGCAAATTTCTATGTCATAATACATTTTATTTTCATGTAATAGGCATCTAATACTTTTTCAGCAAAAATCTACAAGAAAAATTTACTCTTGAGAAAGATACTTCCATGCCATTCCTCTAGGATGCAGGATGCAGCAAATGAAAGACACCCCTCTGCAGTCTCAAGTACACTTATTTGCACATCATGATCTAAGCTTGCAGAAGATAAATGTACATCTCAGCACCAGTCTGAGTTTCTTCTTGACACTGGTTGGAGCCAGTGCAGCACTCCCATTCCATAATGAACCTGCAATAGACCGAGGTTCACACTCATCCCCTGAAGCCCACCCCCTCCCTTTTCTTTTTCATTTTGAGGATCTGGACGTGTGGGCTATGGCAATATAAGCATGGAAATGAAAATCTTGGCTCAGATTTTCAGGACTACGATCATCAATAAAATAGGGCAAAAGAGAACTATAATCTAATGCGCTGTATTACTGTAATTAGTGCTTCATGCATAGAGCTCTCCCCCGCCCTCCTTCCAAAATAATGAGGTAATTGAACATAAATAGTAGTGACTTTATTCTCCATCATGTGGTGTTCGGTGATTGGGTAATTATGGCAACAGCATACAGTTAATGGATGGTGAGTTAAAAATTTAAGAAGAAAGACAAAGGAAATGGTACATGAAGGAGTAGATCCACAGAATCATAGAATGGTGGTACTGGAAGAAATCTTGTCAATGATGCCACTTACATATATATTTTGCAATGAGGAAACTGAGAGTGGGACTTGTTGTGTGCCGCCTATCTATCTGGAACTGACTCATAGTTGACCCTTCAGTGGGTTTTCAGAGACAGTAAACAGCATGGGAGGAGACTACCCATCTTTCTCCTGTAGAGCAGCTGGCTCATTAGAACTGTGTGCCTTTAGGTAGGCGGCAGATCTCCTTACCCCTATGCCATGAGAGCTTCCTGAGAATGGAACTATCTACCTTAAAATAACAGATACTCAAACAGAGTTTGCCCTAGAACTAAACCTCTGCCATCCTCTCTTCTTTCTAATCACTCCTAACCCACCATGCTGTTGTTTCTAGGGATGCTGAATAAGGCAATCTTCTCCATACTTTCCAAACAGCAAATAAACTTTAACAAAACCTGCTTAGGTAAAGAGCAAAGCTTCTATGAGGTTTAAGGTTTTTGAAATGTGGATGCCAGAAGTCAGGGCCATTTTAATATTACCAATAATCAACAGTAAACATTTGAAACAGCTGGTGTTGTATCCATTTTGTTTCTTTGGCATAGAGACAGCAGAGAGGAAATAATTAGCAAAAACACAGAAGATTTTGTTTAGCTTTCTACTGATTAAGCTAATGTTTATTTTAAGTTAGATTTTATTTTTATAACCATTTGGGGCATATTATATAAATAATAACATTTTCTCCTAAGAATGTTTACATTGCTTAGTTCTGGGTTACATGTCAGAAACTAGAGTCAGCACTTTTTGTAAGCAAGTCACAGGGGATTCCTAAAATAAATAAGAGTCCTCAGAGTACAATAAGAAAGCAGACTCAAATCCATGGACATGTAACTTAGCTTTAGACTGAGACTAAAAGAGACATCCCCCACCCCTGACATTGTTGTTGTTTTTGTTAAGTGCCATAGAGTCATAAATGACCCATAGAAAGCCCATAGTGACCCTATGAATGAAAGTCTTGAACACAAAACTTTCATCTTTTCTCCAAGTTCATAGAGTTTCTGGAGGCAAAGTGTTGGGTTTTTTTTTTTAAAATGGATGCCACTCCTGCTTTCAAACCTGTTTTATTTAGGAGATCCACAAAAAGCCTGTGGCCCTTGGGCCCAAAAGCTTTTTTAAATACGAGGCCACATGCAATCAGCTCACACCCTATTGCAAGCAACAGCCACACCTTAGTCTCAACCCCAAACCAGAAAACACAATGTTGCTAAATATGGCCATTCCTCTCATCTTCCCAGCCTGGAAATAGCCTCAACCTGGCAGCCAAAAGCCTTTTTAAATATGAGGCCAAACCCAATCAGCTCACACCCTATTGTAGCAACAGCCACATCCTAGTCTCAACTCCAAACCAGAAAACACACTTTTGCTCAATGTGGCCATTCCTCTCATCTTCCCAGTCTGGAAATAGCCCCAGACTGGTGGCCAATGGCCTTTTTAAATACGAGGCCAAATCCAATCAGCTCACATTGACCATAAACATAACTGCAGCTATAGGCATTCACACATCCTCTTTGTACTCTTCCTCCCTGTAGAACTGAAGATGTTGATGGCAGTTGTAGCATGAAAACAAGCTTATCTCCTCTTTATACTGCCTCTAGCTCTGTCATATACTTCTCCATCCCAATAAGTCCTTCTTAGGGACAAGGGTAAGATTATTTTCTTTTCTCCTCAGTCCATTAACTTCCCAAGAAGGTGAGTGTACGTGCACCCCTCCCCCCCACTAAGAATTAAGACTGAACTGAAATGAAGTGGCAATGGGAAACCATTTTGACTATGATGAGAACATGAGAAAGAACAATGAAAAAGATCAGAGACCAGCGGTTGACTTGGAACGAAGCAAGAATGCAACTGGAAGGGGAGCTCTGGTGGCCTAGTGGCAAGAAGCTGCAACTACAATCCTAGAGGTGCACGGTTCGAATCCACCAGATGCTCTGCCGGGGAAGGAGGGGCAATCTCCTCCTGTACCAGTCAGATCTGATTTGACGGTCCACGCACACAAAAATAATAAAATAAAATAAAAAAGAATGCAACTGGAAATATTTTCTGAAGAAGTAAAGTTCATGCCATAACCAACAAATACATATGCCACTAATCAGCAAATTTCTCACAAAAGGAACATACTTTGCTGCCCTGCTCTTCATCCTCTCATCCCTGAAATACAACTGAGCTCAAATGCTTTACTTAACAGAGTTACTAAAAATCAGATGTAAAGGTGAGATTAAGATGCAACTTAACTAAAGGTAGGAACACAAGAAAATATTTTTATCAGAGGCACCTCTGCCTTCACATTAGGGTTCCCAGTGTGGGAGGCGGCAGCAGAGGCCCCGGGGACCTGATGTACCATGGCCATATGCAACTCCGCAGCACTCAATACCACACATAACATTGCAATGTGCTTTCATAGCTAAAGTTTTATTTGAACTTCCCACAAACATACACACCTGGAAAATAGCTAAGTCAGGAACCCTTATCTTCATTTGATTCAAGATGAAACTGAAGCCAAGACAAGCTAAGCTCACAGCTAACAAATAGAAAAGACTAGAGACTAAATTACAAAATATACTCACGATGTACTCATTTACAGACACTCAATGATGCTTCACTGACTCAGTTTTCTCATCTGAAAAGTGCAACAAATAATGCCATTTCCCTTATAGGGTTATGGGAATTAAACAAAATAACTTGGAGAAATATCTAGCATAGCTCCAGGTGCATTGGAATTCTTCAATTTAAATATTAGTTTCTCTGTACAATATCCCTAAAAGTGTATATTAGGATAACTTTATAGATAAGAAGTCTGAGGCACAGAAAGGGCACTGATTAACTCAGATTCAGCGAGGATGTTAAATAGCCCAGGGAAGCCTCACACGTCGGACAATTTGACTACTAAATTTCCTTCCTTTGCATCCAAGAACTTTTGCCAGGATCTTCTTTGCATATTTCCAAGTTCTGTGCATTTCTTAAGACTTATCCACCCTGGTTTTGAGCTAATCTTCTACAGAAAATATCGTGACCTGGATTGAACAGCAATCACAAAACTTTGTCTCAAAAAAAAATACGCAATGATTGTCATCATCTAAAAAAATTATAAATGCCACAATTCATGAAAATGTCTACAACATTAACAAAGGGACTCCCAAAAGAGCACTAGTTTCACTGAGCAATTTTGAGACACAGGCAATAATTATCATGAAAGTAGAAAGGATGTTATCATTTGTGTTCTTTCAATTTTTAAAAATTCCTTGTCATATTAGATAATTTTCATCTCAGTTCTTTTTGCAAGGGGACACAAAGAAAAAAGGTCATTGAGGGAAATTATCTATTTTTTTATGGTGTCTTGTCATAAGATTCCGTAAATATTTGTGAGATGTATGAATACACTGATTATGAATTAATGAATTTCCTTTCTTCATGTAAATGTGCTCATGATCCTATTTTATAGGAATTGACTATAACCTAACTTTGGGTGGTTCAAATAATTAACATGTTGAGTTGCTAAACAAATGGTTGGCAGTTTGCAAACACACATTGGGCTACTTAGGAATAAACCTAACTGGAGACACAAAAGATCTCTACAAAGAAAACTACAAAACACTTCTGTGAGAAAAAACAAAAAACCTAAAGAAATAGAAAAATGTTCCCTGCACATGGATATTGTTGTTGATAAGTGCCGTCAAGTCACTTACAAGCCATAGCGACCCTATGTACAATAGTTCTGAACCCTGCCTTATCCTGAGCCAGTCTCATCATTTCCAACAGACCTAATCCCATTTCTCCAGTCACTGAATCAATCCATCTCATCCTGCATCTTCCTCTCCTGCTCTGTCCCTCCACCCTTTCAAGCACAATATCCTTCTCCAAGGATTGGTCCTTCCTGGAAACATGCTCAAAGTATGTGAGACGCAGCTTCAAAATCCTTGTCTCCACGGAGTAGCTTGATTTCACGCTCTCCAGAACAGACTTGTTTCTTCTCCTGGCAGTTCATGCTATGTTCAACATTCTTCCAGCACCACAGTTCAAAGGGATCAATTCTTCTTCTATCACCTTTAATCATTGCCCAACTCTCTGATGCATAACAAGTAATTGCAAAGATGATGTCCTGGGTCAGGTGCACCTTAGTCCATAGACTGACATCATTGCTCTCTTCAGTACTCTAGAGAGGTCCCTGACAGCAGACTTTCCTAATGCAATTTGTCTTTTGGTTTCCTGACTACTGATGCCTATAGTGTTGATTGTGGAGCCAAGCAAGCTGACATTGTTAACAATCTCAATCTTTTCTCCATCTATTATGAAGCTGCCAATTGGCCCAGTGGTGAGAATCTTTGTTTTCTTGATTTTGAGCTTCAATCTATATAGTGAAAGTGATAATCCTACCAAAAACAATCTACATGTTCAATGCAATCCCAATATATATACCAAATTAATTTTTTAAAGAGATAGAAAGGAAATTGGCAAGTTTATTTGGAGAGGAAAGAGACCTCGAATGGGCAAAGCACTTCTAAAAAACAAGAATGATATAGGAGGCATAGCATTCCCTGATTTCAAAACCCACATCACAGCAGTAAAAACCTAATACAATGGCAGTCATATGGACCAATGGAACAGAATCAAGAACCAAGAAATTAACCTGTCTGTCTATGGTCAACTGATATTCGACAAGGAAACAAAAACCATCATGTGGGGAAACAATCACCTCCTACAGAAAGCTGAAGTATGTAGGATACACCTCTCACCACACACAAAAATCAACTCAAGTTAGATTAGAGACCTAGGGGTATAGAGCAAAACTGTGAAGATCTTAAGAGATAAAGTGGGACCAAGCTTAGAATACCTAGTCAATGGTTATAAAGAGGCTGACAATACAGTCAGAAAGATACAATAAAATTGATGAATGGAACCTTCTAAAGATTAAATGCCTGTGCAAATAAAATTTTTTT
>NW_006399780.1:13496040-13512003 GCF_000299155.1 Elephantulus edwardii
CATTTGGATAGCCAACAGACACATGAAGAAATGCTCAAAATCACTGGCAATAAGAGATGCAAACCAAAACCACAATGAGATACCATTTCACCCCAGCAGCAGTGGTAAAGTTTAACAGTACAATAAGCAATAAATGCTGGAGAAGATGTGAACAGATAGGAACTATTGTTACACTGTTGGTGGGATTTTAAAATGATACAACCACTCTGGAAAGCAGTTTGGCATTTCCTAAAAAAGCTCAACAAAGAAATTCCATATGACCCAGCTATTCTACTGCTAGAAATATATTCTGGGAAAATTAGAACTGAGACACAAACAGAGATCTGTACACCAATGTTCATAGCAGCATTATTCATAATCACAAGCACATGGAAACAGCACAAATGTCCAACAACAACTGAATGGATTGAGAAATTGTGGTACATTCACACAATTGAATAACATGCAGCATTCAGGAGCAATGATTTCAAAAAATACTACATAACTTGGGAGGGACTGGGGAGCATTATGCTGAGTGAACTAACACAGTTTCTTAAGGACAAATACTGCATAAGACCATTATTTTAGAAATAGAGAGCTAACTAGTAAAACATGTATGAGGATCCAAGGGGGTAAGATGGGGAACAGAGGGGTGAGGATAGGCACAGGGGATATCATAGGGTCACATAATTTGGTAGGTGGAGGGGGGCGGCAAAGGAGATAGGAAAGACCTGGTAGGGATCTGGAAAGATAGGGTATTGGTTACAGGTTAATGGTTATTAATTTTATAAAACATAAGGAATGGGAATGAATGTATGAAACACAATGTGAGTGAAGGATAGTGTGAAACACAAGGTATACGAACTTTGTAAACAAACAAATATAAAATAAAAAATTGAAAATAAAAGGTCGGCAGTTTGAGTCCATCCACCCAAAGATGTCTCAGAAAAGAGGCCTGGCCATCTATTTTGGAAATATATTTCACTGACATCTCTAAGGCACCTCAGTCTACACGGACACACACTTGGTTGCCATGAATCAGAATTGTCTTAATGGCAACTGACTTTTTAACTACAAACTATAGTCCTGAGGAGTCATAAATGCCCAGTAATGTTTTGCTAAAATATTCATTGCCTTTACATTTTATATGATTCTTATGCAAGGATATCACCTAGAGGCTCATACAGTTTGCTAGAACCTTCCAGCTTTGTAAGCATTCAACTTTGTAAGCATTGTAAGCATTCAACTTGAACTTGAGTAGGAGGCACCCATGCTTCTCTAGGACCAACAGTGCATGCAGGAAGACACACTTTCCTTCGAGTGTTGTGTTCATGTTGTGCTGAACACTTGCCAAGCTGAACTCATTTCTACCCAGGAGATGATTCTTCAAAAGAATCAACATACAGCAGACTGAGATGACAGAGATAGGGCACATATGGGACGCATTAGTACAGAAGTTTTCAAGTGAGAAGAGAACTTGCCAGAGCTCCTGAGTGAGCTGCATACTCAGCTCTGTGACCTCAACAGGAAGCTTCTCTCCTCCCTCCTCCTGAGTAAAGCTGGCAAGAGTAATACATTTAACAGAGTATTTTACAGAATTCACAAGCACAGAAAATGCTTGTAAAAGGACTTTGTGAACAGCACAGGGATAGCTGTCCTGTCTCAAAGCACCATCTGCATTAGCAGAGGGTCAGGACAAACAGATCTCTTTGTACTCAGTACTGATTGCCCTTGGCATTGAAACTAAAGTACACTGCGAGCCACTGATGAACTTGGCTGCTAAATGAAGGGCTGGAGGTTCAGATCCATCTGTAGACTTCATGCAAGAAAAGGTAAAAAAACCCATAGCCATTGGAAATTCTACAAAGCGCAGTTCTCATGACACATAAGAGGCCACTGTGAGTTGGAATCAATTCCACAGCAACTGATAGGCATTCTCAACAAGGAATGACTTCCAATGCACCCTACTCACAGATACATTAAGCATGACGTCATGAGCCATAGAGTAGCAGGAGACTCAGTGGACTCTCCAGCAGATTTTCAGAGGCTGTAATTGCACGGGAGGAGATTGTGCATCTTGCTCCTGTAAAGCAACTGGTGGATTCAAACCGTGTGCCTATAAATTGGCAGTGCAGGTCTTTACCTACTAGACCACTATGCCTCCCTACATTAAATCAGTTGTTATGTTGTCATGTAGTGTTGAGTCAGAGTTGACTCATAGTTGACCCACAAGTAGGTTTTGAGAAGCAATAAATTGTACAGGAGGGGATTGTTCATTTTTCTCCCTTTGAGCAGCCGGTGGAATTCGAACCACTTTTCTTTGATTTGACAGCACAACTCCTTACCACAAAGCCACCAAAGCTCCCTTATTAAGCTAGTCATTAGGCTGTTGTTAGGTGCCATCAAGTCAAGGACGACTCCTAGTGATCCTATGAACAAAAGATCTGAGCCCTGCCCTATCGTGTGCCATCTCCACACTTCCTGACACACAACAGCCCATTGCAGCAGTCGCCATGTCAATCCACCTGGTCAAGGGTCTTCTTCTCCTTCATCTCCTTCACTGACCCTCCACCCTTCCCAACGTCTTGTCCTTCTCCATGGAACAGCCCCTCCTAGCAGCGTGTGGTGAAGCCTCATCATCCTTGTTTCCATAGAGCATTTTGGCTGCACCCTCTCCAAGACACATCAGTTTGTTCTCTTGGCTGTTCATTGGATGTTCAATGCTCTTCTCCAACACCACAGTTCAAAGGTGTCAATTCTTTTTCTGTAACCTTTATTCACTGTCCATCTCATTAAGCTAGAGTTTGCCCACCAAATATGAGCCATTTTTGCATCCATTTGTCTCATATTTTCCTTTAGGTAATATTTAAAGTACCTTCATTTATATTTATCATTGACTTATAATAAATAATAACACATGAACTGAAAACTTTTCCGTGCTAGTGTCCTTCTAATTTGCATATTTCCTTAGAGAACAATGGTAATTGCATTTCCGGAAGAGAAGTCAGCATGCTCCTTAGAACCACAGATAGTGAGACATCTTCCCACACATGTGGGGCATGTTATCATGAGAGGCCAGTCCCTGGAGAAGGACCTCAGGCTTGGAAATATAGGGCATTAGCAGCAAAGGAGAATTTCATTGAGATGGATTGAACAGTGACTGCAACAATGGGTTTAAGTACAGCAGAGACTGAGGATGATGCAGGCTTGGGCACCATCCTCACCCTGTTGTACATCATGTCCCTATGAGTCAGAGCTTCCTCGACGCCACCTAACACAGCAATCCAGACCAAAGTCTCTTCTTCACATAGAGCAGCAAATTAAAAAGTGTAGTCTTAAAATATTTAAAAGAAACTTCATACTACAACCCATTGTTGAAATACAGCAAGAATTCTATTTCTATAGCACTTTACAGTTAAAAAATTTTGGTCCTGACCACAAATCTGATAGTATGTGGGATGGGTGGTAACAATCCTTGCTTTCCCTTATATCAAATTTAAAGTAACTGTGCTTATCTATTCGTTGATTTGTAAGACTGGAGAGCGTTGTGCTCCATTGTACAAAGCCAACTCCTGCTGTTGGAGCCAACTCGAAGGTACCTAACAACATCCTGTTTTCTCATGGCCTTCAATACACCTTTTACAAACAGCATCAGAGATGTTAGAGGATTGATACAAGATACATCAGAAATATGAAAGTGTTACTAAAATCTGGGAGCTCTGATAGTTTAGTGGTAAAGAGTTGTGCTGCCAACCCAAAGGAACTAAGTTTGAATCCACCAGCTTCTCTGTGTGAGAAAAATGGACAATCTCTTGTGTGATTTACTGCCTCTGAAAATCCTCTAAAGGATCAGCTATGAGCTGATTTCAACATCAAAATCACTAAAACCTGTACCTGAGACTGGTGATTCTAAGATTGAGCCAGTTTGGCTCTTATGAACATTATGGTTGTGGTTCCAGGTCTCTGATCTACCTTGAGTTGATTTTTGTGTGTGGTGTGAGATGTGCATCCTGTTTCAGCTTTCTGTAGGTGGAAGTCCTGTTTTGCCAGCACCATTTGTTGAAGAGGTTGTCATTTCCCCATTTGATAGCTTTGATTTCCTTGTCGAATATCATTAGTTGATCATAAATAGCTGGGTCTATTTCTGGGTTCTCATTATGCCGAGTGAACTAACTTAGTCCCAAAAGGATAAATATTGTATGAAGCCATTATTGTAGAATGAGTATAAGGATCCAGTAGGGTTGGAAGAGGGTGGAAGCAGAGGGATAGGCTGTGCAGGAAGAGGGGGTATTAATTATGGGGTGGTAAATTTGATGGGGTGGGCTGAGGGAAATGGAAAGAATCTGTCCTGGAAAGCAGTGTATTAAAATTTTGTAAATAAACTAATGTAAAATTTTTTTAAAAATCACTAAAACCTAAATCCTCATCTCATTTTAGGACATTTCATTCTAACTTGTATAGGGAGGAATTTTTAAAATATTCTTTTTTTCTCAGCAAAAAGACTTTGATGCGCCATCTTTCCATATATCCACTCATTCATTGCTTCATGTTTAGTCATTCATCCATCCTTCCTTCCATCCACCTATCAATTATCCATACATTTACCTATCTAGTCACTGATCCATCCATCTAATTTAATCCATCTATCCAAACAGCCACTCCCTCGTCTACCATCTATCGACTCAATATTTGAGTACCTTCTCTACTCACTAGTCCTCATGTCCACCAGTCTTCATTTTGAACAAGAATAGCAAGAAGAGTAATATTTACATTAGTTTCTTTTAATTTACTATAGGGTTTTTTTACAACAGCAAAATATGATAGTAAAACTTAGGGGCCTGCTCTCATTCTTCCTATTAAATGAAACAAAATACTTAGGAGGCTGACAACAAAAGGATCAGGAAAAGACCTAGTTATTAAGAGTCCTTTCCCCTATAAGTGCACTAGAAGTACAATAATTATGGTCATGTGTTGGATTATTTTAGATGAACAGAGCACACTTCCAATTACTTCACATGAATAAAAGGTTCATATAATCAGAAATATATCCCTAATAAGGACTTAGAACTTTTTTGGAAGAGCTAATTTAACAATTGAGGTGTTTTCTCAGGATACCATTCAGAGAAGTGATTCACTTGTCTTCATGATTGCTCTCTGTTTCGGTTCTTAATTCCTCAATTTCAGACTCGAGGGCAGTGAACCAATATCAATGATGCAGGTGTCCTAGTTTATTGAGACAACATAAAATGCTGTGCTTCAAAGTAGATAAAAATGAAACTTTGAAAACTGTACACAATAGAGTGAAATAAAATACAAATTACTTATTAGCTTGTATACAAAAGAGAAATGTAGCCCGGTGGCACAGTTGTTAAAGAGCTTGACCGTTAAACACAAGGTTGGTAGTTTGAACCTATCAATCACTCTCCAGGAGAAAGATGTGGCAATCTGGTTTTGTACCATGTGGCAATCATATTAGGCAGCTATTCTCTGTCACAGATGATCTCTACAAGTCAAAATCAACTTGATGGTAGGATGCTTGTTTTACATATAAAAGAGAAAAAGATATAAAAGAAAATAGCTGATCTTTTCAAATTCAAAATAAAATTTTAACTGTTCTATTGACATGTAAAAAATTCTCAAACAGCCTGTAAATACATTGCGATCACCAATGTTTCTGTTCTCAATTCACTGCACAGAGCGGAGGTTCTCAAAGGTTGGTGAGTAATGCAATCACTTGGAGGTTTGTGAGAACAGACTGATGGGACCCATTCCAGGGTTTCCAATTCAATAGGTCTGGTATTGAAACCAATAATTTGCATTTCTAATATGTTCTAAGGGAGCTCTGTTGACTTGTTGTTGTTGAGTGCCATCGAGTCAAGCAACCAATGAACAATCGATCTGAACCTTGTTCTGCCTTGTACCATCCTCACAATCTCTGACACACTTGAGCCCATGGCAGCAGTCACTGTGTTAACACGTCTGGTTGAGGGTTCTCCTTTCTGTTGTTGACCCTCCGCTTTTTCAAGCATAATATCTGTCTTCAAGGAATAGCCTCTTCTGACAAAGTACCCAACACATGTGAGATCAAGTTTGTCATTTTTGCATCCAAGGATTTAACCTGTCAATGGCGCAGTGGTAAGGTATTTGGTAAGGAATTGTTCTGCCAATGCACAGGTAAGCAGTTCAGCTCAGCCAGCTACTCCAGGAGAAAGACAGGCAACCTCCTCCCATCCAATTTACTGCCTCTGAAAATCTGCTGGAGGGCCAACTATGGGTTGATTCTGACTCGACAGTAAACAACAACAACAACAACACGTTCTAGCGCTAATGGCACAGTAGAAGGGAGCTGTGCTGCTAACCCACAGGGAATGACTCTCTGGCAGCTCAAACCCACCAAGTGCTCTGTGGTTGAAATATCTCTTCCCCTGCGATTTACATTGGGAATCCAATGGAGAGTCAGCTATGTGTTCATCCAGTTTGATAACAAAAAAGAGAGTATATGTTCTAAGGAATTCTGATGTGGAAATAGTTAAGCAAGTCACCTGCTAAAGCTAAAGGTTGGAGGTTCAAACACACCCGTTCAAACCTCCCCCATGAGGAGAGACCTAGCAATCGGTTCCCACACAGGTCACAACATAGATAACCCTGTGGGACAGCTCTTCTCTATCATGTAAGATAGTAATCAAGTTGACAGCGCCAAACACCACCAGAAAGCTCTAATGGGCTACAGCTGCAGCTGCTGGCTCTTGCTCCCCATTCTGGAACATACAATAGGCCAGCTCCAGCCCTCATCGTCTCAGCTGTCTGACTCTTGCAGTCACCCACTCCCTGGTTCTTGGAACCCACACTTGTGTTGCTTTCCCCGCCATCTCTCTTTCCATTCCTTAATCTTTTGTGTTCCTCCAGTTTTACCTTAGATTTCTACTCTGGTGAAAACTGTCCCGAGTCATCTCATCCACAGCCGACCTCGGTCACCCTTTCTACCTGGATGGCTCCCCAGCTGCAGCTCCAGGTGATACAATGTGGGCTTTGCACGGGCCCGGCTCATTGTCTGTGCTGCGTCTTGCTGCCCTGAGAGACCAGAGCATGGCTGGTAAATGTGCTGCATAAACACTTGTGACTACTTCCTAGGAGATATTTCTACCTCAGTGTTCTACAAGCACATCACATTTAATCTCTTCAAAATGGAAACATGTTGAGGAAGGATATTATTAGATTCTTCTCCAATTATTGAATGGTATAACATTCCATCCATTTTACAAAACAGAAAAGCATCGTTCTCAGATCCTTGCGTGTCAAATAACATGTAGTAATTATTTCATCTTCTCTGTCTCATTATGAGTCACAGGCAATTCAACAACATGTCACAACAACAAATTTCTCTTTCAAGTCCATCCATTTGTCCTCATTGCCATTGCTGCTGCTAAGTCTTGGTCACCCCATTTCTCACCTAAGTGTGGCAACTTCTCGATCACTCCCCTGCTTTCAGCTTGACCTCCCTCTAATCTCTTCCCCACATGATGGCAACTGTCATCAGATCTCACAGTGCTTTGTCCATTCTTGAAGCCAGTCCATGGATTCCCATACTAGTGCAAAGCCCTCAGACCTTGCCATGTAGTTAGAGTCTAAATGGTCCCTACCCTCTCTCTGTTTGTATTCATCACATTCTTCTCCCAAGGCCTCTGCTCCAACCATCCTCAGTATATTCTTGATTCTGGAACTCCCCATGCTCTCCTATGTTGGAGACAATAATCAGGATGCTCTTCCCACTTGGAATACCTTTACTTTTATCTGTACCTCATGTCTTTGTAGGGAGTTCTGGTGGCTTAGTGGTAAGGAGTTCTACTCCCAACAAAGACACAAGGTTCAAATCCATCAGTTGCTCCTCAGGAGAAAGATGTACAATCTCTTTCCATGAAATTTATTGCCTCTTAAACCTGCTTGAGGGTCAATTATGAGTCAGTTCCAACTCATTGGTACATAACAACAACATATGTGTCTACTCATGTTTTAGTTTCCTACTTAAATTCATATTTTCAAAGAAGCCTTCCTTGTCCATCCCTCTCAAAAATCTGGATCAGATACCTCTCCCTTGGGGAGTGGTGCTGTCAGTCCAAATGAAAGCGGTTTGAACCCACCAGCTGCTTCAAAGGAGGAAGATTGTCAGTCTCCTTTCATATGATTTAGAGCTTCTGAAAACATACTGGAGAGTCAGCGATGAGTCAGTTCTGACTCAACAGCAATAAGTTAGGTTTTGGGTTCCTAAAAACATCTATTGTTTCCATGTACCTTTAGGTTGAGAAATGACTCAAACAGTTTTTTCTAATAATGAAGAAAACAAAAACAAGTCCAAAAGAACCAAGACACAATCTTAAGTCTATCTCACCTGGATTTAAGAATTATCTTAAGAAGAGGCTTTAGGTACTGAACACCAACGATTCAAGATCAGAGGAATTGTGGAATGATATATAAAGAATATTATCCATGAAGAAAGCAGAAGTTCATTAAAAAGACAGAGGGGGGGGGGAACCCAAGACACCAAAATAGAGGTTAAGAAGGGACTCTGAAGATTGCATTAGAGCATTGAGAAACCAAAACAAAGGGAAGAGATGCTGAAGTAAAAGAGCTAAACTGAAAATTTTAAAGGGCAGCTCAAGGAGGCAAAGTAAAGAATTATAACAGAATGTGCAGAGGGCTGGATTGGAAAATAAGAAGGGAAGAACTCACTCTGCATTTCTCAAGATGAAAGATCTAAAAACCAAATTCAAGCCTCAAATTTCAATACTGACAGATACTATGGGCAAAATCTTCAGTGATCCAGGAAGCAGTAAAAGAAGACTAAAGGAATATACAGAATCACTGTACCAAAAAGAACTGGTTTACACTGAGAAATTTCAGAAAGTACCATATGAGCAAGAGCCAATGTGTATGAAGGGAGAAGTTCAAGTTGCACTGAGGAATTGGGGGAAAAAAAATAAGGCCCAGAGAATTGATGGGATACCAATTGCTATGTTTCAGTTATCTGAAGCAGCACTAGATGTGCTTACCTGCATGTGCCAGGAAAGTCAGAAGACAGCTGCTAGGCTCATTGCATGGAAGAGATCTATATTTGTTCTATCTCCAAAAAAGATGATCCAACAGAATGTGAAAATTAGTGAACAATATCATTAATATCATATGCAAGGAAAATATTGTTGAAGATTATCCAGAAATTACTAGGACAGTACACTGACAAAGAATTGCCAGAACTTCAAGCTGGGTTTAGAAGAGGCCATCGCCTTGGGAATATCACTGCTGATGTCAGATGGATCCTGGCTGAAAGCAGAGAATAACATCTATTTGTGCACTATTGACTATGCAAAGTCATTTGACTGTGTCATAAAAAATTATGGATAACACTGAGAAGAACGGGAATCCCTGAACACTTATTTGTGCTCATGTGAAATCTATACCTAGAACAAGAAGCTGTTGTCTGAACAGAGCAAGGGAACACTGAATGATTAAAATTAAGAAAGGGGTGTGTCAGGGTTGCATCCTTACTTCATACCTATTTAATCTTTATGCTGAGCAAATGATTCAAAAAGCTAGATTATATGAAAAATAAAGTGGTATTAAAATCATTGCTGCTGAAGGTGGGGAGGAGAGAGGTCATGGTGTCACAGAGTTCAGTAGGCAGGAGAGGGCGAAGAAATTAGGAATGATCCAGTGAGGACCTGAAAAGACAGGGTAATGGTGATCACTGATCAGTGTGATTAATTTTATAAAACACAATCTATGGGAATGAGTGTATGAAGCACAAGGTGAATGAAGGAATGTGTACAAATCAAATACAATGTATACAATTTTGTATGCAAACCAACACAAAATTTTAAAAATCTATTAACAAAACCCCAAACATAAATAAAAAGAATGTGGTATCAGGATTGGAGGCAGACTCATCAACCACCTGCATTATGCAGACAACACAATCTTGCTGGCAGAAAGTGAGGAGAACTTTGAAGTGCTTGCTACAGATCAAAGATTACAATCTTCAAGCAGGCTGTGGTGTTTCTGATCACTTGCTATGCATCTGTGATGGAGAAGAACACTGAACGACCCAAGGATGGCCAAGAGAACAAGTTATGTCTTGCAGAGAGAGAGCAGCCAGGGTACTCTTTGGAGGCAAAAATGATGAGGTTTTGCTTCACATACTTTGGACGTGTTGCTAGGAGGGAATCTTCCTTGGGGAGGGACATGGTGCTTAGGAGAGGAAGACCCCCAATCAGGTAGATTGATGCAGTAACTGCCACAATGGGCTCTAGTGTGTCAGGAAGTGTGAAGACAGCATAGGATAGGATAGGGTTCAGATCTGTTGTTCATAAGGTTGCTATGAGTTGTACTTGACTCAACAGCACCTAACAACAGCAGCAACATATGGATTACAGCACAACATGAAGAAAACAAAAATTCTCACCACTGGACTGTTAGGCAGCATCATAATGGAGAAAAGATTGAAACTGTCAATGACTTCAACTTTCTTAAGTACACAATCAACACCCTTGGTACCAGCAGTCGGGAAATCAAGAGATGTATTGCACTGGGCAAGTCTGCTGTCAGGGACCTCTCCAAATAACTGAGGATCAATGATGTCAGTTTGAAGACTAAGGTGTGACTGATTCAGGCCATGATCTTTTCAATCACTTGC
The DNA here is from genome assembly GCF_000299155.1 of Elephantulus edwardii. Taxonomy (NCBI): domain Eukaryota; kingdom Metazoa; phylum Chordata; class Mammalia; order Macroscelidea; family Macroscelididae; genus Elephantulus; species Elephantulus edwardii. Next base: position 13,506,704 of record NW_006399780.1, read on the forward strand.
TATGCATTTGAGAGCTGGACAAAGAATGCGGCTGACAAAAAAATTACTGATACCCGTGAGCTGTGGTGTTACAGAAGAGTACTGAATTTTGCATGATTGCCAAAAAAAAAACCAAAAAAACAACCCACCATAGGTCTTGTTCCTTGGAGGTAAAGATGACAAAGCTTCATTTCACGTACATTAGGCATGTGTTAGGAGAGGCTGTTCCTTGGAAAAGGACCTCATGTTCGGAAAGATGGAGGGGCAGTGAAATAGAGGAGAACCCTCAACAATGACGTGCAGCAATGGGCTCAAGTGTGTCAGAGATATGAGGATGGCACAGGATATACCAGGGGTCAGCTTTGTTGTTCATAGGGTCACTGTGAGCTGTACTCGACAGTACCTAACAAAACATAAAACTCTATTAAGACACACAGACTGTGTTGTTCTATCTATTTAATTCTTTGTCTCCTGACTTAAACAATTTCCTCTTTGGACCCAGCAAGTCCACTACTGGGAATATACCCTAGAGAAACCATAACCTCCACCCAAGCAGATATATTCACATCCATGTTTATAGCGGCTCTGTTCACAATAGCAAAGAGTTGGAAACAACCCAAGTGCCCACCAACAAATGAATGGATAGAGAAGCTGTGGTATATTCACACAATGGAATACTATGCTGCATTGAAAAACAAGGAACTCATGAAATCTTACACAGAATGAGTGACCCTGGAGGACATTATGCTGAGTGAAATATCTCAGTGACAAAAGGACAAATAAGGCATACGGCCACTGCTGTAAAATGGGACTGACACTGGGATTGAAGAAAGATTGAGAAAGAGGGGATAAGTAATGTATACTGCATTGAAATAGATGGAGAGAACTGTTTAAACAGATATATGATTAGGTATTATTGTCATAACAGGAGTCCAGAATGAAGGCTGCATAGTGGAGTGCACTTGGGAGGAGGGATTGTATAACAATGAAAACATTTTTCTTTTACTTTTCAAAGAGAAGAGCAAACTGGGGGTGGGCAGGGAGAAAAGTGCAACAATGAATGAATGGAAACCCTAAGTCTCTGTAAACTTTCATTAAAGTTAATTTAAAAAAAAAAAGAAAACCCAATTGCCTCATTGGGAGTAAGGTTATTATTATCTACATAGGCACAAGGAATAGCACTGTCATATTTGCTAATGGAATAGGCCAATGAGATTTAATGAAGAGAAATGTACAAAATAGTTCTTGGTGTCCCCCCCCCCCCATTACCGCATGGTAACTGACAACATTTTATTAAGCTTCTTGGCCTAGAGATAAGACGCTGAACTGGAATCCCTAAGGCCCGCAGTTCCAATTCACTAGCTGCTCTGCAGAAGGATGGGCCATCTCTCCTGTTCAATTAACTGCCTCTGAAAACCCACTGGTGGGTCAGCAGTGGGTCATTCTGACTCGATGTTAAACAACAACAACAATCATCATCACATAGAGAATATTTAAAAGAATTACTTTTATGTTGAAAGCAATCAGAGTAGTGAATGAGGGAGTGATGAGCAGACAGGACATAAGACAATGGCAATGTTCTGTACCTTCATCTGGTGATGGTGTTAGATGGAAACTGGCCCAGTTTAAAATTCCTCAAATTGCATGCTTAAGATTTATGCATTGTATATTTACATTGTATCTTAGTAAAAAAGAAAGTCTTTAAAATTATAGTATGGAGTGGCAGCCACTTTCTAAACAACATGGTTCCGGAAACTCTATGAACTTTGATATATGTCGATAGTTATAGAAAGGCTTCAGACACTTTGTTTGCATAGTGTCTCTATGAGTCATGTGTGACTCGAAGGGCATAAACAACAACAATTCATACTAAGGTATAAGAATTTACATGGACTGAAACAATCTTTGTGAATATAATACTGTTGTTGTCAGTTGCCATCAAGTCAGAACCAACTCATAGCTGAGCCTCTGGTGAATTTTCAGAGCCTGTAAATTGGACTAGAGATTTCCTATCTTTCTCCCGTGGAGCAGCTGGTGGATTTGAACTGCATGGCTTTGGATTGGCAACACAGCATAGTGCACGGTTTGCTGTGCTGCTAACATAGAGGATGGTGGCTTGAATCCACAAAACTCTCTGGGGAGAAAGAGGAAGCAGTCTCCTCCCATAAAGATTTACAGCCGTGGAAACTTGAAGGAGGGAGGTCTGAGGTCACAACAGACTCACAGGCAGTGAAAATAAAGCAGGAGCCAAAGGCGTAAGAGTCTCTTCTGGCGATTGTTGGTTGCCACCAAGTCCATTCTAGCACATGGCAACCCTGTCTTTGTGCAGAGTGGGACCGCTCCACTGCATTTACAAGGCTGTGACCTTTCACAAGCAGACTGGCAGGCCTGTCTTCAGAGGTGCCTTTGGATCGGTTCAAATCACCAACCTTTTGGCTGGTAATTCAGCACATAACCATTTGTGCCATTCCAAAATAAATAAATAAATAAATAAATAAAGTCCATTGCTGTTGATTGGGAACTGGCTCAGAGCTGACCCTCCAGTGGGCTTCTGAGGCTGTAAATCACCTGGGAGGAGACTGCAGTGCCAGTCTTTCTTCTGTGGAACCTCAAGTGGATTCAAACTGCCAGGGAGGCATAGCCAGCCTTTGGGTTAGCAGTTCAATTCCCCATGGGCCAGGACACATATTTCTGAAAGACTCCTAATTCAAAACATAGTAATCATTTAAATTTTTATTCTGAAGATGTAACTGGGCTATATTGGCTCTGTTTTACTTAGGAGCCCTGCTGGTGTAGTACACAATGTACTGGCCTGCTGACTGAAAGGTCAGCAGTTTGGATCCACCAGCCACTTCAAGGGGAAAAGATGGACAGTTTGCTTCAATAGATTCATATCCTGGGAAAACTGATGGAGGGTCATCATAAGTTGGAGTCAACTCAAGAGCAGTGGAGTGGGTTTAGTATGCCTTATCTAAATCCGAGAGAGCACTGGTGGCCTGGAGCTACGAAACTGTGCTGCAATCTCAAAGGCAAGTAGTTTGAATCCACCATCTGCTCTATGGGAGAAGGACGGACAGGGTCCTTCTGTGCTATTCATTATCTCTGAAAACCAGCTGGAGGGTCAGTTACGGATTGGTTCTGACTTGACAGCACACAACATTAAGTATTCTGGGAAGTTCTGGTGGGCTAGTGGTAAGAAGCTGTGCTGCAATCCAAAAGGCACGAGGAACAAATCCACCAGCTGCTCTGCAGGAGAAGGATGGGCAATCTCCTCCTATGCAATTTACTGCCTCGGAAAACTCGATGGAAGGTCAGTTATGGGTTGGTTCCATCTCGGCACACAACAACAACAATTTGAATTGAAGGTCTTGAAATACATTTGGGAAGAGAAATTCAAAGTCATACTCCACGGAATCACATACTATTTTAAAATTTCATTTTATAGATCAAGGAGAGGTTTGAGTTAACAATGTGTAACTATTTCAACACCTGAGATCTCTTTAGGCAACTGCTGCTCTGAGGGATCTACATTATTTTCGATATGATTTTTTTCCTTCTCTTTTTTTTTGAAATTCCCTCCCCCCTTCTCTTTTCTTCTAGACATAGGACATATGGACAAACCACACCATGGGAGATGGGGGAGGCACAATCACAGTCCCTAGTACGAAGCTTTGCTATAGTGATTTTTTTGGGGGGGGGGGAGGGTGGAAGAACATTTTCCAAGCATGTTAAGAAATTTAGGATTCTCCAGTTGTCTGTCTACCTATAGATCACAAAGGTCCCATCACAACTGATCACGGGATGGCACGGGACTGGGTACCATTTCATTTTCTTGGGCGTGGAGTCACCATCCAGTAACTGTTTTTCTTAGACTACAATGGAAAATATAGAACTTCACGATTCATTTTCTAACGACTCAAGAACTCATTGCCTTCAAGTCAGAACTGACCTTCCAGCGAGTTTTTTTGGGCTCTAAATCACACAGAGGGTGGGTGCCCATCTTTGTCCTGTGGAGCTGTGGGCAGACTGTGACCTCCAGAGAGGTGTAGCCTCTGTATTAGCAGCACAACCCACTATGGACTAAGCCACCAGAGATTCTCTAACCAGTAACTTGCTTTCTGTTTTACTTTTCTGGAGAAGGGCCCAGTGTCTTTTCCAATGGACTTCTACACAGTTCACAGCTTGAGGATACCTATTTTTGTTTTTTATTTTGTTTTCCTGATTGGACAGCAGTTCTTTAGACCAGGAAGACCTTCTAGAAAAACAGCAACAGAAAGTTCTTCAGATAGAGTGTGGGGGAAATGGTCAGGAAACACCATATAAATCTAAAAGAATTAACTCCTTGGCTGTTGAGGGAACTCTGCTCTGTAGCCTGTAGGCAGTTGTGATGTTAACCCAACGACACACCTCTCTGGTGGTTCAAATCCAGTGGTTCAGTGGGGGAACGGGGAGGAACTCCTCAGGGGGGATTTACAGCCTCAGAAACTCAATGGAGGGTCTGATGAGTCAGTTCTTACTCAGGCTGCAATGGGTTTTAAGTTTTATAGCCCCTAAGTGTTAAAAACCACTTTCTCCTCCTCAAATGGAAAGCCTTTGCCTTCCATTCCTTTGGTGATTTTCCTCAAAAGCTCCTGTTTTGTTTCTATTTCTGGTACTATTGTTAGTCAAAGTTTAGCTTGCTTTCTGCTTCCATTAGCTGCTGGGATTTTGAAAGTCAAAAATCAGAGAGTCATTTCAGCAACTTCTGATTATCTATCCAATTGAATGAAGACATACTAACTACTTTATCATCATCATCATCCTAGTGATCATCATTACCACGCTACAGTGAAAACGAAAAAAAAAAAAAACCCACCCATCTATACATATAATGTCTCCTATCACAGAAATGTCAAACCGAAGAGCCACTCAACTCTGGCTGCGGAGGAGGAATGAAGCACCAATGTGCCCCCTCGTCGTGAAGGGAAAACTGAGCCAGCGGACTACCAAAAGGCGACTCAAGTCCCATCGCTGACGCCTTTATTCCTAATTCTGTGCGCTCTGTTTCAAAGTATTACCACAAACAGGAAATAATCTGTTAAAGTTGGCGTTATACAGGAAAATGAGATGGGATGAGGGCTGGGGGAAGCTGGGATCGGTGATGGCCAGTGATGATTGGTGATGGTGATGGTGGTGATGGTGGTGGTGATAGTGGTGGTGATGGTGGTGGTGATGGTGACGCCTCGGCCGGCTCCTCGCCCATTTCTCCATCACTGCCCGGACGCTGCCTCCGCCGTCCCCGCGTGGCCTCTGCCCGGAGAAACACAGCCGACAGGATTTGC
>NW_006399780.1:13512197-13514087 GCF_000299155.1 Elephantulus edwardii
GCGGGCGTCCGAGGCTTTCCCAGGCCCTGCCACCCAGGAGCAGCGCGTTCGCAACCCCTAGCCCGCAACCCGCTGAGCCCCCCGCGGCCCGGCCACTTGCCTCTTACAGCGGAGCTGGGCCCGGCACGACGGGCGGCGCCCGAGACAAAGGCTGCGTGGCCGCTGCGCCGCCGGCTGCTCCCAGAGCCGCGGCTGCGGGGGACCAGGAGGAGGAGGAGGGAGGGATGAGAGAGAAGAGGGGGAGGCGACCGAGCGGGAGTGCGGGGGAGGGGCCGCGTCCTGCGCCGCGGCTGCTGATGCCCACGTCCTCCTCTCCTGGGCCGACCACCCTCCTGAGTGCTGTCCTTCCTAACGCCATCCCCTGCACCTGGAAAGGGCCCCAAAGGGATAGAGTACCGCCCCCGGGGGGCGGGGTGAGAAGAAGAGGACAAGAGGGATCGAGGAGTCTGGATGTAGATTTTACTTCTTAATAGTGACCCTGTTCATGTCCGTGTCCCAAAGCCACTTGATTCCTTGACTCACCTGCACAACTCCTGGATGCGCTTTGACCTACCAAGCTTCCACCCACCAGTTTATTTCCCTGCTGCCTTCTCCTCCTGAAGGTCCAAGCACTGTATGAACAGCAAAACCTAAACTTGAATTATAAATGTGTGGGGGCAAGGTCGCAGTGCTAATGCTATTAAAGGACAAGAAGGGAGGAGAATATCAGGCCCCTCCTTTGTCTCACCACAGGGCCGCGGTCCAGAGTCTATAAGGACGGACCTAAAGTTAGGGCGTGGGGACCAGCACAGTTCTGGGTCAGTCTCAGCTCACCTTACCTTTCAGGGCCCAAAAGACCCATGTCTAGTGCTGCAGGTTTTCCTTTAAGAGAAGTAACAAGTTTGCTTGGCTCATCCTTTATATCTTTGCTCACTCTCTCGTTTTCATTGCCATCCAGTCAGAACAGACTAGCTGACCCTGCCGCAGGTTGGAAATCACGAGAAAGGAGATTGTTTACTGATGGATTTTAACCATTGAATTAACTATGTAACTCCCTACCCATGGGACCCCCAGAGCTTTCTATACATCTTAATAGGAACACAAAGATGGATTGGCACAGCGACTTAAAAGCGATGTATGATAGGGTCTTATGGTTATCACAAAAGTCCACAATTAAGGTTGCAGAGTGGAAAGTACTTGGGGCGGTGGGAGGGGTGCGGGGGGATTGTGTACCAGGGAGGGAGTCTTTTACTTTTGAAAGAGAGGAGCGAACTGGGGGGCAGGGGGAGAGGTCTGGGCGGGTAGAGAAATGCAGCAATGAATGAATGGAAATCCAAATTCTCTGTAAATGTTCATTAAAATTATTAAAAAAAAATAAAAAACAAACAAAAAGAAACCATTGGGCTCGAATATATCAGAAATAGTGAGGATGGGACGGAATGGGGCAAGGTTCAGATCTGCTGTTCATGATCACCATGCGTCACAGTCAACTAGACAAGACCTAACAACAACATAAATAAATAAACCAAACCCAAACCCGCTACTGTACACTCAATTCAAAAAACAGTGGTCCTCAATCAGCTTCCAAGGCTGTCAATCTTTATTGGAAAAGCCTAAGGTGAATTCGAACCAGTGACCTTTCGGTTAGCAGTACAACAAAACACAGTAAGCCGTCAGTCTACTTAGTGAGAATAGTAACTTTGATTTAGTTTTATTTTAAAACCTTTTGTTGTAGGATTTGTTCTTGTTGTTATGCGCCGTTGAGTGGCTTGTGACTCACGGCGACCCTATGTACAACAGCCCTAAACCCTGCTCTATCCTGTGCCAATCACACTGTCTCTGACACTCCCATCCCGATTATCCCAGTCACTGAATCAATCCACCTCATAGAGGGCCTTCCCCTCCTGTGCC
>NW_006399780.1:13515232-13540383 GCF_000299155.1 Elephantulus edwardii
GGAACAAATATAGATCTCTTCCAGTCTGTTGGCCAAGTGGTTGTTCTCCAGATTTCTTGGCACAACTTGGTGAGCACATCCAGGGCAGCATCTGTTATCAAATCTGTTATAGGATTAAGATAAATCAAAAGTGGGGAGAGTAGTGACCCCACAATCGCTCAGCACCAGCATTAACTGATAATCTATGTTTTCTAGTCTTTTTTCATCTGATCATTCCCTCATTAAGAGACATAAAAAATACCATTTCAGTATCTTTACTCCACCTTACAAAACTAATAATAATTCCTTAATATTGTCAGCTGTGATTTATTAATAACAACAGTGATTATGGAACAGTTATTTACCAGATCTGTTTCCAGCTTTCCACCTGTGCTGCTTGCTCTTCTGTGATGTTGGCTCTTGTTTTCCTTAAAGCTGCTGAGATGCAAGGGCCACACAACATCTCTGCTGGCCTGCAGTAACTGATTAACAATGAATTAGGGTCAGACAGCCATTACTGTTTCCCAGTACACTTGAAAATTTGATTGAAGCTCAATTAAAAAAAATACATACAATTTTTTTTGTTTTTTTTATTAAATTGTAGGCATATCCACGAGATTCTCACTGGAAAGATGAGTTCAAGTGCAGGCAGAGACCTATTAAGCTGGGCTCAGTGCTCTGTGCAGCCTCTTGCATCTCCATACTGGTCTTCTGAGGGGTCTGCTGGGCCTGGTCCCTCCATTTTACTGGGCCTTCTACATCCCAGGGAAGCAATAGATAGGATTTTACTTGCTCTTTGAGGGCATTTTCCATCCAGGTTGGGGTTTGGGATCAAAGGCCTCTCTAAGAGGTTTTTTTGTGCAGATATTGGAAGGAAATGGGTTCTCAGCATCCCTGCAGAAGGGCATATTTCAGGATAAAGAGACCTGAGCTGTGCCAAGGGCAGCCAGGCACTCAGCTTATCCAAACACCTTAAATGCGAAGTTGAGGTGAGACTATCATACTTGGCTTAGGGCACGTGGTTAAGAGAATACCACAGAGTAAGGAGTACTATCTCTGGGCTCATAGTGCATGACTTTGAGTCCATGTGATTTTGAGCAGGTGGGAGGGTAGAGGGACAGCACAGGAGAGGAAAACTCACGGTGAGATGGATTGATTCAGTAACTGGGGTAACAGGGGTAGGTGTGTAAGAGACAAGATTGGCAAAGGACAGAGCAGTGTTTAGAGCTGTTGTACATAGGGTCATTTTATGTTGCAGGCACATAACAACAACAACAAGAACAACAACAACAACTTGGCTTCGGTCTGCTTTGGTTTCTTCATTTGGGAAAATACCCCCAACAAAACAGGGTTGTAAAAGGAACCTGTCTGGTAGGGTTGCCATCTTGGATGCCACAAATGGTTAATACTAAGTTTCTAACTGAGAGATTGGTAACATGAATCTGTCTAGATGTCTGATGGCTTAAAGCTGCACTGTCAACCGATAGGTAGTGGCTCAAGCCCACCAGCTGCTCTGAGGAATAAAGATGGACAATTCCTCCTGAGTGATTTGTTGCCTCCAAAAATGCACTAGAGGGTCAGCTATGAGTCAGTTCTTACTCAATAGTACGACAAACAACAACAGATAACCTCAGAAGAAAGGCCTAGAGATCTCCTTCTGCAAACTCAGTTAGAAAAATCCTATAGAATACAGCTGTATGCAGAATTGATGAAATAACAATGATTTTAACAGGACTGTTATTGTTGTTAGGTGCCATTGAGTCAAGTACAACTCATAGTGACCCTATGAACAAGAAAATCTGAAGCCTGTCCTATCATGTGCCGTCTTCATACCTCCTGACACACTAGAGCCTATTGTGGCAGTCACCATTTCAATCCACTTGGTTGAGGGTCTTCCTCTTTTTCACCAACCCTCCACCTTTCTGAGAATCATGTTCCTCTCCAAGGAATAGCTCCTCCTAGCAACATGCCTGAAGTATGTGAGGTAAAGCCTCAGCTTCTTTGGCTCCAAAGAACATTCTTGCTGCACTCTTTCCAAGACATATTTGTTTGTTCTTTTGGCCATCCATGGGATGTTCAGTGCTCTTCAATACCACAGCTCAAATGCATCAATTCTTCTGTCATCCTTATTCATTGTCCAGCTCTTGGATGCATAGAAAGTGATCAAAAAGACCATGGCCTGAGTCAGATACACCTTAGCCTTCAAAATAACAACATTATTCCTCAATAATTTGAGAGGTCCCTAAGTGAAGACTTTGCAAGTGTAATACATCTCCTGATTTCCTAACTGCTGGTCCCTACGGTGTTAATTGTGGACCCAAGTAAGATGAAGTTTGCTGATAGTTTCAATCTTTTTTCCATCTATCATGATGTTGCCTATTGGTCCAGTGGTAAGAATCTTTGTCTTCTTGACATTGAGATGTAATCCATATTGAAGGCTGTAACCTTTGATCTTCTGCAACAAATGCTTCAAGTGCTCCTCACTTCCGGTAAGCAAGGTTGTATTATCTGCATAACAGATTATTGATGAATCCTCCCTCTGATCCTGATGCCACATTCCTTTTCACAGAGTCCAGCTTCTTGAATAATTTGCTCTGCATACAGATTGAATAGATACATAGAGAAAATACAGCTGAAAATACAACCTGACACCTCTCTTCCTAATTTTAAGCCATGTAGTGTTCTCTTGCTCTGTTCCAACAACAGCCTCCTAGTCTATGTATACGTTTCACATGAGCACAATTAAGTGCTCTGGGATTTCCATTTCTCTCAACATTAACCATAACTTGTTATGATTCACATAGTCAAATCCCTTTGCATAGTCAATAAAGCATAAATAGACATTCTTCTGGTATCCACAGCAACAGGGCTGCTAGGGACCATTTATGAAGGTAAAGTGCCTAGCACAGAAAGGCGGGAAAAGTGCTCAGTGCTCAGAATATGCATTTCTTATGCTGTCTAAGGAGATCTAGTGGTGCAGTGGTTAAGTGGCTACTAAAGGAAAGACTGGTGATTTAAACCCATTGGCAACTCTGAGTGAGAAAGCTGAGATTTTAGCCAAAGAAATGCTATGGAGCTGTTCTCCTCTCTGTTAGAGAATTTACTCCACAGCAGTGGGTGTACCCTCTAAACGGTGAAGAAAAACTGGGATTTAAGCCCAAGATGGCCCACTCCCAAGGATTCAGAGCCTTGTTGTTGTTAGGTGTCATCCAGTCAACCACAACTCAACGACACAATGACCAGCAGATGGAAACCCTGCCCTGCCCTGGGCATTCTCCTCTTCCTCACTGTGCTCAAGCCCATTGTGGCACTTTGTCAACCCCTCTCATTGACAGTCTTTTTCTCTTTAACTGACCCTCTCCTTTTCCTAGCAGGATGTCTTTTCCCAAAGACTGGCCCTTTAAGCAGTAGAAAGTCCGGCCCTGGATTTCTGTTTCCAATACGTTCTCAGTTCAAATCCACTAACCACTCCATGGGAGAAGGATGGTTAGTTTCCTCCTGCAAGACTTACAGCCTCAGAAACCTGACAAAGAGTCACAATGAGTGTGACTCAACTAAGAGCCAGTGGTTACAGAAGGTCACACAAGAACAAGTGGCTCCTTCCTCTCTCTCTGACAAAAGGTGTGTAAGTCCAAATACTTAGTGGTAACCTGAAGTGGAATTCCTAAATATTGTAAATTTTCTTACTGACATCGTTTCATAGGCTCAGATGTTGAAGGGACATGGTAGTTCTTTATTCCCTGCAGTCAAATTGATCTCATTAATGGGGTGTAAAGATCAGGCTTCTGTTTCCCCAGGCCTTCCTTCCTCTTTACACCCTCCTCTAACAGCCTGGGACAGAGCAGGAGAGGAAGACCCTGGATGAGATGGATTGATACAGTAACTGGGGCCATGGGGGTGGTTGTGTCGAAATCAGTGAGTCTGGCTCAGGTCAGGGCCGGCTTCAGGGCTGCAGTGTGTAAGGTCGCTATGGGTCACAGGCAAGGTAACAGTGCATAACAACAGCAACTGACAGCCAAAGACGAGAGGGACAGCTCCAAAATCTGAGCTACCACAGCTTGAGTGTGGACTGCATGCTAACTGTGCCTTGAGCGCAGCATTACTGATTAGAGCTGTCTGTTCTAGAGAGTTTTGTATTGGCCTGTAAATGTAGACATATTGATAGCTGGAGATGCTAGAAACAATTTCAGCATTCTCCTTAGCATTATGCACTTTACCTGAAACTGTATTGACACAAATGATACTTCATATGATTTACACACAAATAATAGACAATCCTTTCAGAAGAGCTTGACTAAGGCCGAAATGTACTTCTTATAGCTTGTCTGGTGAATAGCACAAATGATTCAAGCCTTCTTGGTTGTTTGTGGCCTGGAAGTACAGAGTTGGAGATGGAAGATGACTTTGAGTTGTTTGGATTATGATATGCTCATTCTGAATCTTTAATTCACTAAACCCAAAACAAATGCATTGCCATCAAGTCAATACTGACTAACTGCAGAGGAGTGTTACAGAGGAGAACTGTTTTCTTGGCTGCAACCTTAATGGAAAGAACCTCTGGTAGTGCAGTGGTTAAATGCTGAGCTGTGAATCAAAAGTTTTAACCCACTAGCAGATCTCAGGGAGAGCTGTAAGGTTTGCTTCCATAGTTCTACTCTGGCCTAGAAGATTGCTCTGTAAGTAGCGGCTGACACAAAGACAATGCACAACATTTGTTAATCTTTTTTATTTTTCCAATCTCTGTAAACTTTTAAAAAAATATTATTTCAGTGAAATTTACAAATTGGTTTTTCATTCAATCATTCTATGCACTTTGTTTTATAATGTTAATTGCAATACTCATGATATCATCACATCTTTTCCACATGCTCCATACAATTCTGATTTCCATTAATCCTTCCATCCCTCCCTTCCTGCCTTCAAGTTTTGTCCTTGGGCAAATGCTGCTCTTTTTGGCCTTATTTGCTTGCTTACTGTAAGGACTGAGTGCCTCCCTTATGTTGTTGTTGTTGTTGTTATTCTTAAATTCTGTGCATTCCTAGCAATCCTATGAACAACAGATCTGAATCTTGTGCTATCCTCCCACTTCCTGATGCACCAGAGCCCATTGTGACAGTCACTGTGTCAGTCCACCTGGCTGAGGGTCTTCCTCCCCTTCACAGGCCTTTCCGAGCATCATATCCTTCTCCAAGGAATAATCCCGCCTAGCAACATGCCTGAAGTATATGAGGCAAATTTTTATAATCTTTGCCCCCAAAGAGCACTATGGTTGCATCCTCTCCTAGATGTATTTTGTTCTTTTTTGTAGTCCATGTGATGTTCAGTGCTCTTCTCTAACATCACAGTTCAAAGGCATCAATTCTTCTGTCATCCTTATTCATTCTCCAGCTCTCAGATGCATAGCAAGTGATTGGAAAGACCAGGACCTGAATCAGACACACCTTAGTCTTCAAATTAATGTCATTTACCCTCAATAATTTGGAGAGGCCCCTAACTGCAGACTTTGCAAGTGCAATACATCTTCTGATTTCCGACTGCTGGTATCAAGGGTGTTGACTGTCGATCAAGTAACATGAAGTTGTTGGCAGATTCAGTCTTTTCTCCATCTATCATAATGTTGCCCACTGACCTACTGATAAGACTTTTTGTTTTATTGATGTTGAGATGTAATCCATATTGAGTTATATCATTTGATCATCTGCAACAAGTGCTTCAAGTCGTCCTCACTTTTAGCAACAAAGGTATTATCATCTGCGTAAGATAGGTTATTGATAAGTCTTCCTCTGATTCTGATGCCACATTTCTCTTTCTAGAGTCTGGCTTCTCAAATAATTTGCTCAGCATACAAATTGAATAGAAATGGAGAGATAATACAACCCTGCAACACTCCCATCTTAATTTTAAATTATGTAGTGATCCCTTGTAGTTAACCTTGAAAAGAATGGCAATCTCAGAACACTTGGTTGTGCTTAAGCGAAAACTATGCTTGGACCAGGAAGCAGTCCTCAGAACAGAACAAGGAAACACTGCATCCTTCAAAATCAGGAAGAGAGTGCATCAGGGATGCATCTTGTCTCCATAGCTTTTCAATCTATATGCAGAACAGATCATTCAGGCAGCTGGCCTTTATGAGGAGGAATGCTGCATCAGGATTGGAGGAAGACTCATCAACAACCTGCGTTATGCAGATGACACAACCTTGCTTGCTGAATCTGAGGAGGACCTGAAGCGCTTGCTGCAGAAGGTCAAGAACTGTAGTCTTCAATATGAATTGAAGCTGAACATGGCAGTTATGATTTCTTTGGAGTATATTCCCAGTAGTGGAATTGCTGGTTCAAATGGTATTTCTATTTGCAACTTTTTAATAAAGAAGCTAGGATTTTGAAGTTCTCTCTTACATACTTTGGGCACATGGCTAGGAGGGACAAGTCCTTGAAAAAGGGCCTCAAGCTTGGAAGGGTGGAGGGGCAGCACAGGAAGGGAAGACCCTGGATGCAATGGATTGGTACAATAACTGAAGTAATGGGGGTAGGTGTGCCGGGGTCAGTGAGACAGGCTCAAGACAGGGCAGGCTTCAGAGCTGTTGTACCTACAGATGCTATGAGTTGCAGGTGACTCAATGGGATATAACAGCAACAACTCCTCCAGGGTCCTGGAAGTGGAGATGTGAATGATCTATTAATCACAAGAGAACAATCTTGTGCAATTCACTGTCTCTGAAAACCCAGCGGAGGGTCAATTATGAGTTAGTTATAACTATGTTGATCTTAAACTCTGGTTAACATTGAGAAGAATGGGAATTTCAGAACACTGACTGTGCAAACGCTTTTGACTGAGTGGATCACAACAAGCTATGGCTGACTCTGAGAAGAATGGGAATCCCAGAACATTTGATTGTGCTAATGTGAAACCTATACTTGGACCAAGAGGCAGTTGTCAGAACAGAGCAAGGAGACACTATATGGTTCAAAATCAAGAAGGGGGTACATCAGGGATGTATTCTGTCTCCATACCTTTTCAATCTGTATGCAGAAAAGATCATCCGAGATGCTGGGCTGTACGAGGAGGAATGTGGCATCAGGATTGGTGGAAGAGTCATCAATAACCTGCGTTATGCAGTTGACACAACTCTGCTTGCTGAAACTGAGGAGGACCTGAAGCGCTTGCTGCAGAAGGTCAAGAACTGCAGCCTTCTATATGGATTGAAGCTGAACATCAAGAAGACAAAGATTCTCACCACTGGGCCAATTGGCAGCATCAGGATGGATGGTGAAGAGATTGAGATAGTTAACAATTTTAGTTTACTTGGCTCCACAGTCAACAGTCTTGGCACCAGTAGCCAGGAAATTAAAAGGCACATTGCCATGGGAAAGTTTGCTGTTAGGACCTCTCTAAAGTACTGAAGAGCAATGACGTCAGGCAGGAGACTAAGGTGTGCCTGATCTGGGCTATAGTCTCTGCAATTACATGCTTTGCATCAGAGAGTTGGACAGTAAATAGGGATGATAGAAAGAGAATTGATGCCTTTGAGCTGTGGTGCTGGAGAAGAGTATTGAATATACCATGGACTGCTAGGAGAAGAAAGAGGTTTGTCCTGGAGAAGGTGAAGCCGGAATGCTCCTTGGAGTCAAGGATTCTGAAGCTTTGTCGGACATACTTTGGGCATGTTGCAAGAAGGGACTAGTCCTTGGAGAGGGACATCATGTTTGGCACAGTGGAGGGGCTGCAAAGGAGAGGAAGACTGATGAGATGGATCGATTCTGTGACTGGAGTGATGGGAATAAGTGAGTCTGGGATGGCTAGGTTGGCACAGGATACAACGACGTTAAGAGCTCTTGTACATAGGGTTGCTATGAGTTGCAAGCGACTCAATGGCACACAATAACAACAATAACATTATGCTTATATGAAAACTACACCCAGACCAAGAAGCTTTTTTTCCAAACAAAACGAGGGAATGGTACAGTACAGTTTAAAATTGAGATAGCTGTACATCAGGGCTGCTATACTTTCTCCATACTTGTTCAATCTGTGTACTGAGTAAATATTAGGGAAGCTGGACTTTATGAAAAAAGAGTGACTTCAGGATTGGAGGAAGATTCATCAACAACCTGAATTATGCTGCTGACACAGCCTTGCTAACTGAAAGTGAGGAGAACCTGAGGTGCTTGCTGCAGATGATCAAGGACTATAGCCTTCAATAAGCATTACATCTCAACTTTAAGAAAACAAAAATTCTCACCACAAGGCAAAGGCAATATCATGATATATAGATAAAAGATTGAAATTGTCAATGGTTTCATCTTGCTTGAATCTACAATAAACACTGTTGGTACTAGTAGTCAGGAGATCAGGAAATATATAGCTGTAGGAGAGTCTACTGTCAAGGACCTCTCCAAAGTCCTAAAGAGAAGTGATGTCAGCTTAAAAACGAAAATGTGTCTGGTTCAAGCCATAGTCTTTCCAGTCATCTGCAGTGCACCTGAGAGCTGAACAATGAATAAGGATGACAGGAGAAGAATCAATGCCTTTGAGTTATGGTGTTAGAGAAGAGTACTGAATATCCCATGGACTACGAAAAGAACAAACAGTTATGTCTTGGAGAAAATGCAGCCAGAGTGCTTCTTGGAGGCAGGGGTGGTGAACCTTTGTCATACATATTTTAAGTTTGTTATGAGGAGAGGCTATTCCTTGGAGAGAAACATCACACTTGAAAATGTAGAGAGTCAGTGAAAGAAAGGAAGATTCTGAGATGGACTGATACAGTGCTTGTAGTGGTGGGTGTGTGTTGGGGATGATAAAGATGGCACAGGACAGGGTTCATAGGGTCATGCTGAGTCATACTTGACTTGATGGCATGTAACAACAATACTAGACCCTCAGCTAGTTTTTTTGCTTTTCTTCTCTCTCCTCTGTTTTGTACATGGAGGGATCAATAGCACCTTATATGATTATTTGAAAGTTTTATGACCCCAGTTGCTACTCACCAAAGTAGAATATAAAATATTGTCTTTGTGGATTGTTATTATTGTTCTATGCTGACAGTCAGAACTGGAGGCTGTAAATCACATGGGAGGAGATTGCTCATCTTTCTGCCACAGAACAGCTGGTGGATTTGAACTGTGTGCCTTTGAGTTGGCAGCATACTTCCTTACCACTAGGTCACCAGAAATATCAATTGATCTTGATATTTTTATGAAAGCAAATTCTTACCCCTTTCTTCCTGAAGAGCCATTGGCTGGGTTTAAACTGCTAGCCATTAGCGTGGTAGTTGAACACAAACTCTTTGGGGCCACATTTTCTTGTTGCCCCCTCTCTTGTTATCCCTGAAATGGAAAGTAGACTGATTTCTTGCTGGTATGTTCTGGACATCAGAGACATTTCCTGAAGAGGACTGATTTTTCTCTTTTCTTGATATCATTTTCTTTTCCTAGTATTTCCTTCACTTTCCCCTGCCCTTTTGCTTTCAACTCTCTTCTTCTTTCCTATTTTGTAATATGCATGACATTGACTTTTTAAACATTTTTCTGTACTTTGCCTCTATCAATGATGGATGATGGAAGTGAATAAAATCAAGCCTACGGCTTTTGTAGAATGACATGACAAAATTAAATATAATGTATAGTTCTACTCATAGGAGACATGCCAAAATGTGGGTCTTCTTACAGAATGTGGAAAATTTTAGGAATACTCAGACCTCACAATTCTTCTTGGGAATAAATAATCCTAGTGATGGGTTCAGAGGAAACATAATGAAGAACATTATTAACATCCATTTGTTCTTTTGGACAATCTGACATTCTGTGCCAACTCTGAGAAAGAATTCTATAAACTATTAAAATGACAAAGAACTTTAGTCTCGATAAAGAAGCCGAGTTTGGTTTAGCTAAATGAAAGACCATATGAATGTGAAAGGACAGCTTGCAGTGATGGATGGGTTCAGTGACTATAAAGATCAACTTACACAAGATTAATAGAAGGGGAAATGTATAATATCTGGGCTTCCAGCTGTTGAGGAATACTAAACTTATTGCCATTAAAGATAAGCTTAGATAAAAGACATTCAGTCCAAATGGGGAAAAAAATACTTTAAACTATGCCTAATGCTAGCAACCAAATTAAGGCAGTAAATATATCTGTGGTTCCAGCCCATTTACTATTATAGCGACTACAGATCATGATAATGAACAGTAGATTATTAACCACAAAGTGCCCCATGCATCACAAGGAATTTGAGTGGCTTGCTCTCTCACATCAAAGGAAATCCAGTTATACCGGCAACAAGGAAGTTTTTGTACATGAGTGGAAAACATGGGGATAATTGAGAATATCTTTGGGGTGGTTTCAAAACATCAAGAAGCGAGTCTCTACTCCTTTCCTTAAATCTATATGTGCTAGTGCCTGGCTTTGACCAACAGAGAATGACGGAAGGGCTGTTATATCATCTCTGGGGTCAGATCCGGAAAGGCCATGTACTGAAGACTGTGCTCTATTAAGCAACTGACAATAATGAATCAAACTGACAACAGCAGCTTGAAGGTTAGGCAGGAAGTTAAGGAGCAGTGAGTTTAACATAGGGGGAGAAACAATACAGAAAAGAAAGTTAAAACGGTTGTACAACTTGAAGATTATAATCACTGTCACTAAACTGTATACTTAGATATTGGTGATCTGTTGAAAGATTTTGTTGTGTATATTTTCAGAAAAAAAAAATCCCACCCCAAGACAAAGAACTAGTTAAAGGGAAAAAAGTCTTGTTCTGGTTTGCTGCAGTATTCCTCATTGATACATTCCCATTCAGAACCCAGCTAGCTGCACAGCTGAGAGACATCCAGGTCCCATAGAAAGGACTTTGTTTGGTGCTCATGTCAAGAATGCCATTCTTTCAGATATCCCAGCACAGGCACTATATATATATGTGTGTGTGTGTGTATATATGTTTATTATTCATATATATATTTATTATTCGTATGTATATTTATTATTAATATATATCTATATCTGAATAATAAACAACTCCACATGATTCCAACACTCAGCCATTTGAGTCTTTTCAGCTGAGACCCAAGACATTGTGGAGATCTAAAAGGCTCTCTCCTCTCTGCCAAGTCTGCTTTCACAGCTGAAGAATCAGTGAGCATCATGCAATGGTTGTTTTATGCCACAATTTTTAGGTAGCTGTTGTGTAGCAATGTTGTTGTTGATAGGTGTCATTGAATTGACTATGACTCATGGAGACTGCTATTGTTGGTGGTGGTGGGTGCCATTGAACCAAGTACAATTAAAAAATAGATTAGAACCCTGTCTTATCCTGTGCCATCACAATCTCTGACACCCTTGAACCCATTGTGGTAGGCACTGTGTCAATCTACGGTTGAAGGTCTTCCTCTTCTGAACAGTCCCTTCACCTTTCCAAGAACGATACCCTTCTCCAAGGAGTAGCCCTTCCTAGCAGCAAGCCCAAAGGATGTGAGACAAAGCTTCACCATCCTTGCCTTCAAGGTGCACTCTGACTGCACCTACTCCAAGACATATCTGTTTGTTTTTTGGCAGCCTATCGGATTTTCAGTACTCTAATTCAACACTACAGCTCATAGGTATCAAGTCTTTCTTCTGTCATCCTTATTCATTGTCCAGCTCTCAGCAGCACAGCAAGTGATTGAAAAGATAATGACCTGAATCAGGCACATTGTAGCCCTCAAACAAGCATCATGGCTCCTCAATAATTTGAAGAGGTACTGGACGGCAGACATGCTCAATGCATTAGATCTTCTGATCTCCTAACTGCAAGTATCAAGTGTATTGATTATGGATTCAAATAAGATGAAGCCATTGACAGTTTCAATCTTTCTTCACCTATCCTGATGCTCTGTTTGTCTGGTGGTGAGAATTTTTGTTTTCGTGTAGATACTAGAAATACCCTACACTAATTAAAAATGAGACTAATCAGATGAGATTGATTTTGCCTTCAAAAAGCTTATATCTTGGGAGGAATTAGTGAGATAAGAGAAGTAGTTTTCATTCTCTTACAATCCAGGATTCTGGAATTTATAAACTTGGATGATCTACTGCAGCCATTATCCTGGGATTGTATTTTGAATCTGAAGCTTAGGGAAAAGTGGTTTCTTAAAGTTATCTTTTAATCAAATAATACCCAATTCAGAGAATATAATTTTGCTTGCTGCAAATGTGAAGGACTTGAAATGTTTTCTGCAGAAGATCAAAGACAACAGCCTTCAATATGTATTCTATCTCAACATCAAGAAAACCAAAATCCTCAACACTGGACCAACAGGAAATATCATGATAGATGTAGAAAAGATTGAAGTCACCAATTTCATCTTTCTTGTATCCGTAATCAACATCCTTAGTACCAGCAGTAAAAAAATCAAAAGATTAATTACACTGAAATAATATCCTATTAAAGACTTCTCAAAAGTTCTAAAGTGCAACACTGTCAATTTAAAGAATAAGATGTGCCTGTTTCAAGGCACCGTCTTTTCAATTACTTACTTTGCCTCTGAAAGTTGGACAGTGAATAAGGACGGCAGAAGAAGAATTGATGCCTTTAGATTGCGGTATTCAGAATAACACTGAATAATCTATGGACTTCCAAAAGAACAAATGAATATGTCTTAGAGAATGTGCAACCAGAGTGCTCTTTAAAGGAAAGAATTGTGAAACTTAATCTTACTTACTTTGGGCATGTTTTAGAAGGGGCCAGTTCTTCGGAAAAGATATTGAGCTTGGAAAGGTGAAAGGTTAGAGAAAGAGTGGAAGATGTTCAATGAGGTGGATTGACACAGTGCCTGTAACAATGGATTCGAAAATATCAAAGATGAAGATGGTACAGGATAGGGCAACATTCAGATCTGTTTTTCATTGAGTTGCTGTTAGTCATGGTTGAATCAAAGGCACCTAACAACAACAAGTAGTTTAGTGATGATTGTTTTGCCTGTGGCACTAGGATCTTTAAAACAATCTTCTCTGGAATCACTTGCTCACTCATTGCTGTTGAGTTGGAACCAAGTCATAGTTTACTCTCCAGTGGATTTTCAGAGGCTATTAATCTCACAGGAGACTGTCCATCTGTCTCCCTTAGCAGAGGTGGGAGATTCAAACTACTTGCCTTTGGTAGCACAGCTCCTTACTCACTAGGCCATCTGAGTCAGCTTTAAGGAATAAAAACTCCAAGTTTATTCTAGGAGCTATGTTTTATGGTAAATGGTTTTATATAAACACTGCCCATTGCCATGGCAATATCTGCTGTCAAAGATCTCCTTAAAGTGCTAAAAAGCAATGATATCAATTTAAAAACTGATGTAGGCCTAACCCAAATTATAGTGCTTTTTCCCATGCATGTGCATTGCGTTTTATACAATAATTAATATACTTTGTATTTTATATAAGTTATTACTATCTTTTCTAGTCCCCATTGAATCTTTCCTTTTCCCCCTTCCCCATTCACTAACCTCTTCTATACTGGAAATTTCTCTCCCTCCCCCTCCTTTTTTTTTGTGCTTTAGGGTTGTTGTTTTTTTTTTAATTTTGTGAGTTTTTTCCTCATTCATATTGTGTTTTATAAAATTAATCATCATTGATCTATGCTCACAACTAACTTGTCTTTTCAGATTTCTACTAGAACTCGTCTAATTCCTTTACCCTCTCCCTCTACCCATTAAACTCTATGACCCCATGATTTATCCCCTTCCCCACCCTCAAACCCTCTGCTTCCCTCTCTTCCCTTTTTGAACGTTTATACAAATGTTGCTCAGTTATCCTTTTATTTTCACAATAACAGTCTTATGCAACATTTGTCTTTATTTCACTCAGCATAATGCTTTCCCATGTTATATAGTATTTTACAAAGTAGTTGTTCCTCCGAGCTGCATAGTATTCCATTCAGTGAATGAACTACAATTTCTCAATCCGTTCGTTTGTTGATGGGCGCTTGGGCTGTTCCTATTTTCTTGTTATTGTGAATAACCCTGCTAAGAACATAGGAGTAGGTATCTCCGTTCATGTCTCAGTTCTAACTTCCTTGGGATATATTCTGAGTAATCACAGGAGATTTCTATATTCAACTTTTTGAGGAAAAACCAAACTGCCTTTCAGAGTGCTTGCACCATTTTACAATCCCACCAAGAGTGTATGAGAGTTCCCACTTCACCACATCCTCTCCAACATTTATTGCTTGCTGTCCTGTTAAACTTTGCCACTGCCACTACAGTGAGATGGTATCTCATTGTGGTTTTGATTTACATCTCTCTTATTGCCAGTAATTTTGAGCATTTTTTCATGTGTCTGTTAGCCACATGAATGTCTCCCTCTGTGAAAAGTCTTTTCATGTCTTTTTGCTATGTTGTAATTGGGTTATCAGTCCTTTTCTTTTGGAGGCCCGGGAGTATTCTGTAAACTAATTTTATAATACCCTTGTCCAAAATGACTGAATGCATGGTTGTTAAGAGAGTTCTAGTGGCCTCATCATTAGGGGGTTGCAATGCTAACCTGAAGATGGTTCGAACCCACCAGTAGTTCCTCTGGAGAAAGATGAGCAGTCTTTTTCCATGAGATTTATAACCTCAGAAATCCACTTGAGGGTCAATTATAAGTCACTTTCAACTCTGTGGCAAGGAGAGTTTTTTTTTAAAGGCAGTTTTAGAATGAGCTTACAAGAGTGTTCTCTAAATCAGTTTTACACCGTTTTGGGGGCAGTGACCTACAGAGAAAAACCCATTTCACATTGTGACCCAGTGAGGTGTGCCACTAAACTTATCTGAAGAAATTATTCTTTTTTTCTTTGTTACTATAAAGTAATATTTTAACCTTTGGAATTTCTCCAGTGATTAGACTTTTAGTTATTCATGAAACAGCTCAAGACCACACATCCCTGACAGGGTACAGTAATGAGGAGACACTTGAATGGGATCTGGCCAGAACAGAAAGATCTTCCAACACGGTGCCAGCTTACTTGGAGGGAAAGAGGTCTGGTGGTAGAGCCCAGTGACATGGACAATGATATAAACATTCATGACTATATGATAAATCCCCATAAAAACTCTGGACACTAAAATGGGGTAAGTGTCCTCATTGGTAAATGACATCTATTAATGTATCCCTTTTGGCTACATAATAGCTCTGTGTTTGGGACTCCTTCGGATTTTACTCCATATGTCTCTTCATTTCTGTCCCTTCTGCTATGTAATACTAATTTTAAAAATAGTATTTTCTGTGCGTCATTCTAACAAATTATGGAACTCAATTAGGTAATAGAAATTTCAGAATTTACAGTCTGCAAGTTGGAATTGAAGGGGACCTAGAAGCCTCAGAGTAGCCGGTCAGAAGAAAAGTGTTGTGGATGCTTCCAAACCTGTGGTTAGCATTCGAGGTCTTGGACAGATCTGGCAGTCTGGAGGATTACCATGACCTTTGATTTATGAGATCTGACCTAGGTCAGGGGGGTTAGAGTCAGAGGAAGCAATATTGTATACATTGCTGATTTCAGAGAGATGTTTTGAATTAGAGGTGGCCTCAGAGAAAGTAGATAGACACCCTGTATATACACACATGTGCATGCATACACACATACACACACACACATACACCCCACCTGTGCATATAAAACCATATGAAAATCTTTGTGAAATACTTCTCCTAGTTGTTGGAGTGGCATCCACTTCCTAAATAGCTTGCCTCTGGAAACCCTAGGAACTTAGAGAAATGAGGAAAGTTAGACAAGTGTTCAGGTCTTTCATTCATAGGGTTGCTATGAGTCATCTACAACTCAATGGCACTTAACAACAACAACAACAACAACAACAACAACAACAACAACAACAACGAGAGAGCTTAGTTGGCCTAGTGGACAGAAAGTCCACTATCAAGCCAATCTCCCAAGATGGGTGATTTTAATCTGCATCCCACAGGCCTGGTTTTAATTGTTTTGGCCAAACTTTCTTCTCTGTCATATAGCCTTGGTGTGTCCACTTGCAGTACAGAGGTAATTTGTGGTTGCTGTGAAGCTGAACCCTATGACACTGATGTGTCAAATGCACTAATAGTTGGTTACCCATTGTGGACAGTGTTTGGTGGTGCTCCCTGATTAAAATAAGCTTAGAAGCAGGAGTGGCATCCACTTTCAAAACAGCTTGCCTCTGGAAACCATATGGACTTGGAGAAATGAAGAAAGTTACACAAGTGTTCAGGTCTTTCGTTCATATGGTTGCTATGAGTCGTCTACGACTTGATGGCACTTAACAACAACAGTTGTTGTTGGGTGCTGCTGAGTCAGCTCCAATTCACAGTGACCCTATGTACAAAAAAATGAGACCCTGCCATCTTCACACTCTCTGCTGTGCCGTTATCGTCACCCATCTCGTTGAGGACCTTGCTATCTTTCACTGACTATCTACTTTCATGCGCACAATTTTCTTCTCCAGGGACTGACTGCTCCAGATAACATTTGTGAGATGAAATCTCACCATCATTACTTGTAAGTAACACTCTGGCTGGGCTTCTTCCACGGCAGACCTGTTTGTTCTTTTGGCAGTTTGTGGCATATCCAATAATCTTTATCAACACCACAATCACAGGCATCAACACT
This sequence comes from Elephantulus edwardii, assembly GCF_000299155.1. Classification (NCBI taxonomy): domain Eukaryota; kingdom Metazoa; phylum Chordata; class Mammalia; order Macroscelidea; family Macroscelididae; genus Elephantulus; species Elephantulus edwardii. The sequence continues at coordinate 13,531,815 of NW_006399780.1, forward strand.
TCTTTGTTCTTCCTTATTCAATACCCGATTTTTATATACAGATGAAATAACTAAAAATACAATTGCTTGGGTCTGGCCCTTTAATCTTTAAATATATATTTTTGCTCTTTAGCATTTTCAAGAGGTCGATGATAGCATATTTGCTTAAATGCAATGAGTCTTTTGATTTCTTCGCTATCTCTTCCATTGGTGTTGATTCTAAGTCCAAGGAAAAGGGATCCTTGACAACTTTAATATTTTCTCCATTATCATGATCTTGTTTATTGGTCCAGTTGTGATGATTTGAGCTTTCTTTATATTGAAGTGTAATCTATATACTTTTTATACAAGTTTTTATCCTTTTCATACAAGTTTTAGAGTAAGTGCTTCAAGTCTTTTTCTATAAGCATCACAGGCTGTTGATGATTCTTTCTCAAATCCTGATGCGCAAGATATTTTGATCTTTTTTATTTTATTCCTTTTTTTAAAAAATACCAAATTATTTTATAATCTACTACCCTGGAAGTTGCAGAAAAACAGATCTGCTGGCGTGTTAGGTAATGATATCTATATAGCTTCTTTGATTTAAAGTTTTCCCTACTTCTTCCTTTGTTCATTGAGCTCTTCCCTATTGACTAGGCTCAATTGAATTATCTCCACTTGCCTTAAGATTTCTGGGCCACTATTTTCATCATCTGGATTGCCTCATCTGAGTTTTGGCAAAGTCATTGGACTGTGCAGGGTGCTAAATTTCAAACTGTTCGAGGCCACAGGCTGCCATTTCAGATGCACAGACAGCCCCACAGTATGAATAAACTTAGCAAATGCTCAGATAACTTAGTGATTTTGTGTAAAGGACCCTAGCTTATATTTTAATTTTCTTGATATATGTACCTTCAGCATTTATTAGGTTCTTAGGTACACTGTCATTTGAGGCTGGCTATTCTAGGTACAAATGCACTGTAAATGTCAAGGAGGCAAAATGTGGCTGGCATCTCTTTGTCAGGCCTCTTAAGCAAACCTACACAAAATTTTGAATTCTGACCACTGTCATAATGCTTGTCTCTCTTGAAAGCTGTTTCTACTTTATAACAAGATCTTTACAATCAAATTCTAGAAAGTGCCTCCCAATTAAGATTTTACACCACTTGTTACTACATTCCAGCTTAGTTACTGCTGTTTGTTGCTGCCCATTATCAGCACTGACCCCAGGATGCATTTTGTTACAGAGCCAGAGGACAGGCATCCACTAAGGTGACTCAGTCAACCTTTTTTCCTCCTCTTCCTGGCTTTCTGCCTCAAGGCCTGGTGATAGGCAATAAAATGGGCAAATGGAAGCTTCGGGGAACTGCAAGTTAGTGGTGCTGATCATTCTGGGGACAGGTAAAGTTGGCTCATAATTAAAAATATTTTTTTCCACTCTCATGATTGACTAGATCAACATAAAAAGATCATAATTAGGGAGTAATCTGTCTTAATCTGGTGATTCAAAATCATATAACTTTAAATAAGGAAGATATTCTGTCTTTAAAGGCAATGTGTGATGTGGTGGAAAGAAGGTGGGCTTTGACATTGCACAGATTAGGGATTTGAATAACAGATCAGCTGTTTATTAGCTGGACAACCTGAAGCAAGTTGCCTTAATTATTTGAGACTCAGTTATCTGATATTTAAAATGAAGATAATAATTTTAAATGTGAAGTCCATAAGTAGTGCAAATGGTTAGCACATTTGAGTGCTAGCTGGAAGGTTAGAAGTTCCAGTCTACCAAAAGTGTCTCAGAAGAAAGGCTCGCCAATATACTTCTGGAAAATCAGCCACTTAAATCAGTGATGCATCATTTCTTCCTGAAAGACTTACTGAAGATCAAAGGCTATATTTTCAGTAGGGATTATAGTTCTTTGGAAGGAGGAGTGGTATCCACTTCCGTAATAGCTTGCCTCCAGAAACCCTATGAACCTGGAGGGAGAATGAAAGACACACAAGCATTGAGGACTCTCCTTCATAGGGTCACTATGAGTCGCCTGCGACTCGATGGCACTTAACAACAACAAACAACATTATAGTTCCAGATAACAGAAAGAAAAATCCTTACAACTGGAAAAATAGACTAGATTGTGATAAAGGACTTACTTTCACTTGCTTCCACAATCAACATTCATGTAAACAGTGGCCAATAAAACAAAAGATGTGTTGCATTGACAACTCTACTGTCAAGGCCATCCTAAAAGTTGTAAAGGACAAGGATACCAGTTTAAAGACTAAGGTGCTCCTGACCCACAACATGCTGTTTTCAAGTGCTTTATATGCATGTGTAAGTTAGATAATGAATAAGAGAGCTGAAGAAGAGTTGATGTCTTTGAGTTGTGGTGCTGGTAAAGGATACTGAATATATTAGGAACTTCCAAAAGAACAAACAAATCTTGGTTTTTGAAGAGGTATAGCCAGAGTGCTCCTTAAAGCAAAGGTTGTAGGACTTCATCTCACTTACATTGGCTGTGTTGTCAGGAGAGGCCAATTCTTGGAGAAAGACCTCATGCTTGGAAAAAGTAGACAGCGATGGAGAGGAAAACTTTCAATGATATGAATTGACATGGTGACAGCAACACTGAGCTTAGACATGGTGGAGATGGTGTGGGATCAAGCAAAGTTTTGTTCTGTTGTACACAGAGTCTCTTTGAATTGGAGTTGATGTGACAGAACCTAACAACAACAAGGTATAATTCAGGTTGGAAACACTCAGGGCACAATTCTCCAGTCAGGAGAGCTTCTTCTCAGGTGTTCTCACAGGCAGACCTCTCTCTGACCTGCAGCTGGTGGTTCTGAACCGATAATGATAAACGGAGAACAGAGTGCCTCTGGCACAAATGGTTAATCGCGCAATTAAAACCTGCATCAATCATGAATTGGGGAAGTATTCTGGTAGAAGAGAACATGCTAGCAGCTATTGCAGATACATATTGAGTCATGTCAGCAAAGTCTACTGATGTTCTTTAAAAACATAAGACATAGCATTCAAAATATATGGATCACCAACAAGCATCCTATTTCAATTGTATCAGCAAACAAAATTAAGATGGGATGAGTAGGAGGCTGAGAGAAGAAGAACAATCAATGATCAGGTTCTTACCCAGTTTCTTGTCATGAACCAGTTTTCAGATCAAGAACTCATAGGCTGAGAGATGACCAGGGCCCTCAGGGGAAGGATACTACAATTCCATTGAGAGAAGACACAGTAGTATCCTTCCCCCAAAGGACTTATGGTCATTGACTTAAGTAACTACATTGCTGGTAAAGAAACACCAAGCATTTAAATGGCAGTTAAACAGAGTGTTGTTGTTGTTGTTGATTGCTGTCGGTCGAGTTGAGCATGGCTCATAGTGACCCTATGAACAAAAGGCCTGAAGCCTTTCTATAACTCTCATCATTTATCAAAGTTCATAAAGTTTCCAGAGGCGTGTTGTTTAGGAAGTGGATACCACTCCTGCTTCCAAAGACATGGTGTAGGAATTGAAAAGAATATCTGAAGACCTAAAGTGTTGTCATGGACACCAACCCTGCCTTGTTAGAATAAGACTATGTGAGAGCTACGTAATAAATAAGTCTGGCCAACGTCCAATGTACAGTGGACCAATTGGGTCCACAGGTCTGCCTGGTAGTTCCCAAGTGTATAGCTGAAATTGACATATTTGACAGTTGATGCAATGCTTACCTTGGGTCCTTAGCCTGTAGTGTAGTAGATCTCAAAGTAGAAGGTCAACTGGAAGGCTGTCAAACTGCCCTTTCCTCCCTCCAGCTGAGATAGTCAATCAAAATCAGTAGTGTGTGGGCCAGGGATGGTGGTGGTGGTAGAAATCAACGCTACTTTCCACAATGTAAAAAGATGCAGGAATCTATTAAATCTCTTATTAGTCACCAGTTAAATGGGTTGCTCCTGGAGAACAACTAGAGACTAAAACAAGCTCAATCAAGCAGTTGTGCTGATTGCAGCTACTGAGCCAATGACAACTTTGCTAGAACAAAACAAAGCAGCCTTAGGTCCATGGTATGAGACTATGAATTTAGTTCATGGATTCTAGTCTATGAAAATTAGAAAAAGTTTGCTTTCACAATATACATAAATCATTTCCCCTAAAGCTATGTTAACTCATATACCCTATGTCATAGTTATTTGACAGTATCTGGACTGAAAAGATCTGAGCTGGACTGAAATGGTATGATAGTTAAGGTTTGTTAATGGAAAGGTCAAGTATTGGGACCCCTCAGCAGTTTTATGGAGAAGAGACCTAGCAATCTGCCCCTATAAAGATGAGGAAACTCTGCAGGGTGGTTCTACTCTGACCTAGAGGGTCTCTGTGAGCCAAAATCTGTTCAGTGCCATGTAACAACAGCAACAACAACCTGAACTATACAGACAATCTATATGGATTGATTACATAACTTAAATTTGATAAGAAAAAGATGATTGATATCTTAGAGACCTTGGTATACACCTGTGATCTAGAAATCAGGAGAGAAACTCATCAAAGATCTAAGAACTAGCTACATCAGTAAGGTTTGTAAGACTCCTGTAGTTTGGAGCATGCTAGAGCATCTTGTTTGATGTCAGTCTAAGACCAAGGTGAACCTGATCCAGGCTATGACCTTCACAATTACTTTCCATGTATCAGAGAACTGGGAAATGACTAAAGATGATAGAAGAAGAATTGATGCCTTTGAGTTGCGCTGCTGTAGAAGAGTATTGAATATACCATGGATTGCTAAGAGAACCAACATCCATCCTGGAGAGGGTGAAACCAGGCTGCTCCTTGGAAGAAAAGGTTCTGAAACTCTGTCTGACATAATTTGGGCATGCTGCAAGGAGGGACCAGTCCTTGGAGAGGGATGTCATGCTTGGGAGGGTGGAGGGACAACACAAGAGAGGAAGACCCTAGATGAGATTGACTTAGTGACTGGGGTAATGGGGGAGTAAGTGTCAGAGATGATCAAATTGGTTTATGATAGAGCAAGGTTTAGAACTGTTGTACATAGGATTGTTATGAGTCAGAGTCAACCTGACAGCATGTAACAACAACAAAAACAAAGAACAGGACATCCTTTCAAAAGTGAAAGCCAAATTATCCCGTCTTTCATGTCTTACTGCAAAAAAGAAAACGCAACACATGCTTGAAAATTTCAGTTTTAGAGGCAGTATACTCAATGGTGTATTCCATACTAACTCCTGCCCAACGACTGGCTTACAGGAAGGAGTAAGCTTCAGTTTACTTAATGCAGCTAGAACTCTAAGAAGATGTGAGGGTAGGAAAACTATGATATGTGGTGTTTAGGACAAGTCTCATTGGAAGAATCACATCTCAGGCCTCTGAGATTTTTTTAGCAAAGGCACACCACTTTTAGTGAAGAATTGCAGAGGTTTTTGAAATTAGATTCTGGATTGTGACTAGACTCAAGGAGAGTCTAAGTCTCTGAACACAGGGAGCAAGAAGTTGGATTGTCTGTTATGAGCTGGGTCTTCTTGCCAAGCCATATCTCAGTAAGAAGCCTTTATAAAATGTTAGATGGAAGTGATCCATCTAGGATTGAGCTCAAGCAGGACCAGAGAGCCGAGGGAGCTCCATGAGCAGGTAGTTCAAACTTCCAAGACAGCCAGCTCTGTTCTATTACCATCTTAACCTCTTTTACCCTATGTCAGTGTGGAGGTCTCTTGCAACCATCAGAAGAAGGAAGAAACCAAATAGGAGTTTGTTTTTGTAGTTTACTGCCAAGTCAGATCCGACCCATAGCTGACACTCTGGCAGGTTTTCAGGGGCAGGTAATTGCACAGGAGGAGATTGTCCATCCTTCTCCCACAGAGTGACTGGTGGCCTCTAACTGCATGCCTTCAGGATTGCAGTACAGCTTCTTGCCAGTAGGCCATCAGAACTCTGGGGGGTGGGGTGTGTGTGTGATGGATTAGTTAGTGGATTCAAGCTGAAATAGAAAGTACATTGAAGCTTGAAAGACAGTCACTCATTCATGGCTGTTTCATCAGAGCCAATTCATAGCTGACCCTCTGATGGGTTTCCAAAGCTGTACATGGCACAAAAGGAGACTGCTCGTCTTTCTTTCCTCAGAGCTGCTGATAAATTAGAACTGTCATAGAGGCTTGGCCTTTGTCTTAGCAGAGGACTTCCCTACAGGCTACACCATCAGAAATTAAGAATGAGAAGTTCTTCTAAAGATTAGAGCTTTCAGCAGCATACCTGTTCATTGATTTTGTGTGGAAAAAGATATGGCCGTAAGGTTAGAAAGCACATGGATTTATGGGTGGTGGTGGTGGTAAATAGTCTAGTGAACCCTGGTGACATAGCCTGTAAAGAATTGTACTGTTGATCCAAAAGCAGCATCTCTTTGGAGGTTTAAAAACACCAGTGGTTTTGTAGGAGGAGGATGGACAATTCTAGGGCAGGTTACAGTCTTCAAAGGAATTACACTGCCAACTCAAAGTCAGGTGGTTTAACTTTACTAACTATTCTTGAGAAAAAAGATGAATAATCTCCTCTCATAAAATGTACAGCCTCAGAGAACTCATTGGAGGGTCAGCTAGGAGTCAATTCAGACTCAATTGTAATGAATTAAGGTGCGATGTTACTAGTCTGAATGACTAGCCAGGACTCTAAAAGGACAAGATTGAAATATCAAGAGAAAACATATCTAGGCAGCAAGTTACACAGATTGATTTATGGGCTAATTATGACTTAAAAAGCTGTTTGTAAATCATGGTCTCATACACAAGAACACATCAATCATGGAAGAGGTACTAAACTTGATTTTTTTTCTCAACTGCAAATAGATGATAGATAGACAGGTGGATAGGTAAGTGGATAGCTAATGAGTCCACAGCATCAGGGATATCATTGCAGAGGTTGGATGGATACTGGCTGAAAGTAGAGAATACCAGAAGAATGTTTATTTGTGTTTCATTGACTATGGAAAGGCAATTGACTGTGTGGATCCTGACAAATTATGGCTAACATTGAGAGAATGGGAATACCAGAACACATAATTGTGCTCATATGGAATCTATACCTAGATCAAGAAGCTGCTGTCTGAATAGAGCAAGGGAACTGCATAGTTTAAAATCAGAAAGGATATCCATCACAGTTGTCTCCTTTCCCCATCCCATTCAATTCATATGCTGAACAAATAATTTACAAAACACAACTATGAAGAAGAATGTGACATCAGAGTTGGAGGAAGACTCATCAACAACTTGCATCATGCAGATGACACAACTTTGCTTGCTGAAAATGAGGAGGAGGATATGAAACGTTTGCTGCAGAAGATCAAGGACTACAGCCTTCCCTATGGATTGCATCTTAACAACAAGAAAACAAAAGTCTTCACTATAGGATCAACAGTCAACGTTATAATAGATGAAGAAAAGATAGAAGTTGTCAATTATTTCATCTTCCTTAGATCAACATCCTTGGTACCAATAGTGAAGAAATTAGGAGACATATTGTACTGGGCAAGTCTGCTGTTGGGAACCTCTCCAGAATGATGAGGTGCAATGACATAAATCTGAAGACTAAGTTGAATCTGATTCAGGTTATGGTCATCTCAGTCACCTACTATACATCAGCTAGACAATGAACAAGGATTAGAGAAGAAGTATTGATGCCTTTGGGTTGTGGTGCTGGAGAAGTATGCTGAACATCCCATGGACTGTCAAAAGAACAAAGAGATATATCTTGGGGAAAATGCAGCCAGAGTGCTCCTTGGGAGCAAGAATGGTGAAACTTTATCTTTCATTCTTTGGACATGTAGTGAGGCTAGGTTATTACTTGAAGAGGGACATCATGCTTGGAAAGACAGGATAAGTGAAGGAGAGGAAGACCTCTAAAGAGATGGATTGACATGCTGACTTCATCAATAGGCTTGAGTGTTTCAGAGATTATGAGGATGGTACAGGCCAGGGCAGGGTTCAGATTGTCTGTTAAAAGGGTTGCTATGAGTTGTATTGAACTCAATGACATCTCACAACAACAACAAGAAGAACAGCTAGCTAGATAGTATGGATTAGACGGTGTCACTCTGTTCCAAATATGTGTTGGAAATGCTAATCAAAGACAGTTTTTCTCTGGTGGTGTGAATCCACCAAGGCGGAAAGATGTGCAAGCTTCTCTCTTATAACTTTTCTACTTCTAAAAACTTGCTGAAGGGGCTGCAATCTAATTCAATGGCCATGAATGAGATGATATTTATAGATGTAATCTCATTTGGAATGGAATTTTCTTTGTCTGTTAACAAAGCCTTCTCAGTGTAGGCAGTATTTAAGTCAATTACTTTTGAGGTGTAAAAAGAGCCAATTAGGCACACAACCAAAGAAGAGACAAGAGGAAGATGGATAATCACAAAGAACATCACCAAGGAACTGAAGAGCAATAGCTACAACGAGACAAGGATTTCCCCACAGAGATGGCAAAAAAGTCTTCTCTAGAGCTACTGTAGCTCACTAGCAGCCAACTCATAGCTGACCCTCCAGCAGGTTTTTAGAGGTTGTAAATCACGTAGGAGGAGAAGTGTGGTGTCAGGATTGGTGGAAGAT
>NW_006399780.1:13541637-13547611 GCF_000299155.1 Elephantulus edwardii
GGATGGGTGGATGGATGGATGGATGGATGGATTGGTGGATGGATAGAGGATGGGTGGATGGATGGATGGAGGATGGATGGATGGAGGATGGAAGGATGATTGCTGTTAGGTGCTGTTAAGTATGACTCATCATGACCCTATGAACAACAGATGTGAACCCTGACCTACCTTGCATCATCCTTACAATCTCTGACATACTCAATCCCATTGCAGCAGTCACGGTGTCAATTCACCTGATTGAGGGCCTTCTTGTCTTTTTTCATCCCTCCACCTCTTCAAGGAGTGCTAGCCTCCTCTCACAGCACACCCAAAGCATGTGAGACAAAGCTTTATCTTCTTACCCTCCAAGGAGCACTTTGGCTGCACCTTCTCAAAGATACATCTGTTTGTTCTTTTGGCAGTCCATGGGATATTCAGTACTTTTCTCCAATACCATGATTCAAAGGCATGAATTCTTCTTCTACCATCTTATTTTTTTTTCCTACCATCTTATTAATTGTTCTATTCTTAGATGCTTACAAGTAACTGGAAAGACCATGACCTAAATTGGGCACACCTTAGTCTTCAAACTGACAACAGTGTTCCTCAATAATTTGGAGAAGTGGATGGTCGATCAGTAGGTAATGGCTGTCAAGTTGTCAATGCCATCTTATGACAATCTCATGTACAACAGAAACACTTCCCGCTTACCATAGTGGGGAATCTGGCCTGCAGGCAACCTGTAGTTGTCAGATCCTTCAGGTTTCATCATTTTGTAGGTATTATCTTTAATAAATATCTTGCACTCAAGGGTCCATCTCAGCATTTTCTTCTAGAGAACACAGTCTGCAACAATGAATTAATGAAACTAAATCCTGATTCCCTCTATCAGTATACTGAGCCTAATCCAGTCTGCTATTTCCTCTCTTTTGATCAGTGATCTTCAAATGCACTCATGCTTTCCACACTTCTGTTCTTGCTTCTTCTGGTATTATTTTTAAGATTATGACAAAACATAAAATATATTTGTTATTTTAAGCTACATTTAGGAGTACAATTCAGTAGTATTAATTATATTCAGCATGGTGTGCACCCATCATTGCTATCCATTTATCTCTCAAGCAGAAACTTAGTAATAATTTTAATTTCTTCCTCTTACCTCTTGCTCCAGCCTCTGGTAACCATGAATGACCTTTTGTCTCTATACATTTGCTGATTCTCAATATTTCGTATAAACCTTCTCCTTTTCTGATATAAGTGATCTTTTCCTTGATCAAACAACTGGAGATGAAGTCTTGATGATGAGATCATCTTAGTATTGCTTTAGTTTGCCCTGGTCCTTTCCAGTTGAGTTAGATCAATTGTCATCCGTTGCCTGGAGTTTTTTGGGTTTTTTTTTTTAGGCCCAAACCTAATTTTACTTTAGTAAAATGTAAAAATATAAGTTACATATTATATTACAATGAATCAAAAGCCACAATTAAATATTATAAAAATTCTGCACATCTTCCTCAGAATAATACATTTTTATACAAAGATTTACTGATGTTGAATGCACATAGAGTTTCTTTAGTGTGCTACAGAGTTTAGAGGCTCTGCTCAAATATTCCCCAGGTCAAGTGCAGAAGATGTTTCTTCATTGATTTCTCCGACTGCAACGTTGTCACCTCTTACAGTGTATAATCCTAAAAGCACTTGCTCTGCTCCCTGTGAAGAGCTAAGCACTTGCTCATGACTTTCATCCAAAATCAAATTAATGGTGTGGTCAAAATTGTTCAGAGTTCCTACAATCATTCTTCCATCAGAAGTAGTAACAGCAACAGTTCGGTTGATGTAGTTCTTCAAAGTGGACATCATGGTGCTTTGCCTGGGAGCTCTGGGGGATGGGACAGCACTGGGACAAGAGGAGCCAGAAAGAGCCGCCACGAACTGGCTATGTGTCGCGTCCCCTAACCCACAATACTTTTGTTTTCCTTTGCATCTCTGCCTTTTTGAAAATTATCCCCTCAGGATCATCTTAGCTATCATCTTTTTAATTACACATTCAGTTTCATGATTAAAAAGAAAAAATTGTAAACAAGATAAAAGACTCTTTTTAAAAAATAATTGGGTTCTACCAGAAGTTTATCTTTTTAAAAAGAGTTTTAAAATTTTCTTTAATGACCAAGGAAGCCACTTACAGTTCATTTACATACAGTTGTAAATTAGGTTGAAAATTCAAAATATTGAATACTTCAGAAATTATATAAATAGACTGATGGAATTTAAGAGGTCACAGTGAAAGGAAATAAACCTAGTTAGATTGGTCTTCAAGATTTAAAAAAAATATTTAAGAATATGTAGATAGATTTGATTTAGATCAAGGCCCCAGAAATTGATGGCATACCAATTGACATATTTCAGTGAACTGACACTGTCCTGGATGTGCTCACCAAGTTGTGCCAAGAAATCTGGAGGACAACTACCCGGCCAACTGACTAGAAGAGATCTTTATTTGTTCCTATTCCAAAAAAAGGTGATCCGACAGAGTGCAGAAATCATCAAACAATATCGTTGATACCACATGGAAGCAAGATTCTGCTGAAGATCATCCAAAACCCATTGGAACAGCACATCAAAGAGAACTGCCTAAAGTACAGGCTTGATTTTTGCCTGGAGTTTTGCACCTGCATCCTAAGTAGCTTTGTTGTCTCCTGTCTTGTTTATGTTTAATGTGTTTGCAGCCAGAATGATTTTTTTTTAAGGATTCCGTAGGTAAAACATCTTTTCGATATTAAACTGGTATATTATTTTTCTTCCTTGAAGCTGATGTAGGCTCATGACTCCCCTTCCATTGAATTGGTGGCATCAGGAGGCTTCAGAAGACAGAGGAACACTGCCTAGAAAGAGGAATATCTGTTTGGTTTGCATGACAAATGAGTTATTTAAGTCCATGGTAGGGAATACGTCCTTTCCCCTCCCCCCTTTCTTGTTGTATACTACCAAATCAGATCCAACTGGCACTGAAGGAGATTGCCCCACTGTGTCCAGTGGAGCATCTGGTGGATTTGAACTGCTTGTCTTCAGGATTGCAGCTCAGCTTCTTGCCACTAGGCCACCAGAGCCCCCTGGGATACATTCTTAAACACTTTACTAGAGAGAAAAAAACAGGTTTGTGTAGCAGCATGGCTTTTCTAGCCATTGTGAGTGTAACTCTCACCACATGACTAAGTTATTGCTGTTGTTATGTTCTATGAAATTGGAACCAAGTTACAGCTGATACTCCAGCAGCTTTTCAAAAGCTGTAAATTGCACAGAACAAGATTGCCCATTATTTTACCAAGGAGCAGCTGGTGGATTTGAACCACCTGACTATGGGTTAGCTGCACAGCTCTTTAGCACTGTGTCATCAAGCTCCCTAGACAGCTGTGTTGTTGTTGTTGTTGAGTACTATCAAGTCGGAAGCAATCCATAGATGACCTCCCGCGAGTTTTCAGAGGAAAACCAAATGGAAGGAGATTGCCCACCCTTCCCTACAGAGTAGCAGTGGATCTGAACTTCATGCCTTTGGCATTGCAGTGCAGCTTCTTACCACTGGGCTACCAGAGGAGAGCTACACAAATGTTAGGTGTTTGTGGTTCACCAAAGAGATTGGATAGATTGCTAATAATGTCAGATAAATGACACTTTTTCAGTGAAAACATATAAATAAAATATATGAATTAATGTATATAATAAAATACATAAGCAAGCTTGTTGTTGTTCATTGCTGTCGAGTCGAGCATGACTCATAACGACCCTATGAACAAAAGACCCACAACCTGTTCTATAACTATCTCTAAGCAGGCTTAGATGCAGAAAAAGGAGAATTCACTACATCAGGAAAGAAGCTGCAGTGAGTCCAGTGTGTGCTTTAAGCCAGAGATTCCTGTGCAAGATGGAGCAAGTCTGAGACACAGCAGTCAATAGACGCTAATTAAAATGCTCAGCTGTTAATTGAAAGTTTGGCAATTCAAACCTACTGACTACACGAGAAAGATGGGCAGTTTAATTCCATAAAGATTACAGCCTTGGCAATCCTGTGAGGTAGTTCCACTCTCTTCAATACGGTGTGAGTTGGAATCAACTCAACAGCATCTGACTTTGGAAGGAATCACGGGAAGGGGGGCTTGGGGCTTTACCTCTTGGGCACGGACCACCACCTCCTGAATGGCAGACAATGCTGGCAAATGTTATTTCCTAATTCCAATGCATTACACATAACAGATTTCCAGCTCGTGATATGCACTAGAATAGAGAGGGCTGAGAAAATTGTGGACTGATCTTAGTTAGGTCCTCTCAGTGTCCTTCCTCAGAGATGCAGAGTCAAAGTCAGAAGGTAAAAAATACAAGGAAGTGGTAGAGGACGCTTAGCTGGGGCTGTAAATATGGCCTGAGGCCCAAAAGCAGACCAGGAACATCCTGCCTCAGTGAGCAGCAGGAAGACCACAAGGCCCTGGTGGGGTGAGAGGCCAGGGAGCTCTTGAAAGAAGAGTGTAAGCCTGGGGCAAGGCCAGTTGGCTTCTTCCTGGACCCAGACTCCATCTCGAGGAAAAAAGGGATATGGGAAATTCCGTCAGAAGTGAAAAACAGCTGCAGCCCTCAGGCCTGGTTTTAATTGTTTTTGGTCAAACATTCTTCTAAGCGGTATAGCACTGGTCTGTCCATTTGCTGTACAGAGATAACTTGTGGTTACTATGATGCTGAACACTGTGTCACTGATGTGTCAAATGTGATAATGATTACCCATGGTCAGTGTTTGGTGGAACTTCCCAATTAAAACAAGCTTGGAAGCAGGAGTGGCATCCACTTCTGAAATAGCTTGCTTCTGGAAACTCTATGAATGTGGAGAAGCGATGAAAGTTATACAAATGTTCCGGTCTTTCGTTCATAAGGTCGCTATGAGTTGATGGCACCTAACAACAACAACAACAACAACATTTTCTAGTCTAGGATCTTGGGAAGGAGCTGCCTGCAGCCCTGAGCCTGGAGACACTCCATGCTTTTATGGGCAGGATGGCTCTGTCTGTAGAACACAGCTCTGGGAATATTGTACAAATATCAGATTCTCTTCATCTGAGTAGTCTCTGAGCCCTAGGGGTCCAATAAATTTCACTTAATCTTATGATTCATGATCTTACGCAATGTCTGAAACTTTAATGGAGGCAGGATAGACAGGTAGTTACAATTCATTGAAAACCTCAAATTATTTGGGATATGGCCATTTAAAAAAAATTGTCATTTTCATATTGGTTTGTATACAGAATTTGTGTACATTGTGTTTCACACTTTCCTTCATTCACATTGTGTTTCATACAATCATTCCCTTGTATTGTTTTAGAAACTTAATCCCCATTAAATTATGACCACCATTACCCCATCTTTTCAGGTCTGCAATGGTTTTTTCCCCATTTCCTTTACTCCCTCCCTCCACTCATCAAATTGTGTGACCCTGTGATTTCATTTCTGCCTACCCTCGCCCCTGTACTCCTCCTCATCCCCCTCTTGGACCCTCATACATGTTTTACTGGTAATCCTTCCATTTTTACAATTATGGTCTCATGTAGTGTTTGTACTTATGAGACCGAGTTAGTTCACTGGGCATCGTGCTCTCCAGTCTCTCTTAGTTATATAATATTTTTTAAATTATTGTTCATGAGTGCTGCATAATATTCCATTGTGTGAATGTACCACAATTTTTCAATCCACTTGCTCGTGGTTGGATGTTTGGACTGTTTCCATGTCCTTGTGATAATAAATTGCATTGCTATGAATGAACATTGGCATCTTGGTTTGTGTCTCAGTTCTAATTTTCTAGGGTTATATTCCTAGCAGTAGAAACAGATTTGTCCTGGAAAGGGTTAAACCGGGTGGCTCCTTGGAGGCAAGGATTCTGAGGCTCCGTCTAACATACTTTGGACATGTTGTGAAGAGAGACCGGTCCTTAGAGAGGCACATCATGCTTGGGAAAGTGGAG
>NW_006399780.1:13547711-13550774 GCF_000299155.1 Elephantulus edwardii
GGTCGCTATGAGTCGCAAGTGACTCGACGGCACATAACAACAACACAACAACACATTCTTAGCAGTAGAATAGCTGGGTCATATGGAATTTCATGTTCAGCTTTTTGAGGAAATTCCAAATTGCTTTCTAGAGTGATTATACCATTTTACAATCTCATCAACAGTGTATTAGAGTTCCTATCATCTCCCCACATCCTCTCCAACATTTAGTGCTTACTATCTTGTTAAACTGTGCCACTGCTACTGGGGTGAGATGGTGTCTCATTGTAGTTTTCATTTGCATTTCTCTTCTTGCCAATGATTTTGAGCATTTCATGTGTCTGTTGGCCTTGTGAATGTCTTCTTTTGTGAAAAGTCTTTCCATGTAGTTTGCCCATTTTATAATTGGGATATCAGTCTTTTTCTTGTGGAGATGTGGCTGTTTTTATAGGTGCTCCATCCTCCCCTTAAAGAAAGTTGTAAAAATCCAAATTGCTAAATGTGAGATTTGGGGGATTTATCTAGTTTGTTTGTCATCTGCACACAAGAGTTCCTTAGGTGTCCTCATTAAGTGCTTGTCTGCCAACCAGAAGATTGATGGCTTTTGTCCAACTAGGGACTCCTCAAAAGAAAGGTCTGATGGTCTATTTATGAAAAAATCATCCACTAAAAAACCCTAGGAAGTGTGGTTCTGATACATAGGGGTTCCTATGGGTCTCTTTTTTATCTGATGATGTCCCTTGAGCTGACATTTTCTAGGTGAAGAGAAGGATATTATGACAATTGATTTCACAAAGCAATTTCTAAGAGCTGTGGTGAGTAAGGCAGGAAAGCAGAACTAAGGAATAAATGGAAAGGAAATTAAGTGTGGATGCTGGGGCTTCAGACTTTTGAAAAAAAATGCTCCACTAAACAAACAAACAAACAAAAAACAAAACACCAACCCAAAAACCGAAATGGAGGAAGAGAATGGGGCAGGAAAAGGAGAGCAACAGAACAGACAGGACAGAGGAGAGGAGTCTGAAAGAGCACGTACATTCCAGAAAAATAGCTCCCCGGGATATGAGGCTGTTACTGCACTGTCTGCAGCCGGGCACACTCCTGGATGGTGTCAGAAGCAGGAAATCAAGATGCACACTGCAGGCGGGTCTTGCTGACTCCATGGACGGACACAAAGAAGTTGTTAGTTGTGACAAGTTAGTTGCTGACAAGTCAGACTCTGCTTGTAGAGCCCTAAATGCACAGAGTAGAAAAGTGCCCCGCCCCCAAGAAAATTCAGTGGCTCCTTTTCCTGGAATAGAGGCCAGGCCTTTCTTCCAAGGAATCTCTGGGTAGGTTTGAATCATAACCATGTAGACTTGTATTCAGACACTAACTCTTTGCACCTCCGGGACTCTTGCAGCAAAGAAGAACCCCAATGTCTAAAACCAAGTTTTAAAACTGCTACCCAGAACTGGCTGTAAGCTAAAGAATGCATCTGTCCTCCTACAAGGGATGCTGACCAAGCTCAGAAGAGCATCCTCTCAATTTCATGGAGTGTTTGTCCTTAAAGTTTCTAAACCCAATACAATATGGTCAATGGAGTGATGCATTTTTAAGTCCAATGCTGAGCTTCTAATTGGGCAAGGGACACTGGTGTTGTTTAATCAGGACTGTTCGACTGAGAGCTGGTCAGAGGCACACAGGAATACATAGGGAATGTTTGCCAGTTAACAAGAAAGATTCCCTTCTGGTGAATTCTAGAGGATGGGAAGGATTCAGGAATGGCTTCTCTAGGTTGTTCGGCTCTTTCACTGGATCTTCTCCACAGACACACGCACACCAGTCAAAGGCACTCAGGACACATTACTCTATGGTCTCAATCAGGGGCAATTTTGCAACCTGTCATGACCCTGGACATTTGACAATATCTGGAGATACATTTTGTTGTCATAGTTTAAGAGTGGTGCCAATGACATATAGTGGATAGAGGCCAGGGCACTCCGCAATGCACAAAATAAGCCTGACAACAAAGACTTACCTGGCCACACCTGTCATGGTACTGAGGTTGACAGATCCTGTTCATCCTTGGGCAGTTCCTGAGATGCTTCATAAATAAACTACCTTCAATTGAGGAATTTTGACATGTGAGAATTTTAAGTGATTCGATGAACAAACAAATTCATAGTAATAAGAACTTGATAATTTGCAAAGTACTTGTGCATACAGAGTTTCACTTCAGCCTCACCATTGGCTTCTGTGGCTGATGTCCTGATCTAAATGCCACAGGAAGGAGCATTGTGGTGCAGAGAGTTTAGTAATCTGCCCAAAGTCACCTGACTAGTGTAGGGATTATAAAACAGAGTACAAATTAGACTAAAACTTGTAACTCAAATCCCCTGTTTTTACCACATCACACAAATTTAATTATATCTCATCTTTTCCGGGGGGGGGGGCGGCAGAAATTCAGTTCACCATATAGAGAGAGCCAATTCTTATTATGTGGAAGACGATATTCTCAGAATCTCATGTGTTGACATGTGTTTGCAAGTCTCAGATTCTATTATCCAGATCCAGCCCTTCTTCTCAATTGATAATAAAAATTACAAAGATACCTGTCATGGCAAGAATCAAAACCAAAACCTGAAAGCTGAAACTTGGTATGGAACAGGAAGGAAAGAGAAGTAATTCCTTGAATACCTGTGAAGCAATCTTCTTTAGGGTAAAGTATCCTTCCCAGATGTAGGTCATAAATGCTAAACTCATCTCTAAGACCATGAGTAGTATTTGGGGTATATGAAGTGTCCATAATGTCTTGGGGAGCTCGGGATTCAGAGAAATGGGGGAGAAGTTAATTGGCCTTAGCGCTATATTTTGCATTTGTCCAATAAATTCTGCTACCATGTATACCAAGGATTGGGGCCTAGGACCCAGGAGAATGTCCACAACTTTTCCCCATTAGATGCTTATCCTCCACTTCTGCTACTTTGTCTGACTTAAATCCTCAGAGTATGCTCGGCTCCACAGTTAACACTCTTGGTACCAGCAGTCAGGAAATCAAAAAGCGTATCGCGATGGGAAAGTCTGCCGTTAGGGACCTCTCAA
>NW_006399780.1:13551179-13557246 GCF_000299155.1 Elephantulus edwardii
GCAGGATAGAGCAGGGTTTAGAGCTGTTGTGCATAGGGTCACTATGAGTCGGAAACGACTCGATGGCACATAACAACAACAACAACATTATCAAATGTAAGTACAAGCCCATTTGAAAGTAAAATTTAAAAGGTTTCTAGAAATGTATCATCCTGGAGAGGGTTAAACCAGGCTGCTTCTTGGAGGCAAGGATTCTGAGGCTTCGTCTGACATACTTTGGACATGTTGTAAGGAGGGACCGGTCCTTGGAGAGGGATGTCATGCTTGGTAGGGTGGAAGGCAGGCGCAGGAGGGGAAGACCCTGTATGAGGTGGATTGAGTCAGTGACTGTGGTAATCAGGGTGGGTGTGTCAGAGACAGTGAGATTGGCACAGAACAGAGCAGAGTTTAGGGCTGTTGTACATAGGGTCGTTACGAGTTGCAAGCTACTCAATGGCGCATAACAACAACAACAGATATGGAGACATAAATCTGTCTGTTCATCTGTTATTGTTTTGTACCATCAAGTCAGAATCAACTCGTAGCTGACCCTCCAGTGGCTTTTCAGAGGCAGTAAATTGCACTGGAGAAGACTGCACATCTATCTCTCAAAGCTGGTAGATTCAAACCACGTGCTTTTGGGGTTACAACACAACTCCTTACCACTGAGCCACCAGGGTGTATCTGTCTAGTTATCATCTATCTCTTCCTCCCCGTCACTATAGGCCTCTGAATTTTTATTTACTTCTTTTTTTACAGTCGTTATTCTTGATGTTCAGAATGTCCCAATGGGGTGAGAGTAAGCCCTTCAAGTTGGCTTCTATGTCCTTTCGATTTCCTCCTTTAGCCTTTTATAAAAGATTTACTTCACTGAGCCAGTAATTGCTTCAAGAAGGTGATGCCGTTACACTGTGGCATTTAGTCAGTAAATCATGACAAAACAAAGCAGTACACCGGTGTGTACACACCACAACCAAGACTCCCTCCCCCTACAAAGATCTTTCAGGATCCTTTTCAGTCAGTCCTCAGCTCTGCCACTACTATCTGCTGTCATTATTAGTTCTACTGTTCTAGAATTTCATATAAACTGGGTCACTTGGTATGAGTTATTTTGTGTATGTGTGTTGTTCTTAACTCTGAATAATGATTTTGAGGTTTATGTTGTTGGATGTGCATCAGTAATTTGTTCGTTAACGTTTCTGAGCAGCATAGGTCTGTATGATACACTACAACGTATCTATCTGATAAGGTGATTTTAGTAGTCTCAGGATTATTCAAACGCATGGTATAGCTCTAAAAAGTTGACATCCTGGGTTTTCAGCCTGCAAAACTGGTTGAACTGTCTAACTAAGATTGGTTTGGTCCTCAGAGCCTGTTGTAACTTCTCTATCGTCATGCAGAGTCTTAAGCTGTCTGTTTACCAGGAAAGGAAAGATATCCTTCTTGAACTAGAATTGATTTTTTATAAACGGCATTTTTCTCAGCCATATATATAAACTTTACCTCTAGTTTACTAGTGACTGTACGTAAACCATTCTTTTGAATGTTACTTTGAACAAGCAATAACAATAAGTAGTTAATACCTAACCTAAGTACAAAACCCAAAAACCATCCTTAGAGGGAGAGGCAGTTTTTTAGAGAATTCTCTCTGTTCTCCCAGATCTGCAATAAAGTGATTTGGATATTGCAATCTATCTGTTTTATTGGAAAGTGACTATGGAAAGAATCTCTTGTTTCCCGTACATATCTAGTCACCTCAGGGTGGGTATTTAGGTTGTTTAGGGAGCATGATTATTTAGAGTTAAGCTGCTGTGAAATTAGCACACAAAGAAGTCTTTTTAAAAAAATTGTAATTTTAATGAAAGTTTATAGAAATGTTGGATTTTCATTAATTCATTGTTGCACATTTCCTCCCCTCCCCCCTCAGTTCACTTTTTAAAAGAAAATCATTCATTGATGCATAATTTCCGCATCCCCACCCCTCCCCAATCTACTTTGCTATACACCTCTTACGACTGTTGTTATACAAATAATGTCTAATCATATATTCCTTTTAAACATAGTTTAAAGTTCTTTCCTTCATCTGTTCCAATGCAGTGTTCATTATTTATTCCTTCTTTTCTTAGTTTTCCCCAGCCCCCAAGTCAGTCCTTCAAACAAGGCTTTGTATAGCTAGATTTTTCTCTATAAATGTACAGAAATAATGTTAGTTATAGAAGAGAGTTCAGGTCTTTTGTGCAAAGCTTACTCTCAGTCATATTCAACATGATGCCACTTAACCACTGCTAAATGAAACTAGTACTGTTATACCTGGAGGAACACTCTTCCACTTTGTACATAACTCTTTGTCAATGTGCTGTATGAAGTAACCCAGGTTTGCTGTGATTCTGAACCTTGTACCATTGGGGTATCAAATACCAGAATGGTTTCCCAATGTGAACAGTGTTTGGTGGAACTCCCAGTTTTAAACAGGTTTGGAAGCAGGAGTGGCATCTACTTCCTAAATCACATGCCTCTGTAAATGCTATGAACTTGGAGAAATGACAATAGTTATAGAAAGGCATTAGGTCTTTTGTCCATAGAGTTGCTATGAGTCACGCTCGATTTGACGGCAATCAACAACAAAAACAACTGGGTAAATACTTAGAAGTGAAATTGCTGGGTCCTTTTTTAACTCTATTAGAAACTACCAAAGTGTTTTCCAAACAAATTGTCTTTGAATGCTTTCTTGATTTCTGGAACAAGATGATCCAAGTTTATCTTGTATATTCTTTGCCCCAGAAAAATCAGCCATCTCTTAATAACTCTAATGCCTTTGTAAAGGACAGTATCCAGGACTTGTGAAGGGATGCTGGATGTGCTCATAGCTGTTGGCAATGTGCTGCCCTGGCAACTCACACCCCTGGCAGCATTGTTGCTGTTGAGGTAGTTTCCTGAAATAGTGAGTCATTCTTGATAGAATTCTTTACAAAACAAAATTTGAACACCTCTCAATTTGCTTTCTTGGAACATCCATGGTATATTTAGAGTACTTTATGCTTCTGTATGAATCAAAGCAAAGGTCTGAGCTTAGGTAATTATAAACAAGTCTTTCTCCTGGAGGATTTTCTAGAAAGACTTGCAGAGTTGTGTTGGCTGTGTGACTTCTTGTGCTAACCCATCCCACTATTGTAGATGTCTGACATCATTGGACTCAGTTCAAAAAACACCACTATCATGCCCACATCTACCCATTGATAGTGAAAACCAAACACATATACAGCAAAAGAATCCTCATTAACTTTTCAGTACAGTGCTGTACTCCAGTTAAGAACACCTTTCCATGTTCCAAACAGGGAGCTCTGGTGGAATAGGTCATAGGGAGTTGCACTAACCCAGTGGTACACCCCTTTGGTGGTCAAATTCACCAGCGTCTCTGCGAGTACAAGATGAGCAATCTCCCCCTGTGCAATTGTCAATCTTGGAAACTCAGTAGAGAGTAAGCTGAGATAATATAATGTGCATTTACACTCAAGCTGCTTCTTTCTTTTCTGTTATAACACAAACATTGAACTTTGTCCTGCCCAAAGCTGTTTCTTTCTCCTTGTAGTCTCTTTCCTTTGCTTCCCTGGTCCTTTAGCTCCCCTACCCTTGTTTTCTCTCCCTCTCTCAATATCTTCACATCATCCCATCAGAATTTAAACTTGCTTGAGTCTTCTCCACTCAAAACAACATACAGCATTCATGTGACAACACATCTTCCCTTTCTCTGGCTTCCCCGCTCCCATTCTTCTACTCGTGGTCTTAAGCCATGGCTATTTCACTTGTTCATATTGTTCCATACTAATTACTCTCACCAAGGGCACTGATGTCCCTATTTTTGCTACATTCAGTGGACACTACATGGATGCTGTGATATAGTATGAAGAATTTGAGATTCAGATCAACAGTTCGCATAAGTTAACAGACGGTGTGACTGTGAGTCTGCATTTTCTCATCTTTGATAAGGATGAGTATTAAAACCTATTTTGGGAAGCTCTGGTGGTGTAGTTCACAGGAAGCTGCATTGCTAGCCCAAAGACTTCACATCTCCACTGGTTTTACTACACCAGGGACTCCAAGGGAGAAAGAGGGGCAGTTTCAGGCTGTAAAGATTCAGGGCCTCAGAAATCTGATACGGAGGTCACCGTGAGCTAGAATAGAATTGACTTGATGGCAAGAGGGCGGTATCTGTGAATATTATGCGTACACATTGGGTATGAATGTTGTTGTTGTTAGATGTCATCAAGTTGAGTATGACTCAACCCTATGACCAACATATCTGAACCCATCCTGTGCTGTTCTCATCATCTCTGACACACTTGAATCTACTGATGCAGTCACTGTGTCTAGCCATCTGCTTACGGGTCTTCCTTTGCTTTGTTTATCCTCTACATTTTGAAGCATGGCATCCTATTCAAGGACTAGCCTCTCCTAGCCACATACCCAAAGTATGTCAGATGAAGCTTCATTATCCTTTCCAGTAAGAAACACTCTGATATCATCAACAACTTATGTAGATGACACAGTCTTTCTTGCAGGAAGATCTGAAGCATTTACTTTAGAAGATTAAAGACTATAGCTTTCAATATGAGTTATATCTCAACATTGAGAAAAATTCTCGCCACTGGATCCACAGGCAACATCACGATAGATGGAGAAAAGATTGAAGTTGTCAACTATTTAGTTTTTCTTGGATCCACAGTCAACACCTTAGATAGTTGTTTTATTTTGTTGTTAGGTGCTGTCAGGTTGAGTACAACTCACAGTGAGCCTATGAACAGCCAGCCTGCCTCCTTCTCTATCCTGTGCCATCCTCATCATCTCTGAAACACTTAAGCCCATTGCTGAAGTCAGCAATCCATCTCATTGAGAGTTTTATTCCCCTTTGCTGACCTCCCATCTTCTAAGCATGATGTCCTTCTCCAGTGAATAGCCTTTCCTGGCAACATGCCCAAAGTATGAAAGACAAAGCTTCACCATCTTTGCCTCCAAAGAGTACTCTAGCATTATTTTCTCCAAGACATATTTGTTTGTACTTTTAGCAGTCCATAGGATATTGATATTCAGTACTCTTCTCTAGCACCACACCCTAAGTCATCAATTCTTCTGTTGTCCTTATTCTTTGGCCAGTTCTCTGATGCATAGCAGGTAATTGATAAGACCATGGCCTGAATTTGACACACTTTAGTCTTCAAACTGACATCATTGCTCTTCAGCGTTTTGGAGAGGTTTCTGACAGCAGACTTGAACAGGGCAATACATCTCCTGATTTACTGACTGCTGGTACTAGAGGTGTTGATTGTTGATCCAGGGGAGATGAACTCATTTCTCCATCTATTATAATGTTGACTGTTGGTCCTGTGGTGAGATCCTTTGTTTTCTTGATGTTGAGATGTAATCCATTCTGAAGATTGTAGTCCTTGGTCTACAGTAACAAGCTTTTCATACCCTCCTCATTTTCAGCCAGCAAATGCATATGCATAACACAGGTTGCTGATGAATCTTCCTCCAATCCTGATGTCACACTCTTCACAGAGTCTGGTTTCTCAAATTATTTGTTCATTATACAGTTTGAATACAGAGTTGAATAGAAGATTTCAAAAGGCAGCACAGGATGACAAAGTAAAATATTACAATGAAATGTGCAAGGAGTTGGAGTCAGAAAATCAAAAGGGCCTAACTCGATCAGCATTTCTTAAGCTCAAGGAACTGAAGAACAAATTCAAACCTTGAGTTGCTATAATCAAGGATGCTTTCGGCAGCATGTTAAATGATCCAGGAGGTATTAAAAGAAGATGGAAAGAATATACTAAGTCACTGTATTGGAAGGAATTGGAAGACACAGAAGAATTTCATGAAACAACATATGAGAAAGAGCGTATGGTCAAGCTGCTTTTAAGGAGATGGCAAAAAATAAGGCCCCAGGAATAGATGGTATACCAATTGACATATTTTAGCTAACAGATGCTGCCCTGGACGTGCTCACCAAGTTGTGCCAAGAAATCTGGAAAACAACAACTTGGCCAACTGACTGGAAGAGATCTATATTTGTTCCCATTCCAAAGAA
>NW_006399780.1:13558386-13576425 GCF_000299155.1 Elephantulus edwardii
CAGTCCTTGGAGAAGGACATCATGCTTGGTAGGGTGGAGGGACAGCGCAGGAGGGGAAGGCCCTCTATGAGGTGGATTGATTCAGTGACTGGGGTAATCGTGATGGGAGTGTCAGAGACAGTGCAATTGGCACAGGAAAGAGCAGAGTTTAGGGCTGTTGTACATAGGGTGGCTATGAGTCGCAAGCGACTTGACGGCACATAACAACAACAACAACAACAACATACAGTTTGAAAAGAGTTATGGTAGCCTAGTGACAAAAATTTGAACTGCTATCCTGAAGGTATCCTGTTTGAGGTCACCAGCTGTTCCATGGGAGATGGATGGGCATTCTCCTCCCATGTGATTAACTGCTGCTCAAAACCCACAGAGGGTCAGCTATGGGTCAGTTCCAACTCTACAGTAAACAACATACAGATTGAATAGGTATGGGAAAAGAATACAGCCCTAACATTTAGCCCACCATGACACAACACGAGAGCGCATAAAATTGCTGAAAGTAGAACAAGATCAGTGCATTGTATCAGCCCACATCAGGTGGCAATGTTGCATTGTAATGATGTGAGATGTTACCAATGGGGAAAGGTTATTGAAAGATGCACAGAATCTTTGCATTTTGTTTTTTACAAATGCTTACAAGTCTGTTCTTTTCTCAAAAATTTAAAAACAATTTTAAAACAGAAAAGCAATCAAAGCCAGCGCCGTTGTTTTGGGGGGAAATTACTATAATTCCTTTTTTCTAGAGTCTATTTTTGCCAAGAGCAGCACACTTCCTCATTGACAGCATCCGGATGCTGCTTCTCATTTAGATGAATTGTTAGAAATTACTGCTCTGCGTTATTTCTTGCCTGTCTCATTAAAAGAACCCATAAACTTTACATTTTATTTATGCTAATGTTCTTAAACAAACATTGCTATCTTATTTGCATAATATCAAAATATTGTTTGCAATCTTACATTCATTTGTCTTGGTTAATTTCAAGCTTGGAGTCTCGTGAGGACTGACACGAGCTGAAAGCCCTTCTTAGCCCCGAACTTGCTCATTTCTGGTCAGCCCGGGACCCTGATGGACATGCAGTACTTTCCCTCAACATTCCTGTCTGCCAGGCCAAAGACCGTGGGGAAAGGGCCTTCACAAGATTAACTTGTGTATTCCTTCTTCCAGAACTGAAGGCTTGCTATTGATCTTGAAATTTTGTGTGGAATCAAAAGCTTCCATACATTTTATTATATGTCAGGCACTATTGTAAGTCCTTTATGGATATTTATTTCTTTCTTAGATCAGTAATTACTATTATTATTATTACCTCTATTTTACAGCTAAAGTAAGGTACAGAGAGGCCAATAATGTTTCCAAAATCACACAGTGAGTGAGACAGCACTTGAGGTGGAGAGAGTGACTCCCAGTGTGGCCCATCATGTCTCTGATGAGCAGCCTCTCACGTTTCCTCTCCACACAAGTGCATCACGTTCTGAAGAAGTCCGTCCACTCCGTGGCTGTAATAGGAGCCTCGTTTGCACAGGGTCAGGATCCCTCACTCCCCATCTCTCCTCGTATCTAATTTTGTGTCATTTGTGTACCAGAAAAGGAGTGGAGTATGGTCCAGGGGCCGTAAGAGAAGCTGGCTTGATGAAAAGACTTGACAGTTTGGGCTGCCACCTAAAAGATGTTGGGAGATCTGAGTTTTACTCCAGTTCCCAACGATGATCTCTACAACAACCTGAGAGCGAATCCATGCTCAATGGGCCTTGCTAAGCTGGCTGAGGTGGTTAGTCGAGCTGTGTCAGATGGCTACAGCTGCATCATGGTCGGAGATCACAGCCTAGCAATTGGAACCATTAGTGCCCCCCCCCCCAGCACTGCCCAGACCTTTGTGTCATCTGGGTTGATGCCCATGCTGACACCAATGCACCCCTAACTACTTCATCTGGAAATCTCCATGGACGGCCAGTTTCATTATTTCATAGAGCACTACAGGGTAAGGTACCATAACTCCCAGGATTTTCCTGGCTCAAATCATGTATCTCTTCCCTAGATATTGTATATATTGGTCTCAGCGATGTGGACCCTCCTGAACATTTTATTTTAAAGAAGTATGATATCTAGTATTTTTCCATGAGCGACATTGATCGACTTGGTATCCAGGAGGTCATGGAACAGACCTTCAATCTATTGATTGGCAAGAGACAGAGGCCAATTCATCTCAGTTTTGACATTAATGCATTTGACCCTACACTGGCTCCAGCCACAGGAACCCCTGTTGCAGAGGAACTGAATTATCATGGAGGTATGTGCATTACTGAGGAAATACACAATACAGAATTGCTGTCGGCACTGGATCTCGTTGAGCCAATCCTCAGCTTGCCACTTCAGAGGAAGAGGTGAAGGCTACAGCGGGCCCGGCAGTGGACGTGATTGCTTCAAGTTCTGGTCAGACAGGGGAAGGAGGGCTCATTGACTATGAACAGCTTCCTACTCCCAGTTCACCAGATGAATCAGAAAGTGAAGAACGTGTGAGAACTTAGAACATACTGTGTGCTGAGAGACGTTTCACATGGGCATTTCAGAGGCATTTGAGGGGAGAGATACTAAATGGTGAGCCAGGTCAATATTGTCTTAATGAGAACAACTGCATACTCTCATGAGTGTAGTTTCTCCTCTCCATTCCAGTGACCAATACTATTTACTGTAAATGTATGTTTTTTGAAGTTCACAGAATGTTAATATATTGGAGTACTATGTAATTTAAACACAACATAAACAGCATTTATCACCTTGGTGAAAAAGAAAAAAATTAAAAAACAAACAGTGAGACAGCCAAGATGAAAACCAAGCAGTTCAGACCAGGAGATTGGACTCTGATGCGATGCTTCTCCCAAGTTGAATGGGAGAGTTACTGCGTAGATCAATCTGTGAATGAAGGAATGAATCAATCAATGAATGAGTGAAAAAATGAATGAACAAATGAACAGGTTGTCTTACACGGCCATAAAGTGAGACTAGGATCTCCCATTAGCCGCTGAGCTCTGTGGGCTCAGGACCTATGTGTGTGTGGCCTCTGCATTTCAGTGTCTGGTCTGGTTCTGGATTCAGGATATGTTTTTTCATAAACATTAATGCTTGCAGAAATATAATATTAAGAATATCCTATCTCCCCCCTTTTCAATCTATATGTGGGAGAGATCATCTAGGAGACTGGGCTCTGTGAGGAGGATTGTGCTATCAAGATTGGAGGAAGATTCATTAATAACATCCATTATGCAGATGATACAACCCTGTTTGCCAAAACTGAGGAGGACCTGAGACATTTGCTGCAGGAGATCAAGTACTGTAGCCTTCAATATGGATTGAAGTTCAACATCAAGAAAACAGATTCTTATTACTGGGCCAATTGGAGGCATCATGATAGATGGTGAAGAGATTGAGATTATTAACAGCTTCAGCTTGCTTGGCTTCACAATCAACACTCTTGGTACTGGCAACCAGGAATTCAAAAGATGAATTGTATTGGGAATATCTGCTATCAGGGACCTCTCCAGACTGCTAAAGAGAAACAATGTCAGTCTGGAGACCAAGGTGCGTCTGATCCAGGCCATTGCCTTCACAATTACTTGCCATGCATCAGAAAGCTGGGCAATGTCTAAGGATGATAGAAGGAGAATTGATGCCTTTGAGCTGTGGTGCTGGAGAAGATTATTGAATATAACTTTGACTGCTAGGAGAACAAACAGTTTTGTTCAAGAGAGGGTGAAACTAGGCTGCTCCTTGGAGGCAAGGATTCTGAGGCTCTGTCTGACATACTCTGGGCATGTTGCCAGGAGGAGCCAATCCTTGGAGAAGGACATTACATTTGGGAGGGTAGAGGGACAATGCAGGAGAAGAGACCCAGCATGACATGGATTGACACACTGAGGTAGTGGGGGCAGGTGTGTTGGAGACAGTGATATTTGCTCGGGATAGGACTGGGATCAACGCTGCTGTTCATAGGGTTGCTATGAGTTGCAGGTGACTTGACGGCACATAACAACAACATACAGATTGACTAAGGGCTGTGAAAAGAGACAAGCGTGATGCACACCTCTCCTAATTTTAAATCACACAGGTCTCTTGTTCTGTTTGATTGATTACCTCGTGGGCTTCACATGAACAATATTAAGTGACTTTTGAAATGGCAACTTGAAGTAAAATGACAGCCATTCTGTTCTGGAGGAAGGGCAGCTTAAGATGAAAGTGGGACTTCTGTTTGCAAGAATTTCCCTTCATTAAAAGAAAGTACTAGCAAACACAACTTTAGTAACTAGTCCTTTATAACAATTTACCTCTCTCATTAAATGAAATCAGTCTAATAGGTGAGATAATTACGAGTTCAAATGTAAGCATAAGAAACATCATAAATCAGAATTTGGAGATTATTCATCTGCAATAGATGAATTAAAAAATGTAATTAGTCTGCTGATGTTTTCAAGAGGCATTAAAATGCACATGAATCACAGACATTAAATTCAGGAAGGGGCTGGAATTCTATCACTTTGCCCTCTCAGCTTTGCTTTTAGCTCTTTATTCGGTTGTAAACTGCTCCATCTTGTGGTTAACTCGTGGTACTACTTGTTTAGAAATCTAGATGGCCTTATTTTCCAGTGAAAAAACCGAGCTACTGTTGTCTCCTTCAACATGAGTCACGAATGTGCTTTAAAACAAAACAAAACAAAACAACCTAAAAAATAAATTAAATTAAAAATACTCAGACAATACAGAAATGACTGAAAAAAGAAAGTAATAATGATCCACATTATCTCATCAATGCCTGGGGCCTTATTTTTTGCTACTGCAGCTTGAACTTCTTTCTTCCTTTCTATTGGTTCTCAGTCAATATAATGTTTCCTGAAATGGTTTCCGTGACAGTCAACTGTTTTTGGTAGAATGACTCTGGTATTACTTCCATTTTATTTTGATACTTCCTAGATCATTCTAGATTTTGCCCATAGTACCATGCTTGTGAGGGTGGAGGGACAGCACAGGGGAGGGAGACCCTTGATGAGATGGATTGACTCAGTGACTGGGATAACTGGTGTAGGTGTGTCGGAGACAGTGAGATTGACACAGGATAGGGCAGGGTTTAGGGCTGTTGTACATAAGCATCACTATGAGTCACAAGCGACTTGATGACACATAAAACAACAACATCATCCTTCAGTATTGCTACTCAAGGATTGAATTTGGATTTCAGTTCTTTTGGCTTGAGACATGCCAAGTGGGTTCTTCCCTTTTTATTCTCGGACCCCAGATCTTTCATCATAATAGCTGATGGTAATACTTTGCTTTGTCTTCCCTAGCTGCCCTTCAGGATCTTCTGTTCACTTCTTTGACTCTGCCATTCCATCAGTTTGTTTTGGCTGCTCGACTTTCTAGTTCAAAATTCAGTCTCTTCTAACATCCATTTTGGTCTTTTCTTTCTCCTGTCTTTGTAATGACCACTTGCTGAAGTGCACTTGGTCCAATCCATGTTTTTTCCAATTATCTTCTCTGTATCTGAAAGCTAGATTGTGAATAAGGATGACAGAAGAAAACTCAAAGTGTTCTTTCGTTGTGTTGTTGTGGTGGAGAAGAGTGGTGGAGAAGAGTCTCATGGACTCTTTGGTTGTGTTGTTGTGGTGGAGAAGAGTCTCATGGACTACAAAAGAGCAAACAGGTCTGTCAGTAGTGCAACCAGGGTGCTCCTTACCAACAAGGAGGGTGGAACTTCATCTCATATATTTGGGGCATGTTGTAAGGAAGGGTCAGTCCTTGAAAAAGACATCATGCTTGGAAAGGTGGAGGGTCAATGAATGAAAGGAAGACCCTCAATGGGATGGATTGACACAGTGACTGTAACAATATGATCAAGTGTATCAGAGATGATGAGGATGGCACAGCACAGGGGAGGGTATGGATATGCTACTCATGGGGTCTCTGTGGGTTGTAGTGGACTTGACAGCACCTAAACACCACAAAAATCCCAATAGTTTGAAAAGTAGTCTTTCTGAATTGCTCTAGATATATTTATTATAAATAAAATATAATCATATTTCTATTTTTTTTAAGATAAATAGTTCATACTTGACTTTTTCATGTCAATTAAATTACTCTCACCCCAGTTCAGGGTGAGATCATTTCTTTTGCTCCATGCATTTCCATCTGCTCTTAAGGAGAAAGATGGGCAACCTCCACGCATAAGATTTTCAGCCTTCTGAAATCTTGATGGAGAGCCCGCTATGAGTTAGTTACAACTCGGTAGCAAAGAGGTTTTTTTAGATTTTCATGGGGGAACCTTGGCTTATACTCACGTATTCTCATTCTGGTTGAGTTGGAATTGATAAGCTCCCCAGGGAGGTTCTGAGGCTGTAAACCACCCAAGAGGAGATTGTCCATCTTTCTCTCTTGGGTCTTGGTGGATTTGAACCCCCAGAGGAGGGCAACCTGAGTGTTAGCAGCACGACTTCCTGAGGACTGCGTCACCAGAGATCCCTTGGTTTTCAATTGGTGGATGAAATGATCCCTAAGGACCCCAGGCTGCACGGAAAGATCTTTCTTACGTTTACTGACCTGCCAGTGTGCACTCTGTAGGGTGCAAAGCCTAGGTATATATTTCCTAGCCATAAGAAGCAGGTTTCTGGTTGGATGGCCCAGACAATTTGAAAACTGAAGCTGAAATTCTAAAGAATTCCTGAAAAATCTGACAGACCAGCCTTCTCATTAAAGAAAGGATTCATAAATATCAAACCATCTTTGCATATGTTACTTGTGGTTTTAATCAGTGTTTTGAAGCTGTGGTTTATTATGTTAACCATTAGTTTTGATTGTTCCTAGAGGTGATAGGAAAAACTTTTGTGGCTATCTCACAAAATCTATGACTAGACTTATGTTACTTTCTTTCTAGAATATGATTATTGTTGGAAAAAAATTCACTACCTTAGAATTGCATCTAAGAAGACTACCTATCTATGAAGAGAGTGACAGTGGCTTAGAGGTGAGAAAGTTGTGCTACCAACCCAAAGGTATGCAGTTTGCATCCACTCATAGCTCATTTGTGGGAAAAAGATGGACAATTTCCTCCCATGTGACTTACTGCTTTAGAAAACTCACTCGAGGGCCAGTTATGGGTTGCTTTCAATTAGACAGTACTCAACCACATGGTCTCTTCCAAAGGTGGCATAGTGTGTAATGCATTGGGCTGCTAGCTGAAAGGTTGTTGTTGTTGTTGTTATGTGCCATCGAGTCGTTTCCGACTCATAGCGACCCTATGCACAACAGCTCTAAACCCTGCTCTATCCTGCTCCAACCACACCGCCTCTGACACACCCATCCCGATTACCCCAGTCACCGAATCACAGCTTCACTTTGCTTGGCTCCACAGCTAACACTCTTGGTACCAGCAGTCAGGAAATCAAACAGCGTATCGCGATGGGAAAGTCTGCCGTTAGGGACCTCTCAAACGTACTCAGGAGCAACAGTGTCTCTCTGGAGACTAAGGTGCGCCTGATACAGGTCATGGTATTTGCAATCGCTTGTTATGCATCAGAGAGTTGGACAATGACTAGGGAGGACAGAAGGAGAGTGGATGCTTTTGAGCTGTGGTGCTGGAGAAGGGTACTGAATGTACCCTGGACTGCCAGGAAAACAAACAGATCCATCTTGGAGAGGATTAAACCAAGCTGCTCCTTGGAGGCAAGGATTCTGGGGCTTCGTCTGACATACTTTGGACATGTTGCCAGGAGGGACGGGTCCTTGGAGAGGGACATCATGCTTGGGAGGGTGGAGGGACAGCGCAGGAGGGGAAGACCCTCTATGAGATGAGAGCTAAAAGGTAGGTTGTTCAAATCCACCAGTTGCTCCACAGGAGAAAGATATAAAGATTTACAGCCTTGGAACCTCCCTCACCTCTGTCCCCAGGATTGCCATGAGCTGGAGTCAGTGGGTGTCGTGTCAGT
This sequence comes from Elephantulus edwardii, assembly GCF_000299155.1. Classification (NCBI taxonomy): domain Eukaryota; kingdom Metazoa; phylum Chordata; class Mammalia; order Macroscelidea; family Macroscelididae; genus Elephantulus; species Elephantulus edwardii. The sequence continues at coordinate 13,566,355 of NW_006399780.1, forward strand.
GGATAGGAAGTGTGGGCCCCTCCTCTGGAGTGCTTTCATTGCAAATAACCAGGCCTGTCTCAGAGTTTGAATCAGAAAGCTGAGGGGGGTGGGGGTGGGGGTGGGGAGAAGAGGGGCTCAATGCCAAAGGCTCCTAGCAAGTCCTCTAGATATTCTGATGTATACTCTGAGAACCACAGTTCTAGAAGAGCAGTGGAAATAGCCCATTCTTATTCACTTGTCTTTTACCGTCAATCCTCATTTTCCCTCCATGCATAACATTCGGCTGCACCAGTTATATAATATGGGTTAAAATATTAATTGAATCTACACTTGTTGGCAATTATGCTAAAGTAACAGGATAGGGTAATATTGTTGTTGTGTATCATTGAATTGGACCCGGCTCATCCATGACCCTCTGGTGGGTTTTCAGAGGCAATTAACCAATCACCTGGAAAGACTACTCATCTTTCTCCTGCAGAGCAACTGGTGGATTCAAACCACATACCTTTGGGTTGCCAGCACAACTCCTTACCACAAGGCCACCAGAGCTCCCTAGGGCAATATTAAGTTATAGATAAAACAAGAATCACTTTCATTTGATTTTAGACTTGGTTTTCAAATCTAGCATTCAAAACTCAGAAACTAGTCTCTCCTCTCCCTCCACCACTGCGACTCAAGTTGTCATCATAGGACATTATTAGTACAGTTGCTTCCTAACTGATCTCTATTTTACCTATCCTTCCTGCAAGCTCTTGTTCATTTTGAACTTCTTATTGTGGTGTGGGTGAAAGTTTACAGAGGAAATTCATTATCCACTCAACAAGTCATACACAGCCAGTTTTGGAGCATTAGTTGATAGTCCTTCAGTGTCACAAACTTCCCATGTCTTCCTTGTGTTTCTCATTTTCATTTGATCATCATTCTTGGCTCTTTCTGCTTTCTGTTGTCACACAAATGTAGCCATTTTGGTCGCTTACAGGTGATCCTTTTGAAGGAGGGTGTTGCTCGTTGGTGGTACCGTTCCCTTTCTAGGTCTATCTGCTATTTGGCTGAAAGTTGATCCCTGGAGGTAGGTTCAATCAGCTGTAGTCTCTTTTTTCAGCATATCAGCCTCTGCCCAGAGTACTCCAAACACCTTCCTTTCACTGAGAGAAACCAAGGTTTTCCACATAATTTTAATGCCCCATAACTCTGCCCTCTATTTCTCCTGTGCCTTTATCTCTTCGTCTTCTCTTTTCTCCCTCTGCTCCAGTCTTATTTCTTGTTTCTTAATCATGGTCATGCTTTTTCCATTAGGTGACCCCTCTGCCTGGAGCCCTTTCATCCTAGATATTTAATTTCTTGATCCCCCAATGTCTACTGGTCACTGTTGAATACCACCATCATAGAGTGGCCTGTCCTGACTTATAATCTGAAATGCCTCCATCCACAGTGTGGCATCAGGATTGAAAGAAGACTCATTAATAACAAAATTATGCAAATGAAACACGCTTGCTTGCTGAAAGTGAGAAGGACTTGAAATGCTTGCTGCAGAAAATTAAGGAATACTGCCTTCAATGTAGATAGCATCTCAATATCCAGAAAATTTTGTTGTCAAAAAATTTTCACCACTGGACCTATAGGCAACAGCATGATAGATGGAGAAAGGATTAAGACTGTCAGCAACCTCATCTTACTTGGATCCACAGTCAACACCCTTGCTATCAATAAGAGGACTGTATAGACTCCATTTTGTGCCTGGCCTCCATCTAATGCCTGACCTGGGCCTAACCTTTTTTTTAAAAAAAAGTCATTAATTGCAGAAGCAGAAGCAGGCCATAAAAATTCCTAGCTCAAGAAACAGCCAATTTGTCCCAGTCACAAAGGGACAAATATTGCATGGTGCCACTGTTGTAGAATGTCCTTGGGGTTGGGGAGAGACTGAGTAAGATGGGTTCAATAATGTATGCTGCTCTGAAACAGAGAGGGGAGAAAACTGTTTAAAAGAGATATGTGATTAGGTATTTCGGTCATGACAGGAGTCTAGAGCGATGGCTACATGGTGGAGTGGACCTGGGGGAGGGTTAGTAAAATAATGAAAGAATCTTTTCTTTTACTTTTCCAAGAGGGTAATGTCTGGTGGAGGGGAGCCTTGGGAGGGGACAAATCTACAACAATGAATGAATGGAAATCCAAAGCCTCTGTAAATTTTCACTGAAATTAATAACAAATTTAAATAAAAAAAAGAATTAAGTTAGAGTAAGGATGGCAATGGAAACACCTTACCTCTGTAACTCGATTTGTGCCACTATTAGAACCTCTACTCAGAATATTATTGCTTTTCAATTTTTGACTCATGCACTTTTAACTTGTTAGTTAAATTTGTATCTTCTAGGCTGCAACACTTCCATGATACATCTTCAAGGATATGAACATGTACGGCTAAGCACAATTGATAACAGTGTATCTAAATTCCAAAATCAATCTCCATAATAGTCTATGTGTTTCCTACTGCCAAAGGGGCCCTTTAGAGTAGTGAGAGAAGATCTTCACCCTGAAACCCACAGCTGTGTCCCTTTTCAGCAGGAAGTAGCTAAGAGAATACGCCATCCCCTTTTCCTTATGAATCAGGGTGAAGTCTCTCTCAGGGAGGAGAGATAGGGAATGGCAAGGGACACACTGACAAAGGAGATTAATCAGAACTGGCTTTGACAAGCACTGTGGCAATTGGACAGTTAAAACAGACACGGGGGCGGGGGGGGGGTGAAGAACGAACTGGGGATGAGGGTGGAGAAAACAATGCAACAATGAATGAATGAAAACCCAAAATCTCTGTAAATGTTCATGAAAACTAATAAAATTTAATAAAAAAAAAGAAACAGCCAATTTAGAGGAAAACCTGCATGAAAGCAAGAAGGTCTTATCTATCTGTCCTTGCAGAGTTTAAAATTAACCTACCATAAAGTTTAAGGTAAATGGCACAAGAAAGTAGGTAACGTGACAAATGTGAGACAGGAAGAATGTGGGTACATGACAAATGTGAGACAGGAAGAAAGTATACGTGACACGAAGAATGTGTATCAGAGGCTGGAAGAGATGAGAGTAGGCGGGTAGTCACCTAAACAAACCAATCACAAACTAGCCCATGTAACTGATCCCGTTGTCCACCAATCATGTTCCAATTACCTCACCATGAGCAAAGCTCCATTGTGTCAAACACATATAAGGAGTTTATATGCACTTGCCCGGGGTTGCTATTTTCTTCTCCGCTAAATGGTGGACCTCCTGCATGTTGGATTTTGTTCTGCACCATAAAGCGCTCTTGTCGATTACATACATAAGTTGGTGATCTTTTGGGTGGGAATTCGTGGACTTAACACCAGCAGCCAGGAGATGTATTACACTGGAAAAGTCTATAGTCAGGGACTTCTAATTATTGAGGCGTAATGATGTCAGTTTGAGGACTAAAGTGCACCTGATTCAGGCTTTGGGCTTTTCAGTCACTTGCTATGCATCTGAAGGATGGACAATAAATAAGGATGACAGAAAAATTGATGCCTTTCAGCTGTGGTGTTGGAGAAGAGCACTAAACATCCCATAGATTGCCAAAAGAACAGAAATGTCTTGCAGAAGATGTAGCCAGAGTGCTCCCTGGAGGCAAAGATGAGAAAACTTAACTTGCCATATTTTGTTGCTTGGAGAGGCTAAAAAAGGATATCATGCTTAGAAAGGTGGAAGGAGGACAAAGAGAGGAAGTCCCTCCACCAGATGGATTGACAGTGACTGAAGCACTGAGCTAAAGTATGTCAGGCGGACAGGGCCCAGATCTGTTGTTCATGGCGCCAATGAGTTGTACTCAACCAAATGAGACCCAATAACAACAACCACTTCTTACACATAGTCCTTTCTTCCGTGGCTATCTCTTTTCACAACACTTCCACCATCTACAACACTAAGAGAGCTCTGGTGGCCTAGACCATAACCCCAAACCAGTGCCTCTCTGTTCGTTCAGATCTACCAGCCATTCTGTGGGAGAAAGATGGACTTTCTCCCATGTGATTTATGCCTCTAAGGCACTGGAGGCTCAGCTGTGAGTCAATTCTGACTCAATGGCAGGCAGTGTTGAGCTGGATCTTAATTACTCTGTTTTCTCTGGTAGCATGTTAGCTCCATGAGAGCTGGAAGTTTCCTTTTGCACACAGGAATATTCTGGGAACCTAGCATCCAAACCAAACTCACTGCTGTGGAATTGATTTTGACTCACTGTGACCCTCTGTTGGATTTCCAATGCTGTAATTTCTACAGAATAGTCTTTTTTTTCTCCCTCAGAGCAGCTGGCAGACTTGAACCGATGACCTTTATTTTAACAGTGCAACACCTAATGCATCATACCATGAGGGTTCCTTTGATAGTACATGGTGGGTGCTCAATGAACACTTGGGCAAATAAAAAAAAAAAATCAGCAATTGTCAGGGAGCCTGCAGGCTGAGGTAATGGGGAGAGCTCTGGTTTGTGAACTTCCTACACCTATACTTCAGCTTCCGTTTTGTCACCTATAAATGGAAAACTGCACTCTACCGGGAAAGCAAATGCTATCACAGCTGCTGTCCACCTGAGGTGATTATCTCTAATGCAGCACAGTTTTTTCCCCTGTTGGGCTGAACAGGTTTCTTCGCTCCCTTTGAAAGATTAAGTCACTACCAGTTAACTTAACTGAGTGTTCTAAGGCTCAGGTTACAGAGAAGCTCATGAACACAGAGTTATGTGCCATGGAGTCAACCTCAACTCGCAGAGGTCCATGTGCAGAGTGGAACTACTCCATGGACACTTAGGGCTGTGACTGTCCAGCCCCAGGCAGCCAGGCTTTCCTTCCGAGGTACCTCCTGGTGAATGCAAACCCCTAATCTGTTATCTTTGTTCCTCTCAAGAAGTCTCCCTAAAAGTGGAAAAAGAAACTCACTCTTTTTTTCCGTGTCAAATACCTACATGACGGACTCTATAGTTTTTAAAATAAATTCCCAGGCGTCCTGCTGTGCTTGCAACCTCAGGTTGTGGCTGCTAAAAAGAGGTCTGCAGGCACCGAGATCCACCGAAGGTGTGAAGTTAATCGCCTCAGCACTTTACTTGAGCCATCTGTTTTAGTCCTGAAATAAGACTGTCTCACAGTTTTCCACTTGGGCATTCAGCATTTCTAGTGTTATAACAGAAGAGGCCACGGCATCAGGGATATCACTGCTGAAGTCAGAGGAATCTTGGCTGAAAAGAGAGCACCAGAAACATGTCTGCTTCTGTTGTACTGACTTTATAAAGGCATTTGACTGAACAGGTCATAACAAATTAGGACTGAACGTTGAGAAGAATGGGAATTCCAGAACACTTAATTATGCTCATGGGTAACCTATACATAGACCAAGAAGCAATTGTCGGAACAGAAGAAAGGAATACCACAGGATTTAAAACTAGGAAATGTGTGCATCTAGGTTGTACTGAGAAGGGAGGCCCCTCTCTCTCTCCCGAAGGAGAATTTCAAAGAGAGGAGAGACCCTCAGTTCAGAAGTGGTGCCCCTACCTGTAAGGGCGAGGGGGAAAGCGTCAACATGGTGAGAACACAAGTTTCTTCTCAAACTGCAAACACAGTCCCCACTTATGGAAGGTGGGCATGTGCCTGACACAGCCTGCTCCCCCCAAAAAAACTGTAACAAGTTGACATCAGCCACCTTATAAATTCCCACGGCATTTCCTCTGCAGCTGGTTTAAACTCGCTAATAAGAAATCCCTTATCTGTTCCCTATAAAAAGCCGAATCCGAAGCAGCTCAGGGAGCATTGTGGGCATCTATCCCTGCTAAGCGCTCAGCTCCACTGGCTTATCAAATAAAAGCTTTTCCTCTTTCTTTTAAATGAAAGTGTCTAGGTGGTACTCCTTCTCTACCCTGGGGCTGGTCTTTCTGCAACAGTATCATTTTTTTATGCCTATTCAATCTTTATGCTGAGAAAATAATTCAAGAATTTAGACTGTATGAAGAAGAATGTTGCATGGGTAGGGGTGAGGGTGAAGGAAATGGGAAGGATCTTGTGTGAAAAACAATGTATTCAAATAAATAAGTATAAAATAAAAAAAATAATTGAAGTTAAAACTCATCAACAACCTGTGTTATACAGATGACACAAACCTTCCTTACAGAAAGTGACGACTTATAGCACTTACTGCAGAAGATAATGAACTTTAGCCTTCCATATGGATTACATCTCAACATCAAAAACCAAAACTCCTAACTACTAGGCCAATAGGCAACATCATGGAGAAAAGACTGAAGTTGTCAACAATTTACTTTTATTTGGATCCATAATCAACTTTGCAAGCAGCAGTCAAGAACTCAAAAGATGTGTTGCACTGTGGAAACATGTTGTCCGAGACTTAAGGTTCTAAAAAGCAAGGTTATAAGCTTTAAGACTAAGGTGCATGATAGTGTCACAGTACTTTCAGTGGTTTTGTTAGAATTTAAAACCTGGACAATGAATTAGGATGACAGAAGAATAACTGATGTTGTCATGTTGATGAAGAGTTTGAGTACGCCATGGACAAGGAGCTCTGGTTCAGGGGAAGGAGCCGTGCTGCTCACCCCAATGTAATGCCTTTCTGGTGGTTTGATCCGTGGTGACTCTGTTGGAGAGAAATGAGCAGTCTACTCCCTTATAATCTATGGCTTCTAGGAACTTTATGGATGATTGGCTTAGGAGTTGGTGCAGGCTCGACACCAATGAGTTTTGAGTGAGGCAAAAGAACAAATGAATTGCTCTCGGAGGAAGTGCAACCTGGGTTTTCCTTAGAGGGAAGAATGGTGAAGTTTCGCCTCACATATTTGGGGTATCATATTTTCCTTGAAAACTCCCTCATGGTAGCAAGGTAGATGGGCCGATAGTGTGAGCATCAGTAAGAGAATGGAAGACCCTCAACAAGATGGACTGAAACAGTGTAGTGTAGCAATGGTTCTGAGCACGGGGGAGATCACGAGGCTGGAGCAGGATTGGGCGAGGTTCTAACCATTGCTCAAAGGGTTGCTATGAACACAGTGAACATAGTCATATGAAGACAGTCAACTAGACGGCACTTACTAAGAATAACAACAAAACCAGTCTACACCAAATCTGCATTTGGGATATACAGCTGGACACCACTGCTCGGCATCTTGAATTTCTTTGTCAGTTTAGGCTCATTCCCTTGAGAGCTCTTATGAAACATGTTTCTATAGATGCTGCCACAAATTACCACAAACTTCATAACTTGAAACAACGTATACTCATCATGTTACAGTTGTGTAGGTTAAAAGTAAACAAAGGTGTCACTGGGCTGCAATGATAGTGTTACCAGGGCTGTGATCTTTTCTGGAGGTTCACAGCACCTCAATATTAAGGCCAGGGATCCTGTCTGTTACTTAGAGGAAAAATACAGAATATTATATACATTATTCATGTCTATAAATGGTCATCTGCGACTCAGTGGCACTTAACAACAATAACATCAACAGAGAGAGAGAGAGATCAGCCGGCCCAGTGAAGAGAAAATGATGTGACCAAGACAAAGGTGGGTGACTTTTAGTTTGTGGCCCTCCGGCCAGTCTTTCATTGTTTTTGTTCAGACATTTCTCTAGGTTGTATAGTCCTGGTGTACAAGTTGCCATCCCGCGGTCACTTGTGGTTGCTGTGAGGCTGAACACTGTGACACGGATGTGTCAAATGCATTAATGGTGGGCTACCCAGTGCGGACTGAGAGTGGGGTGGAGCTCCCTGATTAAACAAGTGTGGGAGGAGGAGTGGCAACCACTTCGTAATAGCTTGCCTCTGGAAACCCTATGAACCTGGAGAGAGGATGAAAGGCACCCAAGCGTTGAGGACTTTCCTTCATAGGGTCGCTATGAGTCGCCTGCGACTCAACGACACTTAACAACAACTGGATTAAAAACAGATTTCCTAGGCAACAACTTACTGTGACTCTGTTAGTGAACTTTTAAGTGAATCAAATAGTTTAAGTAAATGTTTTGAAAGAAATTCTTGCGGTGAGTAATAATAGTCATATAGTAGGTGTCTATATGGCTATAGAAATGAAACATCTCCATCTGTTTATTCCCAAACCACTGTTGTCTTGACACCCATCAGACCTCATTGCTTTGTTCCCTGAATAATACAATCTCAGTTCCCATACTCTGATCCAGGTTTCATTCTGAGGGGGAAATGGCACTTGTAATTTAAACCCTTGCATTGGTGTTTCAGGGGGTTATTGTAGGTATTTGAAGTCTGCTTCAACAACTAGCTCTCCTAGTTTTGTCCCAATCAGCCAGGTGGTCACAGAGACAGTGTGCAGAGACTAGGGAAATAAGGGTAAGCTACCCTTTCCCCAATTATATCATTCAGATAAAAAATTCAGAAGGTGACTGGGTGGAGCTGGGAGGAAAATGAAAGTGATATTGCAATTTCTTTCAGGAAAAAGAAAGTCTGTGTGGGTTATGAGACCTTCAGAGGGAGGAAGGTGGCAGACAGAAAACTCTCTCTCTCTGTATATGTGTGTGTGTGACACACACACACACACACACACACACACACACACACACACACATTGTTGTTGATTGCCTTTGAGTTGAGCACGACTCATAGCGACCCTATAAACAAAAGGTCTGAAGCACCTCCACAACTATCAACATTTGTCAAAGTTCAGAGAGTTTCCAGATGGATGTTGTTTAGGAAGTAGATGCCACTCCTGTTTCATATCTATCTATCTATCTATGAAATAGCTATATATTGGAAATATAGGAAACATCGATACATTGGAAATATCTATATAGGAAATATATATATAAATAAAATCTAGGCTTATATTTAAGAGAAATGATGGATGGAGACAAAAATTAATCTATAACACATCTAAAACAAGTTTGTCTTTTTAATATCAGAAAGATGCGTTATTAATGATGCAAAAGCAGGTCATTGCGTAAGCTACATAAAAATTATAGATAACATTGTGAAGAATGGAAATTCCAGGCGACCACTAAAGTATGCTCATATGGAACCTGTGATAATTGTTTGACCTGAACAAGGGGATAGTGTGTGGTTTAAAATCTAGAAATCTGTGTATCAGAGTTCTCTTTTCATCATGCTAATTTGATCAACATGCTCAGCTTATCATCAGAGAGGCTGGGGTATTGAAAGAATAATGCAATGTCAGGACTGAAGGAAAACTCACTAACAATCTGCATTAAGCAGATAGCATGACCTTGCTTACTGAAAGAAAGTAGACTTGAAGTCCTTACTAAGGAAGCTGAAGACCACAGCCTTCAGTAAGGATTACACCCAACATCAAGAAACAATGAACCTTGAAATACTTTGATAAATCCTAGTAAATGGAAAACACTGAATTTGCCAAGGATTTCATTTTACTTGGATCATAGGCAACAGCAATGGAAGCAGGAGTCAAGAAACTAATCTGCTGTAAAGGACCTATTTAAAAAGAGAAAACTATTACTTTGTAAAGGGAAGGATTAACTAGTTAGTCATGTGTGAATGTTCAAAGGAGACAGGGAGAGGAGGAAGAGGATAGGCTGGGGGAAGAATGAAGGGTATGAATCACTGGGCCAGCAAAGTTTAGTGTGCAGACTGAGGGGGAGACATTGAAGGAATAGGAAAGATTCAGTGGGGACTCACAGAACGGTGCTAATAGGATAGACCAGCAATGATTGGTTGCATGAAATATAGTGTATATGAATGACTGCATGAAACATAATGCAAATAAAAGATTATCTAAAACACAGTGCCCTTGAGATACTGTATAAGACCATCATTGTAGAAATAGAAAGATAACTACTAAAACATGTATCAGGATCCACGGAGGGAATTGCGGGAACAGAGGGGTCAGGATGGGTGGGGGTGGGGTAATCATAGGGCCCCATAATTTGATGGGTGGAGGGAAGGCTGGGTAAAGGAAATGAGAAAGATCTGGTGTGAAGAACACTGTATATGAACTTTGTAAGTAAACCAGTATAAAATTAAAATGTTGTTTAAAAAAAGGGTTGCAGAGTGGATTATATTTGGGGGTAGGGGGTGCGGTTTGGGGAGGTGCA
>NW_006399780.1:13579440-13590788 GCF_000299155.1 Elephantulus edwardii
ATCAATCTGTGTTATGCAGATGACACAACCCTGTTTGCTGAAACTGAAGAGGACCTGAAGCACCTGCTGCTGAAGGTCAGGGACTGCAGCCTTCAATGTGGATTGAGGCTCAATGTCAAGAAGACAATGATTCTCACCACTGGACCAATTGGCAGCATCAGGATGGATGGTGAAGAGATTGAGATTGTACACAGCTTTAGTTTGCTTGGCTCCACAATCAACACTTTCAGTACCAGTAGCCAGGAAATTAAAAGGCGAATTGCCATGGGAAAGTCTCCTGTTAGGGACCTCTCCAAAGTACCGAAGAGCAATGGTGTCTCTCTGGAGTCTAAGGTGCGTTTGATACAGGCCATGGTCTTCGCAATCACCTGTTATGCATCAGAGAGTTGGACAATGACCAAGGATAGAAAGAGAATTGATGCCTTTGAGCTGTGGTGCTGGAGAAGAGTATTGCGAATACCATGCACTGCTAGGAAAACAAACAGATTCGTCCTGGAAAGGGTTAAACCGGGTGGCTCCTTGGAGGCAAGGATTCCGAAGCCCCATCTAACATCCTTTGGACATGTTGTGAAGAGAGACTGGTCCTTGGAGAAGGATATCATGCTTGGGAGGGTGGAGGGACGGCGCAGGAGGGGAAGGCCCTCTATGAGGTGGATTGATTTGGTGACTAGAATAATCGGGATGGGAGTGTCGGAGACAGTGCGATTGGCACAGGATAGAGCAGACTTTAGGGCTGTTTCCTCCCTCCCAAAAGCAAAGATGTTGGTTTGGTAATTAAGGTGCATCTGACCCAAATAATGGTATTTTCAGTCACATTTTATGAAGGTAAATGTGGGCAAACTAAAGAAGAATCAATGCTTTTCAACTACATTGGTGGAGATCTTCCAGAAGAAGGGCGAATCTGTGAGAAGTGCAGTGAGAGTGCTCCCTAGAAGTGAGGCTGGTGCATGCTATTAGGAGGTACTAGTTCCTGGAGAAGGACATTGTGCCCGAGGAAGTAGAGGTCAGGGGGAAAGAGGGAGACTGAGGCAATGGTGGCAAGAACAGGCTCTGCTCTCTCAACAGCTTTGAGGACAGGGCGGTGCTTCCTTCTCTGGTACTCAGGTGTCCTTATGCATTGACTCAATGGCACCAATTCTCTGGAACTCAGGGATCCTTATGCATTGACTCAATGGCACCGACAGTGTTTTTAAAGGGGAAACCCCCATACATGTTAGTAAAAGAAATTGCAATAAATGTGGCTGAAAATAGCTCTGGATTCATTGAACTATAGTACTACTCATGGAATGGGAGGTCTTACCTCTGTGGTGCTTTTCCAGCTGCCTCTGAGCTGAATGTGCTCTGTGGGGTGGTCAATGCTTGACTTTCTGAAAGAGATCCCCGGGTCTTTTCATCCCAGGACCCTCGGAGTGGACTGAACACCATCTAGTTCAGAACCCTCAGTCTGTGGATGGACCCCAGGATACTATGAGCCCCTCAATATTACTCTACAAGAAGCCTTGCCATTTTTCCAAGGTGAGATGCCTTTTCTACCCATCTGATTCCATTACTCCAGTGTGGATTAAGGAAGTCTTTACTACCTTCGTATAGTTATACTGTGCTGACAAAGCAATAGAAAGTGCTGACAGAATATTTTTAATTTGGACAGTATTTTGTTTGTCACAGGAAAGTCTCCCGAACCTGCATGTCTGGCCACAGCTGATTAACCTCCCTGACATGTTCTCTGACATAAAGCAAAGGATGAAATCAAGGAGGGCCCTGAGAAAAGAATTTCAAACATGCCAATTAAAACCAAACCAACTTGTAGTTAGGCTTCACACTGTGAGGGGAGCTCTGGTAGCCTAGCGGCAAGAAACTGCACTCTAAACAGGAAGGCACCAGGTTCTAAGGCCTCAGATGCTCTGCAGGAGGCTGGGCAATCTCCTCCCATGTGATTAACTGCCTTTGAAAACCCGCCTTCTGAAGGTCAGCTATGGGTCGGTTCTAACTCTGTGGTAAACAACAAGAACAACTCTGAGATCTAGTAAACTATCAAGGTAGTATTGGTTTCCTCTCGATTCTTTTCACTGTCAGGAAAAGGTCCAAGTAGAACTACAAGTGTGGTACATGAAAATAAGTAATGGACTATGAATATCAAATGTTAAGTGCTACCTGCTTGTCAATCCTCTGGTTCTCCTGGAAAGCAGTGTGGACTCTGAGTCAACACTGGTGCAAAATAGAGATGGTATCTTCATTATGCAGAGAAAAAAGTGAAGACACAGCGCAGCAACGTCACGAATTTCTCTCTACCACCCCCACCCCCTTCCAACACCCAGAACTATGAGATGAGAGAGCGAAGGCTGGACAAGTTACAGAGCTCCGAGTCAAGTCACAGCCCTAGGAGGCTTGCAGGGACCCCGCCCCCCTTCCACCACACCCCCAGCAGAATTATTACTCTGCTCACAGGCAACACTTCACAGCTGAGCACTTAATTGCCTTCTAATTGTTTTCTCTGTGTTTGTTGTGTTTCTCTAATTAGTCTCTAAACTCAGAGGACCAAAACTCTTATTTTTTTGTTAACCCCCATTATACTGGACACAAAGGAGTTCTTGGTAAGTGTGGGTTGACCCACAGAAGGACCTAGATAGCACCTGGCAGGCAGGCAGATAGGCAGACAGCCACTTAGGGCTGAAGGATCTGACCGCTTCAATGACAAACCGGGATCAAGTGCTTGAATTGTGCAGCATCCATATCTGTGCTGACCACGTGAACTGGGGAATCCAGATGAGCAGACTAGTTGTTCTGCCTCTGTTGAGATTAGTGCAAGGGAGGAGGACCTGGAAGAGCTGTAACATGTGAGGAGGGAGATACAAAATGCACAAAGCGAGTGCAGAGGTGAAGGGCCGGTGCTGGGGGCAAAGCAGGCCACATCTCCCAGTGGGGTTGTTTTTAAACAGAAGTTCCAGGGCAGGATATATGAGGTGATGTCGCAGCTGGAGCAAGGACATGGAGGTGCTGGAATAGAGGACACACTTGGGGATCAGCTGCCTGGAGTGGTGGTATTGCAGGGAGGTGGCTGTGATGTGCTGTTGAGTCGAAACTGACCCTCCAGCGGTTTTCAGAGGCTGTAAGTTGCACAGGAAGAGACTGTCCATCTTTCTCTGAGCAGCTGATGGATTCGAACAGCATGCCATTGGACTGGCCGCACAGCTCCTTACCACTCACGGTCAATTGTGCCCTTTCTATTGTCAAATACATCAGATATCCTGATTTAAAAACAAAAACACCCACAAAACAACAAAATCCCACGACTGATGAGTCAATTCTGACTCAGAACCACCTCACAGTACAGAGCAGAAGAGTCCCAAAGGGTTTGTAGGGCTGCAATCTTTATGAAGATACCCTGATTGTTTGCTTATAAATACTCTCTTTTACTTTAAAGACAGCTACAGTAGACTTCTGTAACCTGCTCCTAAGAGTCCTGACTAACATAACCACTGAATGAAATAAGTCTGCTCTCTTGACTTTACCTATTAAATACCACCATAGAAAGCACACCCATGCCCTCACCTTGCTGCAAAGCAGTGAGGTTCTAAAATGACAAAAGAACAACTCAACTTAAAAACAGGGGACACTTGGAGGGAATAGTTTACTTCACAAAAGCAATGATGGCATCCTCGGCTGAGAGGGTTTACGGGTGAGATTAGACATAATTATGGAGAATTTCAGTATGAATCTTTCATTCTTGACATGGAGAGAAAGACCTCACACTGTGAGGCCCGCTTCCCTGGAGAGGTTTCAATCTTCTCTAAGAGAAGGGCAATCAAGTTCTGGGAAAATGAAAAAGGAATAAATTTGGTGTTCTACTGGACAGTTCCACAGCAGATCCCAAAGTGTTCATAACTTGTGTAAAAGCTTAGACAGCAGTGACTTAATGAACTATGATATGAATTTAGCATTCTAATAAAGAAGTTTCTTCCTTGACTTTTAGAACATTTCCTAGACAGAACATCTCTGGCTGGTATTTTTAAGGTTGGGAAACAGTGTGTCTGGTGACATAAAAAGACACACCGTAAAGCTTACCTTGTTGTTGTTCTGTACCACCGAGTTGGGAACTGACCCATAGCTGACCTTCTGGGGGGTTTTCACAGACAGCCAATCATGCAAAAGATCGCTCATCCTTCTCTTGCAGAGCAGCTGGTGGCATCAAACCCAGTGCCTTTGGGATTGCAGTGCAGTTTCTTGCCACTAGGCCACGAGAGCTCCCCTAAAGCTTCCATTATAATCTCTCTATTCTACTACTGTGGTCACAATGCTCAAGGCTGAGGCCTTCATTCATAAACATCATCATCTTTAACTTTCTAATAATTTTCTAATGCTCAATTTAGCCACAATTCATCTTCACACTTTATCTCTTAAACATGCTAAGAGCCCTTCTTTAAAAGCATCTAACTTAAATATTTGCAAAATTCATGTACTGATTCTCCCTTACAGATCTCTCTAAATTCCTCACCAGGACCCATCTAATAGAATTCTGATGGTTCTATTCATGGTGAATATATTCAATGTAAGCGCCTTAGGAGGCAACTTACCACAAATGAACAGAAATTTGTTTTCTGTTTAGGAGGCTCTCAGTCCAGATTCCAGGGCACTAGTTCTAGGGAAAGTTTCTTTCCCTGTTGGCTCTAGAGTGTCCTTGTGTCTTTTCCGATATTTTTCTTTGCAGTCTCCACATGACATCAGTCTACCCTAGTTCGTCCTTACTTGCTTCTGAGCCTAAATGTTCTGGGCTTACACTACAACAATATAAAAGTAAACAACCCAATCGCAAAATGGGCACAGGATATAAACACACACTTCACCAAAGACATTCAGATGGCGAACAAACACATGAAGAAATGTTCAAAATCTCTAGCAAATCAAAACAACTGAGATATAATTTCACCCCAGTAAGAATAACCAAAATTCAACAGAGCAACAAACAACAAATGCTGGTGAGGCTGTGGAGAAACCGGGACCCTTATTCACTGTTGGTGGGAATGTAAAATGGTGCAACGACTTTGGAAGGCGGTATGTATGGTGCTTTCTAAAAAAGTTGATTATAGAAATACCATTTAACTCAGCAATTCCACTACTGGGAATATACACTAAAGAAATCAGAACTGCCACCCAAGCAGATATATGCACAGCCATGTTTATTGCGGCTTTGTTCACAATAGCAAAGAACTGGAAACAACCCAAATGCCCATCAACAAATGAATGGATAGAGAAGCTGTGGTATATTCACACAATGGAATACTATGCAGCACTGAAAAACAAGGAACTCATGAAATCTTATACAAAATGGGTGACCCTGGAAGACATTATGCTAAGTGAAATATCTCAGTCACAAAAGGACAAATACTGCATAGTGTCACTTGTAAAATGGGAATGACATGGCGGTTGGGGGAAACTGAGAGGGGATAAATAATGTAGACTGCATTTAAACAGATGAGGAATAGAACTGCTTAAGTAGAATGTATGATTGATATTATTTGCATGACAACAGTCAACTATGCAGAATAAGAGCTGCATAGTAAAATGGAGTGGGGGAATTGTACAACAATGAAAGAATTTTTTTTTTTAAAGCGGAGCATGGAGGAAAACGTGCAACAATGAATGAATGGAAATCCAAGTTCTCTACAAAGTTTCATTAAAATCTCAATTAAAAAAATGTTCTCTGCCTAAAGTGACAGGCTAGAGAGAGACATCTCTCTCATTAATCCTGCCTCACTAAAACAACAAAGAAAGCTCCACTCCTAAATGGGATGACAAGCAAATGCTGGATTTACAACATGTAGTTTTGGGTGACACCATTCAGAACAGGTTTTACTGAAATGAGGTTAGCCCAGATATTTTAATAACATTATAACCAGGGGACACCTGGTTAACAGGATCAAATTATTCTACTAAATATATCACAATTTTTATTATTTCTGAGTAGTCATGAACATAGTGCTTAAAAAAAAGAATAATGTTGAATGACTTTGCTCTTTATAGTCAAGGAAACCCTGTGTTTATACCATTACCTCCCTCTTTCAAACTCTTGAACCACTTCACAATATTTAACTTAAGGAGAGATTTTTGGTAACAATTAAAGCCAACATTCATGTACATTTCCTGTGGGCTAAGGATATATAGTAGGTTAAGTGTTGGACTGTTAATTAAAAAGTCAGCAACTTGAACCCAGGGAAACAAATTCAACTCAAAGGAAGAAATACAAGGCAGCGTCTTCCTGTTAAGATTTACAGACTCAGAAACCACTCAACTCAATGGCAGAGGGTTTGGGTTTTTTATTTTTCCTTTGTGCTATGGTGGTTTGTGGGGGGAAGAATGGACAATCTCTTCCCGGGCTATTAACTGCCCCTGAAAACCCGCCGGAGGGTCAACGTGGGTTGGTTCTGAATCCACAGTACACACCACCACGGTGGTTTAGGGATTGCTAGTGGTGTAGTGCTAAGAACTGTGCTGTCAACGCAAAGGTAGGAAGTTCAAATCCACCAGATGCTCTTTGGGAGAAAGATGGGCAATATCTTCCCGTGTACTTTGCTGCCTCTGAAAACCTGCTGGAGGGTCCGCTGTGGGTGGATTTATAAAGAGGTTTCTTAGTGCTCACTTCCTTGCAGCTCTCAAATGTGATGTAATTTTCACTATATTTCGTAATGGAAATATAAGACCATCCTAAAGAAATAGATGTGAGGCTCCAAAGAACACAGAGCTTGTAGTTCATACATGACCCTAGACATTGTGATAGTAGGGAGAGTAACAGTATCTCCCCAGAGGTTGTAAGGGTTTTTAAATCCCTCACTTTTAAGTTGGAACAGACCCACAGTTGATGCATCAGCAGGTTTTCAGGCATGGGAATGATATTGTGAAAATCAGTGTGAATGGAGGAATACATGGAACACAAAGTATACAAACGGAACACAATGTGTAAATGACTTTAGTATGTAAACTAATTTAAAATTTAAAAAAAAGAAACAGATTATTTCCAATACCTGTGAAGTCCTGCTGTTTGCCTCAAACTTAAACTCTCATCTAATGTGGGCCCCTATCACTATAGCTTCTCTCGTTTGCTGCTTACCAACATCTTTCCCTAATTTTCTCACCTACCGGGTTGAGTGCTGCATTAAAAGGTCAGGTTCATTTCCTTTAGCAGCAACAACAACAAAACGACTCCTTATGCCATTTGTTGTTATTGTTAGGTGCCATCGAGTTGAGTACGACTCATAACAACCTATGAACAACAGATCTGAACCCTGTCCTATCCTACATCATCTGACATTCTTAAGCCCACTGCTGAAATCACTGTGTCAATCTATCTCATTGAGGGTCCTCCTCTCTTCTGCTGACTTTCCATCCTTCCTAACATGATGTCTCCTTCAAAGGAGTAGCTGCTAGTTATAGGCCAGTAGTTGGTTCTGAATGTGAGGATGGATCAACCCCTTTGGGCACCTTCTCCAGAAAAATGCACAAATATGTTAAGATGTTGAGAACTCATTTCAAGGTTTTGTAGACTTCTATCAAAGCTACAGTGAACATATAATTTATCATACAAAAAGATCTTTGGTTCATGGATATTGTTAATGAAATTTTATTTTTTGAAGTATTTCATTTTTTTTAAAAAAAGCATCCAAAAGTATAATGATACACGGATTTGAACTGCAGAGTTGGTTAAGAATATCAGATACACCAGAGAGTCCCCAAAGAATCATCAGCCTTAGAGTAAATGCAGAGACCCTTGTGGATAGGCAGTCTTCGTCTTGTTTACTTTCGACCTGCCACCAACTGCTCGAAAAGGACACTATACTTGAAGAAGAGGAGTGAGAAGGAAGAAAACCTTCACTGAGAAAAGCAGCCTCCACAGTGGGTTTCCAACACATGAAAGATTACAGAGATGGCACAGGAGCAGCCAGTCTCCTTCTGTTACTCAGAAGGGCCCCTGAGTGAGAAGCAACTTAACAAGATTTAACTGTAATGAAAAGATACAAGTTTAAGTTGGGGTTATCGAGGGCAAACTAGTAATATACCTACCTTATTTGAAGTCCATTTCTGGACTCTTGTCAAGGTTTCGATCATTTCATCCTTTTGGCCATCTTATGAGCCTCAGGAAAAACCTTACCCATACATACAACTTAGGTATCTGTCAAGGTGCCATAGATCTCCTAAAGTTCACCATCACCACAAGGATCTCTCATTCCCACAAAGAAAAGAGTGGCTCATGTGATCTCCTTTCCGAAGGTGTCAAGGACTCTAGGTTGGTTGTTGAGGATTATGAAGGTAGCTAAGATGTTTGAGAAGGTAAAAAATCCAGTTTGGAAGGTAACCGCTTTATGTTCTTACAGACACAACTTTCTCAAGTCTGAACAAAGGAACCAAAAGAGCTGGAGACTGATTTCATCTCTTCTAGTGGCCTAGTAGCAAGAAGCTGTACTGCAATCCCCAAGCTACATGGTTCAAGGCCACCAGCTGCACTGTGGGAGGATGGGCGATCTCCCATGTGATTAACTGCCTCTGAAAACCCACTGGAAGGTCAGCTATGGGTTGATTCCAACTCTGTACACAAAACAACAAGCTGTTTCACATGTTATGTTTTCCACAACCCAGTTCCCAAGTTACAGTTGGTAAAAAGAGAAAAAGAGATTGTCCTGCACTTTTACAGTTTATCTTAATCTTCACAAGACACTGGGCAGATAAAACGACTCCAATTGGACACAAATAAATGGCAACGCTAAGGGGTGGTGTGACTTACAAAGTTTACACGCCAGTGCTCCCTCCTATACCCAATAGTATTTTTAAATCCCACAGGGAGAGGCACATGCAAACTCTGTCTTTCCTAACGGTCTCTTCTAGGTCATCACTCTGATTCCCCTGACCACCTTTGCCTGGTTTCCTTCTTCCTCTATCACCTCTCCTCCTTTTTCTGGCTTTTCTCCCTTTCTAGACTTGAAAATGGAGAATTATCGTGCAAATCTCGAGCCTTCCTGTCACTCTCTGGCTGACTTCAGTCCGTGTTTCACATCTCCCTCTGGGGGCCTCCCAAACCTGTCACCAGCCTATTTAAACCTCTTGTGCACCAAGTTGCTCTATGCAGATGGTCCCAAACACCGAAAACGCAACAAGGCATCACGTGTGTCACTGTCCCTCTCCCATCAATTTTTCTTCCATCATCTGACTTCATTCCATCACCAGTGGTCTAGTTTAGTCATATTTACTTTCTTCCCCCTCTCTCCACCACTACCAACTTCTACAGTCAGTTATCAAATTGTGTCAATTCTAACTGTGAATGTTTCACATGTCCACGCCCTCCAGTCTATTCTTCATGCCTCTGTTCTATTCTATTCTAGGCTCTCAGTAACTATTCTTTTACCTCTGGATAGTCATGCTCTACTCCCTACTATCCAGTTATCAAGGAGCTCTGGTGGAGCAGCCTACAGTGTGTTATACTGCAAACCAAAGGTCAAACTGACTGCAGCAGATCAAGCCTACCAGCAGCTCCAGGGAGAAGATGAACAGTCTCCAACTCAGACTTACAGTGTCTGAAACTTGAGGGAGCGTAGCTGTGAGTCAGAACTGACTCTACAGCAGAGAAAGAGCCATCAGTTAGCATCTGTAAGTGGAGATTTTCCAACCAATTTTGCTGTAATTGTAGGTTCCTAAGAGGCACCCTCACAGAAAATGAGGAAGACAGACTCAACTCACTGCTGTCAAGTCAGAACCCACTCATGGCTAACCCCCTCCTGGTTTTTCAGAGGCTATAAATAGCACAGGAAGAGATCCACTGGTGGATTCAAACCACCTTTGGCCAGCAGCCCCACTCCCTGCACACTATGCCACCTGAACTCCCTAGGAAAATGCAAGCAGTCCTTAACAAGATTCACCTATCATTGCTCTATATTATGTACCATGATCCTACGAAATACTGAAAACTTAAATAAAGGGCCTACTTGCTAAAATAAAGTTTGAAAAACCACTGCTCCCCTTTCAGTCCTCACTTTTCTCCGCCCATAATGGAAGAAAACATAAAAGACCCACTAAGCCCACTGGGAACACAGTAATAATGTCTTCGTACCTTTCCAGGCCTGCCTTCTTCAGAAAAGCTGCAGCCTCCCTTCTCAGCTCGTTTCCACACTGCACTCTCCCCTCCCACCCTGCCAGGTGCCTCTGCAGTTTCCTGAACACAGCCTTCCTTTTCTTTTCTCCATTCTTACACTGCCTCTTACCGGTGCTCTTCTCCTCCTCCCACCCCTCTCTTCATCTGGTTTGCCTGGGATAACCTCATACCGCAGGAGCTCAGCAAGTGCTCACATACACGCTGGGAACGCATACGAGAAAGAACCATTTTTTATGCCTCCCTTCTGAGGCAAAAAGTATGTTCACATAAAAGTTAAATAAATGTTACTGATGGCAAATCGCAACAGATGATTCTACTAAAGATTGTTACCTGGAAGAAATCACAGAGAAACAGTTTCTACAATGAAATTTAATGAGAGGAAAAAATACATTGGGTACTACTGGAGGATACAGATTCTGCATTTTCACTATCAATATTTCTCAATTTTATAAAGATTTAATGGGAACATGAATATTTCAAGAACTTAACCAAGTTTTTAAATGATGAAATCAGTAATATTCTCTAGGTAACTAAAAATTGAATATTGAAGGTCTACTTCTTGGAAGACTATTTTTACTGATTTAAAAACAACGGAATGGTGTATAGTACTCTGTCTTCAATTACCCTTTTCCTTTCAAAAACACACACAAAAAGGAAATGGCATTAAAGTTATACAAAATTCTTAGTTTAAGGACCTTGGAAACCCTCCAGCAAACGCCTCAATTTAACATCAGCTATGACACTCAACTAACTCCATTCTTCTGAAAAAGGCTTCTTACCTCTCTTTTATGAGAAACTGCACCACCAATCCAAAAACATGTGGTTTGAATTCACCAGCTGTTTCATGGGAAAATATGAGCAATCTCTTCCCTTGTAACTGTCTGCCTCTGAAAACCTGCTAGAGGGTCAGCTGTGAGTCAGTTCGAACCTACTCTATAACCACCACCACCACCACAACCACCACCAATTGCCATATGGAGACTCTAGTTCTACCACTAAATTAAGACATGGCTCTGCTAGGTCACTTAATTGTCTGGGAGCTGAGCCTTCACATCAGCCGAAAGAGAGAACTTCATTAGATTCTGCCAACTGTTCCTTTTACATCCAGTATGCCCAGACTCTATATTATGTTTCTAAAATTATCTTCTGCATATGTTTACAAAATAAAGCAGAATAATGAAGCCAAATAATTTATTATTATTATTATTTATTTTTA
>NW_006399780.1:13590888-13631411 GCF_000299155.1 Elephantulus edwardii
GTTGTATTGCCCTCTTGTATGCCAACAAATACTGATTTTAAGTCTGCAACAAGTCAAGCAACACAGACAGTTTTCCTCTACTTCCCTGAGAAAATCCACTTAGCGCTTCTTCCATGTAAACTTTCTTCGAGCTCCCTCTTGGCCTGGCTTCTTCCGTTCTCTGACACGAGGATCAGTAGTAAGTAGTCCAGCTGTAACATAAAAAAAGGAATATTTATGAACCATGGAAAATGTATATTGCCTAGCTGGAAAGTAGGTGAACTGCATGAAATTATACACACCGTATAAAAGAGAAGAAAAGAAAACAACCCCTCAAGGTAAACACTGAGACCTATTATAGTCATAATTTATCAGCCTGGTATAAAACTCACAACAGTAGTTCACTTTCATTTGTATTATATTTTTCAAATTTCTGAGACAAATAATGGCTAAATTATCATCTGCTTTCTTTATCCTATGAAAATCATGACTTCTCTTTGACCTTTAAATCTGACGAACTTAAGATCAAGCTGTTGGTGGCAACCACTGTTTACTGCAATGGAAATTATCCTGTATGCTCATTTTTACTGAGACAAAAATTTTAACAGCAACAAGAGGGAGAGAATATTTAACATTGTATGGAAAAATATGGTTAACCCTCATTATTCATGGTTTTTCTGTTTGCTAATTTGCCCGCTTGATAATACTCATTTGTAACAATACTAATGGCACATTTGTGGTCATTCACAGAATGGTCAAAAATTTAAGTTACCCAATGTGCACATTCACAGCTGAGGTTGAATGAAGTAACAGTCTACCTTCGTATTTCAGTTTTCGTATGATAAATATCTTTTCTGCAGCCATATGTCATGAATCTTGCCTTTTTGTGCTTTTTATAATTTATTTCATTGTTAAAATGGCCTTCAAGCTAGGCACAAGAAAGTGGTGACATGCCTTATGTAGAAAAGAAATACTGGCTAAATTCTTTGTTACAGGGTTATTGGCTGTAAGCTCATATATATAACAAGATAATGATATGTAGTAAATGTAGTGTCTTTAAACAAACACATGTATAAAAAAAGGTTATGCACAGTGTTTAGTGGAGCTCCCCAATTAAAACAAGCTTGGAAGCAGGAGTGGCATCCACTTCTGTAATAGCTTGCCTCTGGATACCCTATGTACCTGCAGAAAGGACGAAAGTTATACCGGTGCCCAGGTCTTCCGTTCATAGGGTTCCTATGAGTCACCTCCAACTTGACAGCACTTAACAACAACAACAACAGTAAATGTAGTGTCTTTAAACAGACACATGTATAAAAAAAGGTTATGATGCACAGATTATTTAAGGAAATTGTGACCAGAGGCTTGTAGGAACTTAAACTCTGTATATTCTCCCTAGCAACAATGGTTCAGTATGTGTGCTCAGTTTCTCTGGTAATTTTACAGGCCATAACTACTATGAATAACAAGAATTTACTGTATCTATGGATATATCAAATGTACAGTCAAATACACATGCACACATATTACAGTATATGATTTGTCAAATGTATCTGAGAAAAGAAATGGTTTCATCTGTATAATAACAAAATTCCTTGGCATTTTGTTCCGGAAACTAAGAAATATTTTTTTTAGTTGTATTTTTAGCATAGTTTATTAGCAAGGAAAACCAATTCACTATAAACCAGAAATTTCTACTCTCTTACTCATCAATGACAATGGGAATTTTAGGCAATTAACAAGTTATTCTCAGCAAATGGCCCAAACAGTAGGGCCTAGTATATGAATAAAGACCATAGATTTCAAGAAATACCAGTGACCAGAAAACTCTTAACTTCTATAAACAAATCAAAGCTTTCATTATGTCTTTTTCATTCTAATATAGCACTTAATTTCATTTTAGGTAAAGCTTCCTTATGAATTTATTATGGATCTATTGATGGACTTTAAAATCCTGGAACCATTGCCATCAAGTCAAAAATACTCATAGTTGACCCTTCAGCAGGCTTCCAAGGTTATAAATTGCACAGGAGGAGATTGCTTATTTTCTCCAAGGAGCGGTGGATTCAAAGCACTAGAGCAGTGCTATCCACAGAGCCCCAACTCTGGAGACCAGTACCACCAAGCTTCAAGCACACGTACGCCACAAGTGTACTGAGATATTTATACTTGTAGAATACAGAAGAAAGCGACAGTGTTTTCAACTAAGTGCAGATAAGAACTATCTAAATTATAGTTTAATTTCCAAATAATAATGCTTTATTACTTTAAGATATGCATGTTGTAGTTTTTATGTGTCATGAAGTTGTCTGTGATTCATAGCGACCCTAGGTAAAATAACTTTGAACCCTCTCCTATCCTGAGCCAATCTCATTGTTTCCAACACACCTACTCCCATTACCCAGTGCTGATCCATCTTATCCAGGGTCTTCCTCTCCTGTGTTGTCCCTCCACTCTTCTAAGCATGATGTCCCTCTTAAAGGACTGGTCCCTCCTGGCAACATGCCCAAAGTATGTGTGATGGAGCTTCAAAATCCTTGCTTCCAAGAAGCAATTTGGTTTCACCTTCTCCAAGACTGACCTGTCTGTTCTCTTAGCAGTCCATGGTATGCTCAACACTCTTCTCTAGCACAACTCCAGGTCACTGACTGCTCTTCTGTCACCATTAGTCATTGCTCAGCTCTTTAATTCATAGCAAGTAATTGCGAAGACCATGACCTGGATCAGGTGCATCTTTGTCTCTAGTCTGACATCACTGCTCTTCAATATTCTGGAGAGGTCTCTGATGGCAGATTTTCCCAATGCAATTTGTCTTTTTATTTTCTGACTGCTGGTGCCAACCAGCATCTATCATGTTGTTGCCAATTGGTCCAGTGGTGAGAATCTTTGTTTTTTTGATGTCGAGCTTCAATCTATATTGAAGACTGCATTTCTTGACCTTCAGTAGCAAATGCCTCAGGTCCTCAAGTTAGAATTACTCAGATCCTATCAGTCTATGTTAATGACTAGATATGAATCATATATAATAGTGAATTATTTATTTACAAATGGATTTTTAAGAGGCTTGAAAAACTAGATTAAATACATCCCAGAGGTACGCGGTTCAAAAGCACCAGATGCTCTGCTGGAGAAGGAGGGAGCAATCTCCTCCTGTACCAGTCAGATCTGATTTGACGGTACACGTAAATATAATACAATAAAAAATTTTTAAAAAAAGGAGAAATTAGATTAAATAATAAGCAGCCACCTTTTTTTTGTTTTAAAACTTTTATTGTATTATTTTTACGTGTACCGTCAAATCAGATCTGACTGGTACAGGAGGAGATTGCTGCCTCCTTCTCCAGCTGAGCATCTGGTGGATTTGAACCGCGTACCTCTGGGATAGCAGTGCAGCGTCTTGCCATTAGGCCACCAGAGCTCCCTTAAGCAGCCACTATTTAAACCACAGTATTGGAATCCAGAGAGCAGTGCTCAGAGCGACTGCAGAGATCATTTAATCCGACCCTGTTGTTTGACCAGAAAGGAAATGTTGACCCATATGTATAAGTGAATCCTCTAGAACAACACACACAGCTCTCTTTTCATAAGGAGTGCAAAGACAGCCTTCCACTAGAATCTTTCTGATGTAGTAGTTTCGGAGCAATGTCCTAGGGAAAGAAGAGTTTGTATATTCTTTCTCATACTGTATAGGGAGTCATATATTCACAAATGGGTGGAAAAGTAAACTACTATCCTAGTGACAAGAGGATAATTTTTAATGACTTTCTAATAGAAAGAAAAACATCGGAAATAAAAGAATTATACATTATTTACAACAAAATAGTAACAGCCAAATTATTCATTACACACAACAGAACTAGGATTGCTAACATCATAAGGTTAAAACAAACTTTTTCAAACCTTTGGCCTGAACATTTCATCATCACTCAGAGGCCCACTTCATCTTCTTTTTCTAATTCAAGTTTACTCTATATGGAAAACCAAATTTCAAAAGTACTGTGCTTCTTGAGAATGAAAAGATAAACGAGGAAACTAAAATATAAAACATATATTTAACACAGTACTTTTCACTAAGTTCAGGTGACCAGCAGTATAGAACGGGGAGCTCTGGTGGTCTAGTAGGTTAGGAGTTGCCAGCTGACTCCAAGGCAGGAAGTCAGAATTCATCAGCTGCTCTGAGGGAGTTAATTACAGCCTCTGAAAACCCACTGAAGTGATGGGTTGATACCGACTCAAGGGCACATAACAACAACAGTAGAGTACAAGAATAATGAGCCCTGGTGGGATAGCATATAATGTGTCAAGCTGCTAACCAAAAGGCTGGCAGTTCAAGTTTCACCAGTATATTGACAAAAGAAAGATGCCCCATCTCTTCTAGCATAGATTTTGTCTCAGACCAGATAGAGGGTTCTTAGGAGTTGACCTCGGTAGCAGTGAGTTTTAGTACAATAAAGATCTCTGGCAGCATTAAAGG
This sequence comes from Elephantulus edwardii, assembly GCF_000299155.1. Taxonomy (NCBI): domain Eukaryota; kingdom Metazoa; phylum Chordata; class Mammalia; order Macroscelidea; family Macroscelididae; genus Elephantulus; species Elephantulus edwardii. The sequence continues at coordinate 13,595,342 of NW_006399780.1, forward strand.
TTACGTGCTGGCCTCTTACCCAAAAGGTGGTGAGTGATTACAATCCACCAGTGACTGTGTAGAAAAGACCTGTAAAGAGCTTTAGAAAATCTACCTAGCAGCTGTCCTCTGCCCCACAGGTTTACTATTGAGTTGACTCGAAGGCACACAGAAACAGTCCAAGAATCAGAACACAGTACGTATTATCATGCCTTTCCAACTTAGACCCCTACCTTGTCTCATCCACTCGACTTCATCCTCTGTGACAAAACTGCATAAAGCTTTTGCAGTTGCCAAGCGTATTGCTCCAGCCTGTGCGGACCTCCCGCCTCCTGATACTGTGCAGGTCACATCATGTTTTCCAAGCCGGTCAAGGAAGTGGAAAGGGAACATCAACTGTTCTCTGAAGTACATCACAAGTAAATACAGTTAGGTTTACTATAAAGACACATGGCTTTAAAGGACATTCTGAACATTTACAAAAACTGTATTATGCATAACAATGACTTTTCCTATTTCCTGATCAATAATCCACTAAAGCATGTTATGAAAACACTGAAGTGGGCACTATTTTGTGATGCAACTCTGAGAATTCTAAGGTTTATTACTTTGATCTTGCCTCTGGAATCCCTATGAACCTGGAGAAAGGATGAAAGTTATACAGGTGCCCAGGTCTTTCGTTCATAGGGTCAGTATGAGTCGCCTATGACTCGATGGCACTTAACAACAAGAACGGCAGCAACATAGAGAGAGATCAGTTGGCCTAGTGGACAGAAAATGACGCCCCCCAAGCCAAAGGTGGGTGACTCCAATCCGCAGCTCTCAGACCTGCCTATAATTGTTTTTGGTGAAACATTCTTCTAGGTCATATAACCCTGGTACGTCCACTTGCTGTACAGAGGTAACTTGTGGTTGCTGTGAAATTGAACACTGTGACACTGATGAGTCAAATGTGATAATGGTTACTCATGGTGGACAGGGTTTGGTGGAGCTCCCTGATTAAAACAAGCTTGGAAGCAGGAGTGGCATCCACTTTGCAACAGCTTGCGCCTGGAAACCCTATGAACTTGGAGAAAGGATGAAAGTTATATAGGTGTCCAGGTCTTCTGTTCATAAGGTTGCTATGAGTTGCCTACGACTCGACAGCAACAACCTAGTAGTACTTATTTTACTTTTTATTCATTTTTCCTAAAGAGAACTTCAAAAGCTTGAAAATAATGTAAAAAAATATAAAATTTGGAGGACTCCAATGGACTTTAACCTCTCTGGATTCAATGATAAATATATTAACATTCTCAAGCAGTTGTCAAATGCCAATTGGGTTTACCAAAGTCTGCTATGATGTGTATGTATAATATATAATGCTTATCTTGATATTGCTTATTTTTAAAGTTACTAAAATTAATCTCCTACATCATTGGTGAAATGCATAGTCCTATTATAAATATCCACATTGTAGGGTCTTATTATTTCCCTAGTGCCAGGTGACATAGTGTACAACTCAAGTCAGATATGCTTCCTTTAGTGGTCAGTGAGAGTCAATATGGCCCTGGCCAGTCCTACACAGAGGTAGAAAATGGAACATAGACAAAACTTGGCCTTGGACTTTTTTGTTTCTCTCAACTTAACAAGTGTTACTGAACATTATTTATATGCCAGAAACAATGCTCACAGCTATTTCTGTCATACACTTACTATGTTTTTGTTATTTTGTCCTAATATCTCTTCTGAATTTTATTTAGAAAAGTAAATTTCCATTGCATTTGCTTACTTTCAAGACCCAAAAGATAGCTTATTTTAACAGTGAGGATGGATAAGAACAGGTAATTCATGTGTTTCTGTTCATGCTACATTGGCAAAATAATCACATGCACATCAGACAGAAGCCCTGCAAAGAGTATGCTGTTATTTGTCATTGAGTCAGAACTGACACATAAGGGACCCTCTGGGTTTTCCCCAGAGGCTGTAAACAACATGGGAGGAGACTACATCTCTCACTCCTATGGAGCAGCTGATGGATTCAAACCACCTGCCTTTGAACTGGCAGCGCAATTCTTCACCAGTAAAGCACTAAACAGTATCTAAGAGTAATAAAACACCAAATAATTTAATTATCCTACATTTCTTAGCACCGTGGGTTGGAATTTGGAACAAAATAATATGGGAATGAAGCAATTCCTATAGCCATACAAGTGGTGGTATGATACTACATAAACCTCAATGGCTTTTTTTGACAAATGTTTTGAAGGAACAAAACTAAAAAAATACCAAGAAATTATAAAATTAGCATACTAGTAGTCATGTTATTAAAATACTTAAGGAAAAATTAGAGGTTGATGATCTAATTCCATCATTTTCCCAATCTTTGGGCTGTATGTGCACACACCACAGGAAATCTCACATACAGTTATGAGATGTAAATGATGTAAGTGGGCTATGACAGGAGAGAAGTTACCAAGCGAGGCTAAAGGACAACCACTTGTTTGAGAGTTTAAGCGTTTATCCATCTTAATCTCTAAATTTTATCACAGCCTAGCAAGTGCTTGTATAAATAAAGCAGGATAGGATAAAAGGGAAGAAAAAAGACGGTTATTAAAAAATATATTTCAGTAATAGAGAATGGCCAGTGTGAGAAAGAACCATTAAAAAAAAATTTTGGACTGTTAGAAAGTTAGAATACTGCTGAACAGCAGTAAAATATAGCTAAATTAAAAAAAAATACCCCAAAAGGTAACAATTTAAATGGACATTATACAGCTGGTAATTCCAATTAAAGTAGACTGCAAATTAGTTCATACACAAAATAATTATACAGCACAAAAAATATTTCATAATTCATCTCTCAGGAATTTAAGATGAAATTCTGAGTTAAAAGAATAAAATTTACTTTGCTTTTTATTATGAGTCAAAGCCACTTTGAAAATATAAATTAATAAATTACTTTTTCAAGTATATTTTCTTTGCATTACACCTCTATAGTACCATTTCTATGGCTTAAAATTTAACACATAATTACACACGCTCATTTATTCTACTCTAATTGCTTAAAATGCTAAGCCTGTCTCTTCTATTATATGGTGAAGGACAGGTACAGAATTTTATTTCTTTTGTACAGATGATACTTTAAGAGCTGGTTTACTGGCCAACTGGTCTTTCCAAATCAGAAGATTATTGACCTTTGTTTCCCCATAGTACCAGCTATAGAGCAAAAAACACCTGTTGTATAGAAGACCTGATGACTCTGAGAACGCAGCGAAGTCAACACTTCCAAATATATGTTCTCTATTTGTGTAAAAACAGTCTAAAGAAGAGATTATGGAAAATAAGAAGTAAGCGGTTCATTCTACTCTGAGGCAAGCAGCTTAGAGATATGGAGTTAAACTTAACCCATTAATTTCCGCACCAAGAAAAAGAACCAAGATCGCCTGATTCTTGGTTTGGTAGTTTTCCTACTGGTCAAGTGTCATCTTACTGCTAAATCTGTCAATTCTGAGGCTGCTCCTGTGATGGAAAATATCCCTACAGGTACTTAAAGATACTGTGCTGTTTTGTGCGTTCATTCCCATCAAAATTAGCTTTCCCAACTGGATAGAAAGTTTCTTGAGGGTGGAATCATATCTTAAATAGCTTTGATACCTTCATGTTGTTTTTGTTGTTACGTGCTATCAAGTCAAGCATGACTCATAGCAGACCTATGAACAAAAGGCCTGAAGCCTTTCTATAACTATCATCATTTACCTAAGTTCATAGTTTGTAGAGGAATATTGTTTAGGAAGTGGATGCCATAGAGTTTGCAGAGGAATGTTGTTTAGGAAGTGGATGCCACTCCTGCTTCTAAGATATCTTCATAATGCCTAGAATAAGATTTGGAATGAAGAATCTTTGTCATTATCTTCCTAATCCAAATAAAAGAATAAGATTAAGGATATTATTTAATTGTGAGATCTAGCCATAGTTGAGGCTTGCTGTAAGAGACAATAGGTTAAGTGCCTGTGCTTCTAGCATTTTAAATGTTGGAATTATAGTATCTGTGGTATGGGTCTCTCTCTGGCTTTCAATAAGGAAAATAAGAGCTTCTTCTATCCTCTTTCCAGAGAAAAGAATAGAATTAATTTATGTTAAACAGAGCTAAAGTGAATTACTTTTTGATAGTCACTAGTCATACCAATATATATACATATATATACACATACAGTTCATGAAGGATTTTAAAGTCCAGAAGCTTATATTCATTATAAAGGTTCTCTTTTCTTAATAAAAGCATAGCTTAAGAACTTTAGCTTTTTGACCTTTAAAACTGTAACACTTTTAGGAAACAGGGAAAGCATTGGGAAAGAAAAAAACTAACAGAAAAATATGAACTTTTCAAGAAGAAGGCTTTATATAGCAATTCACACAGGGAGTAAGATGAGAGTGCATTAGAGGATCAGGAATATAATACCTATGTTCAAAGTCTATTTCCTCATAGGATACAATATTTGAAATATAAAATTGCCATATTTAACATTAAGAAGTATGCAGAGCTTGACGTCTTGTTTTAACCCATAAAACAGCTGATTTTTGTTCTCCCTATATTTTTATCTAGAAAGCTTGAAAAAGGAAAAATATTTTGAAAACTAGGTAAAAATGTACACGCTTTCATTTGAGTGTGAAAAAATTACATCTGTAAAAAGAAATAATGATGCAGAAAAATATAATGAAAACAAAATTCACAAGTTTTAAAAATTGATTATTAGGTATTTCATAATGTATTTTCTTTAAAAACAAAACAAAACAAAATAGCAACTCACCTGTCCTGTGTCACTGGGAAGTAAAGTAAATAATCAACTCCATTTACTTTTATTTTTCCACTTCCATGTTCATAAACAACTGCTTCTGCTTTTGCACTCTTTCTTTTCCCTTTAAAAGTAAACAAAAAAAAATTTAAAATATCAAATTCCTGTTTTTCTAAAATAACAATATATAAACTATTATACAGATGAACATTCTAAGACTCCTATAAATAAAAACAAATAAACTACCATAATAGATGTAAAAAATAACTTTATTCTTCAATTCTATGTTGGGGACACTAGTGTGATTTTAAATTAGCATGAATAACCAATAAAAAGAACTAATTTATTTACATCTAATTTTAAATATTTACAGTCTTTTCTTATAGTCAATACAATCATAGTAACTAAAAAATATGTGTATAATTAATAGGAAAAAGAAACAGAAACTGTTGAAAATGATGAAGGAATGATACCACTGTTTTTACGGTGCAGATATAACATCTAATAGGTCAATTCTTAAAAAGTTACACTAGGTCAAATGTCTTTGCATGTGTATAATATGGAAAATGTGATTTGATATCCTGAAAAGTTTTCACAAGGCCCACAGTTTTAACAGCTGACAAGCAGGTTCCCTGTGCACTTTTCATATTATAGACTTCTTTACTATAAACTTTTATTCAATCTACCAGTTGAAAATGTAAAAATAAGATGTAATATAAATACATTAAAATAAAAAGTGTTAATGTTGGCATAAGTATTTAGCTACATTTTTTCCCTGGGGCATTATAAGGTTCAGTTTTCTTTTTAAAATTTCAGTAGCAAATTAAGAATTAGGAAACTCAAGAGAGCTGTAGCAAAACTAAGCAAACCAACAAAATCAAATGAATGTTAGGTTACTATAGCAAATAAAAATAATTGTGGTTTCTCAAACTCCACTGAATTTATTTTCTCTCCACAGAATGCTATTACCTTCGCTTGTGCTGAAGGCCATTCCTTGCTCGTCATACTGTAAAGGTTCAATCAGCTGTTTTTGTGATTGAATAGTTACACTTCTTCGAAACCTCTGCACAAATTCATCTTCAGCAGCACCGCACTGCAATGTCAATAATCTTTCTAGCAGCTGAATGAACTGTGCATACTGCAGACAATAAAAATTCATTAGAAGATGCAAGTGTAATTGCATTTGCTAAGTTTTTTCTATTTTTATATACTTGATCTTTCCAATGTTGCTTTTCTTGATGAATTTTGACAGGATGACACTTCTGCATCTTCATGCTGCTTTTAAAACAGCATGCAGATGCATCACATTCTCTGTGTATCTTTAGCATTGTATCTTTTCTTTCAAGAAACAAAGACATTTATAATTCAGAAAAAAGAATACATTTTTCTGGATTATGATTATATGAAATCGATATTTAAATTCATTTTCAAAAAATATTAAGATGATCTTAAAGTATAATGTCTACTCTTATATTAGAACTGTATCAAGGAGCTTTATAAATAATCTCCAGTAAGTTATGTATAGTGAAATGGAAATAGTCTGATTTTGAGAAAATGTGCCTCTTAAATTATATTTCATAATACATTTGGCAAATATAGCTTTGGCTGTTCAAGCTGTGTTACTTTAAATGTTTATGATTTCCTTTAAAACCGAACAATCAAGCTATTTAAAAATTCAAGAGATACTTGACTTAAAGGGCAACCTCTTGAAATAAATTATCCTTGCTACTCTGTGCATTTTTTTTAATAGTTCTTGAACATGTGATTAGAAAGTAAACAACTTGGTATTAACCCCTTAAAATTAGAAGCCAGAATAATCATTTAAAGTGTTTATGCAAAAGGAAACAACTAATACTTGAGATCTCTAGTTAATATGGATTGTGAAACCTAGCTTTTGGTAAGCTTACTTAAGTTTTTGCCAACCCTAAACATCATACTCTTTTTTTGTTATCACTGCCTTTACAGTGAAAATCTGCCACTATGAAATATATAGTGGCCGGGTGCTACTACTGACCACTGTGACCAGACACACATTAGGAGGTCTCAGGTAGAATGACAGAATATGTAGAAGAAGACTCAAATTCCTAAAACATGACAGACACACTGGATGTCAGGAAGCTCATGATGGTGATGTGATGACAGAGACTAAAGGAATCCCTGAGGCTACTACTCTAAAATACTTTGGAAGTTGGAATTAAAGTTATTTCTGCAGGTCACCTTTCAGTCAAATAACAGACTGTAGTGTAAAAGAAAGTTGTATCATCCTGGGTGAGGTGTTCCCTAAAACCATGGTCAACATTTACCTAAAAGCAAGGATGGGGAGGCAAAGAAAGGGAGATTAACAACTGTTCTTGATTAACAGACACAGAACTAACAGAATGGCAACAAGCAGTATGTGAACAATCACAAATAATCTGTAAACAAGCGCTACAAGGCAAAACTTATTTATTAGATAAACTTTTACTTAAAACAGTAAACTATTATTTTTAAAAAAAGCATGAAAGGCACTTGGGCTGCTTCCATTCTTTTATCATGAATAATGCTGCAATACACAGGTGTGTATACTGTATACCTATGTTTCCATCTCGGTTCTGGTTCCTTTAGGGTATACTCCTAGTAGTGAGATAGCTGAGTCAAATGGTATTTAACTTTTTTAAAAAGCACCAGATTGTCTTTCACAGTGGCAGTACCATCTTACATTCCAACCTTCACCAGCATTTGATGCTCATTGCACCACTAAACTTTGCTATTGTTGCTGTGGAGAGATGGTATTTCATTGCTGTTTTGATCTGTATTTCTCTGATAGCAAGGAATTTTGAAGATTTCTTCATGTGTTTATTTGTCAACAGAACTTCTTCTTTGGCAAAGTGTCTGTATTGTATCTTGTGCTCATTTTGTGATAGGGTTGTTTGCCTTTTTCTTGTTATGGTATTAAGAGTATTTTATTAATATTAGTTGTCAGGATGGGCTCTTCCTTAGAAAAAGAAATTGTGTTTCAAAGGGTGGAGGGTTAGTGAAAGAGAGGAAGACCGTCAGTCAGGTGGACTGACAAAGTGACTGCCACGATGGCCTCTAGTGTTCCAAGAAGTATGAAGATGGCACTGGACAGAATGGGGTTCAGATCCGTTGTTCAAAGGATCATTATGTGTCATACTTGACTCGACTGTCCTAATAACAACAACAATAACCCTTATCAAATAAGTCACCACCAAATATTTTTTCCCCAAATGAATGGATAAAAAAACCGTGGTACATCCACACAATGAAATATTAAGCAGGACTGAAAAGCACTGAACTTTTTAAAAACACTATACATGAATGAGTCTGGAAGACGTTGTGCTGAGTATAATATCTCAGTCACAAAAGATGAATACTGCATAGGACCACTGTTATAAAAATAGCAGGGACATGGGGGAATTGAGAGCAAGTAAAGAATGGATAAATAATAAACACTACACTGGAATAGGAGAAGGAGGGACTATCTGAAGGGAATAGGTGAGCAGACATCTGCGTATGGCAAATGACAACAGGGAACAAGATATGCATTAGAGTGAATTGGGGGAGGGAGGAAACAGTGTATCAATAGATGAATGAAAACCCATTCTTTCTAAAACTTTCATTAAAACCACAATTAAAAAAAGTGAAAGTATGAAACACAAGATCAGATACTACCCAACATGACTCGGACCTGAGTCTATATGGGTCGAGAGAGGGGACGGTGTTGGCAATGGGGAAAATGAAATAGGCAAAATTCCCACCAGTAACATTAACATAAAATACTTAAAATGTCTTGTGACAATGACAAATAGAGCAGCAATTTTCCAAGTAACATGAAATATTTAGGCTCCCATGGCACTGGCCTGAAATTGTAAAGAAAAAGGTGTGCCTACCTTTTCTCAATTTCCTTTTCTACAAACTGACAAGTTCTGGAAGCTACAAAGAGGTGGATATACTAGCTTTGTTTGTGAAATAGGCTTAAGAAATTGCTGACCACTCCTACAATTCCATCTTGAGCCTAGTCATAAGTTTCAGTGTTCCTTCTGATAGCCAATACCTCTAAAATAAGTGTAAATAGAGAGCTCTGGTGGCATCGTCCATACAGAACTGTGCTGCTAACCCAGAGCCCATACTTCTCTGGTGGCTCGAATTCACCAGTTACTAGTTGGGAAAAAGATGGGAAGTCTCCTCCCATGTGATTTACAGCCTTGGAAACCTGCTGAAGGGTCAGCTCTGAGTCACCTCCTTGATAGCAATGAGGCAGATTACATACACATACACACACACCCTCCCCTCTCAGTGTTAAAGAACTATGCTGCCAATCCAAAGGCATGTGGCCAGTCTACCAGCTACTCCACAGGAGAAAGATGAGCAATCTCCTGCCACGCAGTTTACAGCCTCTGAAAGCTGGCTTGAGGGTTAGCAACTAGATGGTACATAATTTTTTTTTAATTTAAAAAAAAAAGTCTTGTTTTCAAAGCTTCATACCTGCATTGAATTTCTTGAGCTGTTTCCAAAAGTGGGAGAAAAATGCAAATATAGAAACACTAAAATAAAATAAACAATGAAATGATGCTTCCAATGAAGAAAGGATTAGAGATTATTTTGAGTAGTTCAAGACTGACTTGGCAGCAAGGATAGTAAAAATTAACCATGGATCTACTACTGCTAACTAAATGCCTGACACCTTGATTAAACAGTGCAACTTTCCAAATCATTAATTTCTCCAATATGTTAGACAAGAAAAGAATAATTTAAGTACACCATCTACGTGAAGGCAAGGTACTAATAATGTTAGCCTCTGCTGTGAAGTAACAATCTTGGAACAATTTTGGAAATTTTATCTACATTCTAAATCTTTTCAAAAGTAATCTAAAATGTAAACAATAAAATATTTAAATGTTACACTTTTTTAATTAAAAAAACGAACAACAATGGAACCCAAAAGTATGAGGTCACAAACTGTGGGCCGACAAGTCACCAGGAAAGCTTGGTAAAATATGTACATTCCTGAAATTCCTATAGATTCTGAGCTACATCTCAGAAATGGTTTTTATAATCACTAAAAGAAATTTTATTTGTAATCACCAAATCAATATTCCAAGAGATTCTGATACAGGTGGTTTCGCAGCTCTCAATGACCTTACAGAAACGCACATGAGGTAAACCAGAAAGCAGTAAACTGTACAATGGTAACCAGCGAGTTCATCCCTTTTCTACCAACGCGCTTCATTTCTTTTCTACTTAACCTGTAGCATTTCCTTACACTTATCATTAACTTACAAAATCAGCTATACGCTTTACTGAAGAAAATGAAACAAGACATCTGCCGCACTCTCCTAAAACAACTGGCAGAGGATACAAGGGCATTTATAAAAGGAGTATCTGGGGAATAAGCATGTCACTTTTAAGACCAGTGGTAAGGTCCTCCCATGGTAAATGCACAATGAATGTGTTTAGTTGGTTTTTTTTAATTGTCTTAGGAACACCTGCTGCTGAGGAACATTACTATTAGGATCCTAAATACAGCAATTGTCTGCATTCTTACAGCACAGGACCCCTTAAATTAAAAAGATTAATTACTCACATCTTGATCTGACAGTTTTTCCACTAACATTTCTTCTAGTTCCTCCTTAATCAGCCATCTGCTGCCAATCAGGCCTCTGTTAAAATATCACATATATTCTCTTTTTAATTAACTATGCAATTAGAGTTACATCACAAAAGATCCAACATAACTAGTAATTCATAATTCAAAAACACACTTAAAATAAAAGTACAATGAAAACTCTTTTTTTGAGAATTACTACTCTATTGCCTCAGTCTACTTCAGAAAGCAAACACTTTGAAGAGTGAAATATGCTCCTGTGGAACTTTTCTCTTATTAAAATCTACTAAATTTCTTAAAAATGAAAATTGTGCCTGCTTTTCACAATTTACATCAAAGAGACATCACGGACACAAGGTTAACCAGCCAGTGAACCGAGCAAAACTAAAACCTCACTGCTGTCAAGTTGTTTCTGATTTATAGTGGCCATACTTGACGGGAGATAACAACAATAACAATATAGAAGACTAGAACTGTCTCATAGGGTTTCCAAGACTATAACTCCTTTCTGAAGCAGACTGCCAAAACTTTCTCTTATAAAACAGCAAGTGAGTTTGAACTCTTGATTTTCTGTTTTTGCGGTCGAATGCTTTAACCACAATACTATCAAGGCTTTTCAGTGAACCAATGTATTCCTAAATCCCAAATAAAGGACTAGAGGTGTGTAGGAGGTGTTGAGCTGATTATGAGTCACAGCAACCTGATGTACATCAGATTGTAACCTTGCCTGATCCTGCATCATCCTCACAGTCTCAGCCCATGTTATGGTTGCTGTGTCAATCTCCCTAAGGGTCTTCCTCTCTTTCACTGATCCTCTAACTTTCCAACAATATCTGGTCACTACTGACAATACGGCTCAAGTATCCTTTGCTTCTAAGGAACACACTGGCTACACTTCTTCTAAGATAGTTATGTGCTCTTTGTGCTTCAAGACTTTTATTCTTTCAGAACAAGAAAAAATGTGAAGCACCACAAAACCAAAATTGACAAGTAGTTGCTTACAGGCTTATGTATCTGATCACTGTTTGCCAAATGGGAGCAAAGCTGTGAAATACCAAAAATATTAAAGTCTGCAAGTGCTACTCAAATGTGCACATATGCATGTGTATAAATATTCTACAGGATTTTATTCAAAAATTATCATTTAATACATAAATCTAGAATGAAGTAACAAAAAAATAGCTTTAATACTTGCTTCTTCCCTAATATCAATTATTATTTTAAACCTTAACTATATAGTAAAAGAAGTACAAATCTGAGCCTTCATAAATGCTTAAAAAATACCAGTGTGTCATGTTTTAGTTCAAATTTTATATGTATTTTAATATTTAAAAAGAGAGAGAGAGAACTTACTTGGTTTTAGTATTTTCCAGAACTAGATCTTTGGCTTGCAACTGATTGTGATGTTTTTCTATACCTAGTAGCTTTCCATACGCTTCCTAAGGCAAATAAAATACACATGTCAAAATAAAGAGGCATCACTAGTTATAATTTACTTTCTATTTTCCCTATGTTTATCTTATTTCTAAAGTGGTCTCTTCAAATTATCTAGCAGCAAAATAAATAAAACTGAAAATGCATTAAATAATATTACAGGTTCCCTTCACTATCCAAAAATAGTGTTCCTATGAAAACTTTCATAAGTTAAAATAGCATAAAGTGAAGAATAAATATTAGTTCATATGGGAAAAATCTTTGGGTGTTTTCAGACTCCAAAAATAACATACAAAGCACACCAAATAACACATAAAATCTAAAATAAAACTAACATATAGTGTTTTCAAATACAATTCAAAGCTATGGTGACTTGATGGTGAGATGCTGAGCACAGGTGCTGGGGAAGGAGATGAGGAAGGTCACTTCATTGGCTTGCTGTAAAGCAAAACATTAAATGCGAAAGTCACTTGTCATTAAAGGATATCCCAAACAAAATTCAAGTATTTTCCTTTAAAACAGCATTTTATATAGTAAAATGCACATTAAATGCAGAAAATTGTCAATAAGATTGTGGTATTTATTACTTAACTATTTCCAAATGAGCTCTGGTGGCCTAGTCGTAACTGTGCTGCAATCCTAAAAGCACACAATTTTAATCTCCTTGCTGCTTCTCAGTCAGAAGGGCAATCTCCTCAGAGTGATTACTGCCTCTGAAACCTTGCTGGAGGGTCAGCTGTGGGTTGGTTTCGATTGATGGCACAAAACAACAATAACATTAACCTAATAGTTAATGTTTAAATAATATATACACACCAAGTAACCAAAGTCTTAAAAATAGGAGATTTTTAAAACAACTATAAGATACCATCTCACCCCAGTAAAGAATAGCAAAATTCAACAGAGCAACAAACAACAAATGCTGGCGAGGTTACAGAGAAACTGGAACCCTCATTCAGTTGGTGGGCGTGTAAAATGGTGCAACCACGATGGAAGGCAGTATGGCGCTTCCTCAAAAAGTTGCAAATAGAAATACCATTTGACCCATCAATTCTACTACCAGAAATATACCCTATGCTGAGAGAAATATCTTAGTCACAAAAGGACAAATACTGCATAGTGCCACTGTTGTAAAACAGGATTGACAACGGAGTTCGGGGGAACTTAAGAGAAGAAAAATAATGTATACTGCATTGAAACAGATAAGGGAGAGAACTGTTTAAAAGGGATATATGATTAGGTATTTTTGTCATGACAAGAGTCCAGAACGAAGGCTGAATAGTGGAGTGGACTTGGGGTGGGGGGAACTGTTTAACAATGAAAGAATTTCTCTTTTACTTTTCAAAGAGAAAAGCAAACTAGGGGGGAGGGGGAGGGATGGGCAGGGAGAAAAGTGCAACAATGAATGGATGGAAATCCAAAATCTGTAAACTTACATTAACATTAATAAAAAAACCAAAACAAAAGAAAAACAGATTTTTTTTCATTATTCAATTTCTATTCATTTTCTATCCAACAAATTATCTGAATGTGTGTCACTTGTTATACTGCAGTGCAAGTAAGGGAAAGTTTGTCACTTTGTTAGTACTTGTTAAAAGCAATAATCTGATAACAAGAGTTAGGATTATCAAGAAAATAAACTTTCCAGTAAACTAGTTTGTAATAAGCAGAATTAATACAAGGATCTCCCTTTTCCTTTGCCTCAGCATACTTGTTTTTTGAGCAAGCACTCACACACAATATATATATATTTATTTATAGTTTACACATAAGCTTATTTTCAATTTAATTAACTATATTAAAAACATCCGTAGACAGAAATCTTAAAATAATATGCTAAAGATGATATAAATGGTATATTTTTCTGCCCAATTATTTTTCTTGCTAAATACTAGACAAATAATAAATATGATAAACTTATTTTCTAGCTTTGATGCACATTCTGTTATATAAAATATGATTTTATTAGCTAATAATACCATTAGCTAATATCTGAGGCCCCAATTTGCTGTTGATGGAGATGCTAATCTGTATCTCAGTCGTTATTCATAATTCTAAGCCTGGAGGACTTTTTGTTGGATCTGATCAGACTGCCATATTTACATCATCATGTTGCCAGTAAGAAGTGCCCCTCCATCACTGTCTTTGTACATACTAATGTCGGTATTTTAGTATTTTATTTTAAGTCCATAACATATTTCAGGAATCCATTTCTCTCATGGAAGAAAAAGAATTTTAGCATGTGAAGACCAACATGCATACAGGTGGGAGCAGCTCTGGAGGGGTAGTCTACATCTCAGAGAGTTATAAATCCTCAGAGAAGGACACTGAAGTTTATTTCTTTTTAGTGGTGAGATGCACAAAATAAATTTGAGGTTTTTTGGTAAACACTAGAGGCTGCACTGATGGCTCTAGAAGGAAGAAATAAAAAAAAGCAGAGAGAAGTGGCACTTACTGAACACTGGAAGTTGTGAAAACTCACGGGGACCTATGAAGATTCTTAGAGTGGCCATGAAGATCTGAATAGATGAGTCTGTAGGGAGTTTTGATGCTAAACCAAAGGTGCTGTCTCTCTGGAGGTAGTAGCTATGTGGGAGAAAGATGTACAATCTCCTTCTGTGTGGTTTACAGCCTTAGAAACCCAATAGAGGGTAAGCTATAAGCTGCTGTGAGTCAACAGCAATGATTTGAGATTATTTTTAAAAAATAAGGATCTGAAGCTAAAAGTGAGTTAATGACTCTAGCGTAGTAATTCTTAATATTACAGTCCTCAGACTAAGAACATAGGTATAAAAGCCTAGGACTAGTTGGCAATGTATAGCACAAGTTTCATTCTAAATTTAAAAAATTAAAAATCTGCTTGTTTAACTATGACTCCAAGCGATAAAACACTAAAGTTTGAGAACTACTGGGAATCTAGTCCAAGAACAGCAATGGGACAAATGAAATAATCAGTGTGCACATTAGATATAATTACATCCAAAGTGCAAAACTACTTTTATCAACTGAGGGAAGTTCTTATAGTTAAAAAGACAAAACCAAAATTCTCTACCCTAAAGAAAACCAGAAATAATCTGACCCATTCAGCATACAGAACATCTCCTATTACACAATCTAAAATAAAAATTTTATAATTTTTCTCCCAAATAATGACGAATCTCAATTGTTGATGGTGTTCTCTCTCAGTGACACTGCTGTGGAGGTGGAACCAACTCAAAGTTGATCTTCTGGTGGGTTTTCAGTGGCTGTGAATTACACATCTCTCCTCCACTGAGCAGCTGGGAGAACTGAACTGCCGGAGAATGCTGCCTTTGGGCTAGCAGTGCAACTCCCTGTGGACTATATCCTTTTAAAAGAGTAAGATGATGGAATATTACTCCAGCAGGACAGTTTATCAGCATGGCTCTAAAAAACAATTCTCAAATGTTCTGAACTAGTGAAACAAAGAACAAATCCCTACAAAAGAAACCTTCCCCTATTTGTATGAGCACAGAACAGCATACCACTGAACATCTAGAAGCTTAGCTGGACTGCTACCCAAATTAGATGTTCTAGAAAAGGAACATCAAGATTGGGCTCTCGGTTAGTCTGGTCTTCAGGCTTGAGGTTATGAGAACACAAAAATCATTGATGTTTTCTCTCAAAACTATTTAAGATATTTTTAATACCAAAGAATTACAATAACTCAGAGGTGAGCCAAGAAAATATGGAAATTATTAATTTCAATGATTCAAAATCATTAATCATATGCAAGCAAAATCTTGCTAAAGATCATCCAAAAATGGTTAGAAAAGTACACTGACAGGGAACTGCCAGGAATACAATCTGGATTTAGAAGAGGCCTTGGCACTAGGGATATCACTGCTGATTTCAGATGGATCCCAGGTGAAAGCAAAGAATACTAAAAGAATGTTTATTTGTGTTTTACCAATGAAGCAAAGGCATTTAACTGTGTGGATCACAACAAATTACAACATTGAGAAAAATGCGAAACCAACCTGTTCTCCAAACAGAATAAGGAAACACTGCATGGCTCAAAATCAAGAAAGGAGTGTGTCAGTGATGCATCCTTCCTTCATACCTTTTCAATCTATATGCTGAACATATTATCCAAGACGTTAGACTTTAGGACGAAGAATGTGGCATCAGAATCAGTGGAAGACTCATTGATAACCTGTGCTATGTAGATGATACAACCTTGTTTGCGGAAACTTGAGGACTTGAACCACTCAAGGACTGCATTGCCTGGATTGCATTTCAATATCAAGAAAAACAAAAATCCACACTACAGGGCCAATAGCCAGCATCATGATAATGGAGAAAAGACTGAAGTTGTTAATGATTTCATTTTGCTTGGGTGCATACTCAACATTAGCACTTAAAAATATCAAGAGACATATTGCATTGGGAAGTTTGCTGTCAACCTCTTCGAAGTGCTGAAAAGCATCTTAGTTTAAAGATTAAGCTATACCTAAGCCAAGTAGTAATATCTTTTCAACTACATCTAAGTCGGACAATGAACAGAAGATGACAGAAGAATTGATGCCCCTGAGTTACTGTGATGAAGAAGATTATCCCATGGCCTGACAAAAGAACAAATATGTCTTGGGGAAAGTACAACCAGGGTGTCCTCTGGCAGCAAGGATGAAGTTTCGTCTCATGCACTTTGAGCACTTTGTTAATAGAGTCCAGTCCTTGGATAAGAACATCATGCTTGGAAGGTGGAGGGTGAGCGTAAGACAGAAAGACTGTCAAGGAGAAGGATTTACACAGTGACTGCAGCAATAGGTTTCAGTATGTCAGAGACCCTGAGGACGATGCAGGATAGGACAGGCGCAGGACAGGACAGGTTGCTAGCTGCAACCCTGTTTTTTATAGGGTTGTGATGAGTCATACTCAACTTGACGGCATTTAACAACAACTTTGCTTTTAAGATTTTATTTCTTTTCCTGGAAGAATTGTGAAAAGAATAGTACTTTACTTGCTATTACATACAGAGGGAGCTTTGGCAGGTTAGTGGTAAAGAGCTTTGCCACCAACCCAAAGGCATATGGTTCAAATCCACCAGATGCTCCATGGAAAAAAGATGAGAAATCTCTTCTAGGCAATTTCCTGCCTCTGAAAACTCCCCGGAGGGTCAGTTATGAGTTGGTTGTGACATGACAGCATGTAAGAAAAAACACATTATGTGCAGGTTGCAAGTCAAACTTTGGTTGCTAAATTCACCATTTTCCCACCAACTTTTGAATAACTTTGACTTTAAGCTTTTATATTTTTAGAAAAATTACTTTATTATGCTATTACCTTCTAGTGTTGTATTTAGAGCCACAAATCCAACAATAACTAATTAACAAATACGAAGTATGAAAAAACGAAACAGAATGTCAAAGAAGGTTAAATCCTATTCATTCAGGCACTTGCTTTCAATTTGATGGTTCTAATCCATTAAATTAGAGAGCTCTGGAGGCCTACTGGTAAGAAGCTATGCTGGAATCCCGAAGGCATGTGGTTTGAATCCATCAGCTGCTCCAAGGGAGAGATGGGCAATCACCTCCAAGGGGTAACTGCCTCAAAAACCTGCCAAAGAGTCAGCTATGAGTGAGTTCTGACCTAACAGTACACAACAAACAACAACAATGGCTTAGTCTGCAGGCAGCTGTTCTGCTAACTCCAAGGTGATGTCTCTCTACTAGTTCAAACCCACCAGAGGCTCAATGGGAGAGATGATGAGCAATCTCCTTCCATGTAATTTACAGCCTCAAATCTGTAAAATCTGCTGGAGAGGAAGCTATGAATCAGTTCTGACTCAATAGCTGTGAGTTTAAATCCATGAAATAAACTATTATTAATTAAATCACTCCATATATTTCTTTAAACAGGAAAAATATATAGAAAGTATTTATGCACCACAAGAAGATAAAGGTAAACAATCTAACTGAAAAATGGGCACAGGATATGAACAGACACATCACCAAGAACGACATTCAGATGGCCAACAAGCACATGAAAATGTTCAAAATCCCTAGCTCTAAGAGAGATGCAAATCAAAACAACTATGCGGTATCACCTCACCCCAGTAAGATTAGCAAAATTTAACAGAACAGCAAGCAACAAATGCTGGCAAGGTTGTGAAGAAACAGGAACCCTTATTCATTGTTGGTGGGAGTGTAAAATGGTGCACCCACTGTGGAAGGCAGTATGGTGCTTTCTCAAAAAGCTGCAAATAGAAATACCATTTGGCCCAGCACTCCACTACTGGGAATATACCCCAAAGAGACCAGAACTGACACCCAAGCAGATATATGCACAGCCATGTTTATCACGGCTCTGTTCACAAAAGCAAGGAGTTGTAAACAACCTAAGTGCCCATCAACAAATGAATGGATAAAAAAAACAAAAACAAAAACAAAAAAAAAAACAAATGAATGGATAGAGAAGTATATTCACACAATGGAATAATATGCTGCATTGAAAAACAAGGAACTCATGCAACATTATTCAAAATGGGTGACTCTGGAGGACATTATGCTGAGTAAAATATCGCAGTCACAAAAGGACAAATACTGCATAGTGCCACTGTTGTAAAACAAGACTGACATCAGGGTTGAGGGGAGACTGAGAAAGATGGAATAAATAATGTATACTGCATTGAAACAGATGAGGGAGAACACTGTTTAAAAGGGATATGTGATTAGGTATTATTGTCATGACAGGAGTTCAGAACGAAGACTGCACAGTGGAGTGGATCTGAGGGTAGGGATTGTAAAACAATAAAAGAATTTTTTTTTATTTTTCAAAGAGAAGAGTATATTGGTGGGGGAGGGGTGGGCAGGTAGAAAAGCACAACAATGAATGAATGAAAATAAGTCTCTAAATTTTCATTAAAATTAATAATAATAAAAAAGAAAAGGTAAAAAAAAGGAAAGTATTTATGCATTACTTAAACAGTACTGTCCTTTAGTAATGTTTAGAAATTACAACAAGGGTAAGATATGACATTTAAGAGTCAAATAATCTTAAAGATGTTATTAGAGCATCATTTTTGTTTATTCTTTGCAAAAAGAATAGAAAACACAGCAAAACCACTGTAGAGATTCTAAGTTGGTTTAGTTAGACAACAGCTCTCTGGAAAGTGGATTTTACAGATTCAGTTCCCTGAAGAGACAGGCACTAATTTACATTAAAAAAATTCTTGAGGGTATAAAATATGCCAGGAGCCGTCAATATCACACATTATCACTGGTAGTTTTTCCATATATTGTTAAGTTTCTACTTAATTTTTAAGGGACACTAGACAATTAGTATAACCCTACCTATACTAAGTTTATATACTGTATTTAATAGTGTAATTTTCAAATATGACAGGAATAACCCAGATGTGAAATGCTGAATCATTAATCACAGCCATGATTAATATTTCATAAAATCAAAGCAAGTCTATCCACCCCTCGTGTCATCAGATTTCCATAATGTATGAGTCAAATTTAGAAGGTGCCTAATTTGAAAATACCAGATGCTCAGGTTACAGAAAAGGAGTACTTAAACTGAACCCTTTCAACAGTGTGAGCAGTAGGATTTTTAGTATCTTCCTAAAATCTGTGTTGGTTACATTAATCATATGGAAATTCCAATTTTAAGAAGAGTAAACAAGTAGCATTTCATGGCAAAGGAGTAATGGAATAGTCAACAACACTCTGTAAACAAAATAATAACACACTAATAACAATTATAATCAGTAACAGAAAAGTACCTGACTTAAAATTTGTATTTGTCAAATGGATCACAGGAAATCAGTATCACTTCAGTGAAATTCAATAATAAGTAACACTCTTACTTTTAGGTCAATGATATATACAAAACCCAGTGAAATACATATAATTTATTCATCATGAACTGAAAGACAAGTTTCTGCTAATACATAAATTTTCAAGTGACATACTTCTGTTGTGGACTCCTTCTATTCCTTTCTGAATATAATATTCTGTTAGTTGCTGTTGTATTTAATATCAGACAATAGAATTCTGCACAAAAAAAGGAAAGTCTCAAATACAGAGCACAGAAGAAACTATTTTAGGAAAGTATACATTCAGGAAGAAGGAAATTAAAATTCTTGTTATTCAGGTCCCACATATTTTTGCCACTCAAAAGTCCATCATATATTAAAATACCAATTATGCCATTGTAAAAGAACAAACCTGATTAAAAGAAAAACATACAAGCAGCAGTAACAGGTTCAATCAGGTTTTAAAAAAATTAATTTTCCTAATTGTTGCACTTGGAGCATACAAGAAGATATACAATAGTAATTATTCCTATGTGAGGAAAATTTATATTAAAAAATACTTCCAGAACAGTAATTTCTATTTCTGAATTAATTACTGAATTAACTCCTGCTGTCAAGAAAGGCCTTAAAACAGCATGCAGATATAGTTTAGTATCAGTCTGTAGCTTTTTAAAAAGGATCACTTTATATAGTTGTAAAGTAGTTATTTCACAACTCACTGTGAGAAGGGTCACTATTTTAATTCCATTTTTAGAGATAAGAGCACTACATGTAAGAGTTTTAAATATTCACAAGGTCACAAAGAGGATTTAAAAACATCTAAACTAAGTTAGAATTCTTTAATACTCAGTCCCCAGGACTTTTGCTTATTGAGTCTGGAATCTTCACATAATGAAGCAACACACTTCTCCTGGGGCTGTTGTTCTCATCTGCTAAGAACACGGAAGGTTACTTAAGTCATTTAAAATAAACTGGAGAATTTCTAAGTAAGTCATGAGATTCTTTCAAAGGGCAAATGAATCCTGTTTATGCATAAATTATAAGGATTAGAATTACTTGATTTTCCTTCAATTCAGCAAACAGCTTAAGTATATAATTTTACTTATTCTTTTATTTTGTACATTTTGCTTTTGTTATAAATTTCAACTATGGCTCTATCTTTAATTTAAAAAAATAGTTTGAAAGTAATTCCATTTTTTACTATTAAAACTAGTCAAAAAAAATGAGGCTTTGGTAAGATTATGAATTCTCAGGGTGGTTTTCAAAGACCCTTTAACAATATTCATGTTCAAAGATTTGGGGACAGGGTGATCAGGTGGGATTTATGTAATATTTCAATAAATGCTTAATGTACATGGGCTGATATTAATCCTAAAATTCAGGTGGTTCTATTAAGCCTATTTTGAGAATATTTAGCTATTTGAGATGACCAATACCTACAATTACAGTCTATCGTGTATTTTCAATATTTTTTTACAGCTTTTCCAAAGCATTAGTTTCAGGGACTATGAAAAGGTATTCAGGACAGAAAGTGTTCCATGGACCAGTAAGTTTTAGCTGACATGAATTAAAGCAACAGGTTTCTTTACTGAAGGACTTCACAGAGCTTTTATCATGTTAAATATTTCCCTACTAGAGCTTCTCAGAATTAGGAACATGCAGTATACTTAAATTAATGTGGATTATTTCATACCTTGTATTCCTCAGAAAGTATTCTGGGAAGAGGTTTGCTATAATGGATCTTATTTTAGAAAAGAGTTTACATTTCAGTCAAATAATCATAAGCTGTAATGAGTTTAAAATTATGTTCCATTCACTTTCTGAGTGCATTAAAAACTTTTCCCCCAGAAATTTTGGTCAATAAAATGACTACACTATAAATCAGTACTTTTCTTACAAGACTTGCACAAATTGAACTGTGATTACCAGATTACAAATGTCCTGCTCATGATTACTACCCATACTTCTTTCACCAGCTTGTCAGGATCCAGGTCCTGTGGGTAAAACATGTAGTTTCAGCAGGCCAGAGTACTCAAAAGGTCAGACCACTCTTTGGCTTTATCCTTTCTTTCCTTCCCACTAATTGTCTATACTATTTTTCTCCCTTGTCTAGAGCTAGGCTATTCACAACTCAGTTCTGCTCTTAACGCATACTTTTTGATGCACAGATATACACTTTCTCTTTAAAAAAATCTTTTTCTTTCTTTATGCTCTGGCTCAGTTGTTCCTGGAAACCTTTTAATCTTCCTTTATTTCATTCTTCTGTTTAGAAACTTGGACTGAAACCCTAACTCATGTCCAAAAAATGTACAAGTCCAATTATATAGCTAGGAGGAAATGGAAAGTCATCCATTTTGAAGTGGGGAAAAAAAAAGAGATGAGCCAGTGTCATCAAGCACAGAACTGCCTTTGCAAAACTCAGAGGTTCTGAGAAACTCCTTAAAGCCCTAACTACTTTCTTCCTATGAAAATTACTTTTATTAAAAAAATATTTGTTAATACTATATTATACTTCCTCATTCTTTATATTTGCATATCATATTAGCTCTACTGTATAATAATTTTTAATTGATTTTCAAGAATCTAAAGACATATGTATCATTGTGTTCACAAGAAATTGAGAGACTCAACTAACTTGCTAATAATGGACCTTTAGAATAGAACACATGCCAACTCCATGAATCAGCAAATTTTAACTTCCTACTTTCCTATCGTAATACATTTCTGGACAAAAAAGTTAAGCTGCATCCTTTTATCATCTTTATCGTCCAATAAAAACCTCCCCTTTTTCATACAAAATCTGTATGGACTAAAATAAAAGTCAAATACAAATACTCACTGTAGCACTATATATTGTCTTGGCTTTTAAGTATATGTTGCATCAGAACAGAACCCTCTTTTCCGAGTGGCTATAATATGCTTACTAGAAGCTTAAGATGTAAACAGTCACCAAATACTATAATAAAGATATACTGCAGAGGAAAGGTTAATAAATAATAATAAATAATGAAGAATAACCAGAAGAGTCTCCTTTCAGAACTGCACACATTGCTCTGGATCTGTTTACTTGTCAAAACACTAGGCTAATGACTGCCACATTTCACACAATTATAGATGGACAATAATACAGGAAAAAAATAGCATTTAGGGTAAGTGCCTCTTTTGCCATGTCATACAGGAAGAAAATTATACCTTCAAAAAGAAATGGTAAAAATCAGTGCTTCATTTCCAAGTAGTTAAAGCTGTGACAGTCTTCAGGGGGCCAATTCCCTTGCTGCTCTAAGGACCAGCAACAGAGTGGTGATCACCATCATATACAGGATAAGGTACTCTATCCCCTTCACCCACCCTCATCGCCACCACCAACACAAGGCAGAACAAAGGAGAGAGCAAACACAGAACACAGCTTCAAGTTTTATGATGGAACTTGATATGTAATGCTTGACTTCAGTACAAACCAATCTGGTGAGTGAGAGGAATATATAGTCATTATTGCAAAGTAACTCTCTAGGATAATATTGATTTGCATTATCTAGGAAATGAAACTGGCATGACTACAGTTGTAATTAAGTTACTATATATGGATTGTCATATATTTGGGAAAACAGTTACTCCATTTTCTTTTATACCTATATTTACTTTAAAATTTAAGCATATTCCCCCCAAAGCAATATAAGGTATTTAATGGTCTAAATAGTAATGCTCATGTTAAACCAAAGATTTTTTACTCATCTATGAAAAATATTCTAATGAGCAGGAAATAAACATTAAATTCCACATTAAAAAAAAAGAAATTAACCAGAATTGCTGGGTTTCTTTTACATGCTGAAGAAACCCAACTTTATTACTTAAAAAAGAATGTTTTATTAATCAGCCATATCTGATATTTTAGTCAAGAGGCATGGTAATATTTTTATTTACTGATCTTACCTTTTAAAATACATAAACAAACTAAAAACAAAGGTAAGTCCCTTATACAATGTATAATTTCTTCATTATGATGGAATGCAACAAAATCTCTTGCCCTTGGGTTGCTCAGTTTCAGCCAAAACAAATGCAAATGGCTTGTCAGATGACAGCTGTTTGATAAGGCTCCTCTACAAGACCTGCATGCTTTACTTTTTTCCGTGAAACTTGGGATGAAAGGCAGAAGGCAGGAAGAGAATTAATGTAGCATACAGTCTAAAGGCAATGCTACAACCGTGATTAAGTAGAAAAGTTAAAAGGCACAGATTTTCCACAGCTTCGCTGCGTGCAACCCATCCGTGTAACAAGTTGACAGGCCTAGCGCGTCAGCTCCATCATCCTCTCCGACAGCTAAAACGCAGCACTGCATCCCTTTTCAGAGAAAATTTGCGTCTGCACCATGAAGCGTTGTACATTATTTCTTAGCACTGCAGGGGGCTCAAGTCCATATGGAACCTTCACAAATATTACCACAGATCAAACCAGCGGCGTTTGGAGGCAGATTTGACATACCTATTTAAATGAACAGCAGGGGTCCTCGGGCAGCCTCAGGCTGTGCAGGAGAAAACCTCAGTGGAAAGCCTGAGCTGCAGCTCCATTACTCAGCAAAGACACACTCTACATTTATCATTCATTCCATTTCTGCCAGGGCAAGAAGCTCATTTGCCCAAGGTCAACAAAAAGCAGGGAAAAAAAAGAGAAAGGCTCTCCCCACCCCTCAAGAAATAAATGTACCTGACAAGTCGGGATTTTGTCCTTTGGGTTTGTGGAGCACAAATAAACACAAGATAATTCTAAAAAGCAGAGTAAACATTTCCATAGATTTTAAACAACCCAAATTCTGACTGTGGATGGAGGGAAGCTTAACACATATTTCTGTGATTTTAAAAAGAAAGCATATAAAGAACAAAATAAAACTTGACATTGTGGCCTCAACAAGACAATGATTTCTGTTGTACATAACTGATATTAATATTCAGCCTTGCCTCTCACCATAATAAATCTAGGGGAGCATCCCCGGTTTGTACAATAACAAACATTTATAGTTCTGAAAACAAAACAATGGTTCATAATATACCCAAATGTGTAATAAAATAATTTCTTAGGTTGTTATTTAGGCCCGAATACTAGATTTCACACACTCTATTAACCTATGAAAAGCAAATATTGTGCTTAAATAACAAAGCACATACATATATGCACTATTATTGAGCTGAACATTTATCGAACACGATTTTAAATTTGAAAGTAAAAGCATTTTAAGAACAAACAATTGTAATATAAGCTCTATATTTTTAGCAAAAAGAAATAAAGTCTTTCAACATCCTATCTTACCTCCACACATCTTACTTTTTGTCCATTATGAAAATACTGATTAAATTCTGAAGTTTCTGAGAAAAACTTCTGGTATGATGACTTAGTTACAGCAAATATTCTTTTTCATATATGTATACTTACATGCATTAATGCATAGTATGTCTGTTTGCCAGTATAAAAGAGAAAATGAAATGGACGGCCGTCTTCTCCCCACTGGATTGCTAATAGAAAATCAAAAGAAAATAAATAAATAAATCAAAATAAGATATACACAAAGATTCATATATTTATAATTTATTATATAGTTATCAATATACATTATTTAATTATAGTTTTAAGATACACTTATGATTCTGATTAACTTTTAAGGTTTCAAAAAATATTGTTATTATTATTTTAGTATTCAGCTTAGCATCTTTAACATATACTAATATGTAAATATGTAATCATTTAATATTTTATACTCATGAACATAAGACAACTTTTATACTTAACAAAATATTCTCAAATATTTCACAGTAAAAATGCCTACAATTTGCTTTAAATAAAGAAAGAACATAAAATAATCGAAATCATCTTCTTTAATATAAAAACCAAAAACTTATGTTCAGCTGTATACATTACACTAACTGGTACAATGCAACAAATAAAAAAAATGAAAACCCATCATTTTTTAATGCCATATCGTCTGTCTCAATTCTCTGGTGACATCCCTCCCAAAGGCTTCAGATCCTCCTGTTTGAAACAGAAGGGGCCTCCTAAAAGTGTTAAGTGTAATTGCTCTTGAAAAACAGACATTTATTCACATATAATAATGACTACCAAATAATGTGAGAAATGAAATTATTATAGTAAGTAAAGCAAATGTCAATTTTACTCACAATTAAGTTGTTAAGCTGTTAATTATTTCCAGGAACTCTTAGTCTTTTAATTTTATTTATGGTATCTTTCATGATCAGAAAGTTTAAAATATTTATATAAAAAAGATGTAGTCAAATCTCTCCCTTTTCTTCTGTGAGGTATTTTTGAACCATTTAAAATTTTTATTATTGTGCCTGTTCCCCTAGTAAGGAGCCTTTTAGGCCATCTTTTTTCACTGTACATGTTCTCCCTGCCAACCATGCTCCTACCCAATGGCATTGTAATACTACAGATGTACTGTGATCTATCTGCTGCTGTACTTACTCCTTTGGGGGCAACAAATCAGTATATTATCTAAGAGTTTGTCACCTTCCACAAACCAATCTTCACTCCCTTGGAGCTAGTATCACCTTCATTGAGAATGCATGTTCTAATACCTTTGTGCTTTCAAAAATTATGTCCCTTTTTTTATTCTGGAATTTTATATATTCTCATGCCTAAATCCTTCATCTGGAATTTGATTTGTTTTTGTGAGGCAGAAATAGAAATACTACATTGTTTTTGCAGTATATCCTTTATCACCACCATATTTAGGATGTCCTCCTCTTAAACATAATTGGTACTTAATTTAGGCCACTTAACATGACTATATTTAAGGAGCTGGCAAAATTTTATAGCCAACAGTGAGAAAAAGATTTGACTGGGAATTTATACTGAAAAATAAAATCAGATTCTCATTTTCCAATGACTTTGTGGATGATTTAAGTAGTACTCTGACATCATTAGAGAGCTCTGATGGACTACTGGGTCAGGAGCAGCACTGCCAATCCAAAGACAGAAGGTTTGGATCTACGAGCTACTCCAAGAAAGAAAGATGAGAAATCCTCTCGCATGCTATTTACAGCCTCAGAAAACCCTCTGGAGCATCAGCTATGAGCTGATTCCACCTCTTCAACACAAAATAACAAGAACCAACATCGTTTTCATGAAGTCTTGTAACATTAGTACACAATCAATGACAATGTATTGTTAAGTCAGTCAGCAAGATAATTACCCAGAAAGATAAAATATCAAGGATAGAGATAAGCCTCTAATGTAATGTTTCTAGTGTTGTTATTAATAACGGATGATCAGACTCCATTATTTATTGTTTTTATATTGTAACTTTTTTTTTTTACCTTTGAAACATAATTGTGATTAGGGATAGGAACCTCCTAGGCTAAATGTATACATCTCTGTTTAGAAATTTATTAAATCTAAAATGATGCAGATTTAAACTGTCCCAGGTGAAGCCCTAGAGGCATAAGTGTCAGGTTGCTAACAGAAAAGTGGGTACCTAACATGTGCCTCTATATGAAAGAAAGATGCATAATCACCTCCAGTAAAGAGTTATAGCCTATGAAACCCAAAGGTTACTATGAATCAGAACTTAGCCAAAGGCCATGAGGTTTTATCAGTCACATAACAAAATTATACACCACAATAAAAGCATGCCAAGTTAACTATCTCACTACCATATCAAGTTGGAATTGACACATAAGTGACCCTCCAGTGATCACCCCAGAAGAGATTGCTATCTTTCTCCTGAGGAGTTGTTGATGAATTTGTTGTTGTTAGATGCTCTCGAGTCGAGTATGACTGCTAGTGACTCCATGAACAACAGAACTGAACCCTGTCCTATCCAGGCTATCCTTATCATCTCTGGCACACTTGAGCTCATTGCTGTAGTCACTGTATAAATCTAGCAGGTTGAAGGTCTTCCTAGCCTTCGCGATTCCTCCACTTTTTCAAGTCTGATGTCCTTCTCCAAAGAATAGCCTCTCTTAGCAACATGTTCAAAGTATGTGAGATGAAGTTTCATCATCTTTGCCTCCATGGAGCATTCTACCTCCATTTTCTCTAAGATATATCACTTTGTTCTTTCACTAGTCCATGGAATATTCAGTACTCTTCTTCAACACTACAGCTCAAAGGCATCAATTCTTCTTCTGTCATCATTACTCACTGTCCAGCTTTCAAATGCACAGTAAGTGACTGAAAAGGCAATGGCCTAAAGGAGATGCACCTTACTCCTCAAACTGACATCATTGCTCCTCAATAATGTGGAGAGGCTCTTGACTGCAGACACTTCCAGTACTATACACCTCCTGATTTGCTGACAGTTGGTTCCAAGTGCATTCATTGTGGAACCAAGTAAGATGAAATCACTGACAGTTTCAATCTTTTCTCCAGAGATCATGATGCTGCTTATAGGTCCAGTGGTGAGAATTTTTGTGTTCTTGACATTAAGATGCAATCCATACTATAGTCTTCTGCAAGAAGAGCTTCAGGCCCTCATCATTTTTAGGAAGCCAGGTTGTGTCATCTGCATAGCAAAGGTTACTGATGAGTCTTCCTCTGATCCTGATGCCACATTCTTTTTAAAAGAGCTCAGCTTCTCAAATAATTTGCTCAACATACAGACTGAATTGGTATGGAGAGATCCTGACACACATCTTTGTTAATTTTAAACCACATAGTTTTCCTTTCCTCCATGCAGACTACAGCTTCTTGTTCTAGGTCTAGGTTTCAGATAAGCACAGGTAAGTGTTCTAGGATTCTCATTCTTCTTAATTTTAACCATAATTGGTTATGACCCCCACAGTCATAATCTGCTATAACTATACAAAGGTATTTGACCGTGTGGACCATAATAAATTATGGAGGAACATATATGTACTAAAAAAAAAAACTAAAGCAGGTTATAATAAATACCCCAAAATCCTCCGCTGTCAAGTTGATGCTGACTAATAGTGACCCATTATTGAGATTCTGAAGCTGTAAATATGTATGAAGAAGAACTGCTAACTTGTCAGTTAACAGCCTATTCTGTAATATACTCTATCACCAGAACTCTTACTGGACCAAATAAGAAATTGATAAATGAATAAAAGTTTATATTTTAAGTATTAAAAAATAGATTTTGGGCTTTTCAAGACTTTTTCAATTAAATGAAAGTATCAGTTCAGATAAACACATTGTTCAATTTCCTAGCAACTGTTAAGTTTGTTGCATGCTTTCTTCAGGATTTTTTTTTGTTTTTGACACACTTAAAGATAAAGTTCCTAGCTGATCCTTCAAGGAGGTTTAAAAGGCAGTAAATTGCACTGAGGAGATCGTCCATCCTTCTCCCATGAAGTAGCTGGTGGACTTGAATTGCAAACCTTTGGGACAGCACTAGGCCACCAGAGCTCCCTTTAAAGATAAAGAGGAGATCTTAAAAACAGCAGAGAAAGTGGGAGAGATGAGCTTGATAGCTATTTGACAGTGCAAGTTAGAAGAAAATAGCATGACTTCATTAAAGTGCTAACTGGCCTAAAAGAAAAAGCTATACATTATGATATCCTTCAAAAGAGAAAAGAAGTTAGGGGGTTTTTACATTAAAAAATGCCAAGAGAATTTACTGCCAGGTGACTTGTATCAAACTCTTCCAAATGAATATGTAAATAAATTAGTTGGACATTAGGATAGGCACAAACTAACCTAAACAAAATGGAATTTTATTTAGTTCAAAACTTAAAAACTAATCATCGATCATTAGTTACAAAGTATGTATCACCTACTTCACAACTATAGCATATGAATATATTTCCACCATACATGAAGCAGCTACGGAATTAAAATACTGTAATAAAAAAGAAAATGCTTATGTAATTCTCAATGAAACTTACTTCTTTGTTTTGGAAAAATGAGGTCAGGATGCTGTAAAACAAATTAAAAGTATATTAGATACTTACTGTAACATACAAAGGTGTATGTGAAAAATATAAAATAAGGTAACTACCTTCATTACTGGCCGGGCTCGCTTCTCAAACAAACCACTGGGAAAAAGGTAAACAATAGCTCTCTGAAAATATACACGGAAAGTTAATTAACAATTTATTAAAACAAGTTATCATTGTAACTGATAGTTATTGTTGTGAGCGTATTATATGTTACATGTTGATCTAAGATAGTCATGTATATTATCTATTTCATTTCAAACATTTTTAAATGGTATAATGTGATGTATGGCCCGGCTACTGAAGGCATTAGGTGACATCAAATCTACCGACCTTCTGAACAACAGAAAGGAACTCTGCCCTATTCTGTGCCCCTTCATAATCTTGGCTATGCTTGAGCCCATGGTTAACAGTCAGTCTATCTTGTTGAGGGTCATCAACTCTTTCCCTGACTCTAGTAGTTTTGCTTTGGGATTCATGATGGATTCAAGGAGTCTCAGGGGCATAGCATGCATGTGTTGTGTTGCTAGATGAGTCCTCGCCTGTTAAGGTTTAAAGTCACAGAAACCCAATGAAGGATTATCATGAACTAGAATCAACTTGATGGCAGTGCCTTGCTTTTGGTATATTACAGGCTGAGGAGCCCTGGCGAATCAGTGGTTGAGTGGATGTCTGCCAAATGAAATATCTGCAGATCACAGTGACAAGGTTCTCTCAGGGAAAAAATGAGGCAGTCAGCCTCCTGATGATTTGTGGGCTCGGGAACCATACACAGCAGTTCTACTCTCTATATCTGGTGATTATAAGTTAAAATCTACTCAATGGCAACATGTTTGGGGATTCTTTTTGTTTTACAGAATGAATTACACTTCCCAAGTCCTCCTTCCCCCCTCTCCCCCCCCCCCAGCCCTGGAAAATATACTGAAACCCTAACTGCCTCATCTTGTGAATGTGGCCATGTGATTACGAGGATGTTAACATAAGGTTAGAGTGGAGTAGGGGTGGGTCCTAATCCAATATAAATATCCACGAACTCAAATCTACTACTATCAAGTGGGTTCTGACCCATTGTGGCCCTTCATTAGGTTTCCGAGGGTGTAAATCTTAACAAGAGGAGCTAGCCCATCTTTTTCCTATGGAGAGGTGGGGGAAACCGGGACTGCTGAACTTTTAGTTGCCAGCCTGGTACATTATATATTATGTCACCAAGACTCCCTTCTAATATTTGCCTTTTAAAAGAAGAAGAAGAAGAAACAATTTGTATAATTTGACTCAAACAAAAAAAGGAGAAATATAGAAGGATCAGGGTTAAATTGTCATGTGAAGATGGAGATGGACAATTCAATCCACATAGAAGCTAAAGAATGCCAAGGATTACCAGGTATCACCACTAGGAAAGTATGGAAGATAATCTTCAGAAGGTCAAGCGTGGCCAACATGATAGTTTTCAACTCTGAGGCTCCAAAACTGTCAGATAATAAACTCCGGCCAACCATTCAATCTGTAATATTTTTTTATGGTGGCTCTAGAAAACTACTCTGAACATCCATAAAAAAGGGAAAGAAATTGTAAATATTATACTGGTTATTAACCATTTTCAAGTGGCAATTTAAAATGAGCCGTTCTATGACTAGAATACCCACAAATGGGTTCTCTTTCTTTCTCACTCTTTTCTAGAGATGTTTCTATACAACTCCTGTTGTGTGTTCAAGGAGAATCATTTAACTCAAAAGACAGGACACTGAAAAGACGGAGCTCAAAGTCTTAAACAATATAACATCACTGATTTTTTTAAGATAGGCTTTGAAATTTTCTGAGTAATTCACTGGAAAGGGTATCTACATCTTACAAGCAATTTCTGGTTTTCAAAAAAAACCAAACATGCCAATAAGAAAGAATTTGCTGAAAGCATTCTGAAATTAAACCATAAGAGTTAGGCAGTGACTTAATATAAAACAAAAAACAAACCAAAAACCCCAAACCCAGCTAAAAATAAGTATTTATCTGTTAACATCTTTCCCTATATATTATGTATATATATTGTGACTTTAGAGACTATGTAAGGTCATAGAACAAAAATCCTCATGGCACATAAAAGCAAAACCACAAGTTGGTATAAACAATGAAAAACAAAGAATCCAAGAAAAAGGAACAAAAGAGGAATTATAAATAAAATAAACCAAGTGTTTTTAAATCAAAACACATATTCAAAGTAGAAAAGAAACATTCTCAGCATGCTGTCATCTGTTTAGTATGCCTGGAACGTTACTAACATGACCCTAACCTAGTCTATGGATCTCCTATGGGCATTCTAAAGAGATTTCTTACAAACTGTGAAGCAAACAAAGGATTATCTTGATTTTATGAAAATAAAATATTGCTGTTTTCTGTGTTTGTTTACCTCCCAGTTTGCACACACAGTTGTTAAAATTCAAGTGGGTGAATACTCTTTTTGAAATAAACAGTGATTATTTATAAGAACAAGAGCATTTTAGGCTTTGATATTAAACTGAGCAGCCCACTAGATGTTTTGGGCAGAGCATTTTATGCTACAGAATACTAAAAACTTCATTGTCACTATGTTTCAGAATTTAGAAGGGAGTGGTGAACATGAAATTAGGCTGAAAGTATACATAAAAAAATATGGATTATATATTTTCATTGACAAAGACAGTGAAAATAGGCATGCTGGAGGATGGCACAGGATAGGGCAAGGTTCCCATCTGTTGTTCAAAGAGTTGTTAATACACCATAGTCAACTTGATGGCCCAATAAAAGGAAAAAAGATACAGCCATCTGAATAGTTCTCAAGTACCAATCCCAGTGACTGACAACAACTTCATCTGGTTATTGTGAGGATTAAGTAAGAAAGCAAATAGTAGGTTCTCATTAAATGCTTATTTTTACACACATTATTTGTTTATATAAAGCTTTGTTTCATATTATTTAAAGATTTAGAAAATAGTAATCCATTTAATAACTCTATTCTACAGATAAAGG
Source organism: Elephantulus edwardii (assembly GCF_000299155.1). Lineage (NCBI taxonomy): Eukaryota > Metazoa > Chordata > Mammalia > Macroscelidea > Macroscelididae > Elephantulus > Elephantulus edwardii. The sequence goes on from NW_006399780.1 coordinate 13,627,823, forward strand.
AACTCCTAAGTAGCTACTCAAAGAACACATGGAAATAAATGGCAAAGCTAACACTTAAACCTTTAAACAAGTAAATCCAACTAAACATGTGTTCTTTGCATATGCCAGGTAATCAACCTAGCTCTTTCAGAAAGCAGATTTATTTCTATCTTCACTGATACCAAGAACATTCAGCTACTGAGTAAAATCAGGAAAATAACACAAGTGTTCTTAAAGGAAATAAATCAACCATTTACCTTCATAAATTTTATTCAACAAATATCTATTCCACCTATTATGCTCTAAGGAGCTCTGGTGGCCTAATGAGTAAGGAGATGCACTATCATTCCAAGGCAAGAAATTCTGGAAAAGGAACAGATGCAAAGTGAAGGTGGTTGAGTCTGATTTCTACCTGCTTCATAAGGGGGAACTGTCTCCATCAAATATATTTACAGCAGCAAACTGATAGCTGCTTGGTCAGACATGCCACCCCTCCATGCTCCTGCAACTCTTTCTACCAGTCATTTAAGTCTGATATTCATTGTTGACTCACTGACTTTACTCACAGCTGTGGTATCAAGTCATGTTTTTAGGGAAGTTATAGAGTTGAGGAAGCAAAGACATCACCCAATCCACGTCCAGGTTTTAGCCCAGCAATACAATTCTTCAATTAATTAAAGTCTGTTTAGCAGCACAAATGCAAGAAGCCTCTGGATTCCTCAACCGTCTATTAAATTATCTCAGAGCAGTTACAAGCCAATTCTTTTATTTAAATAGCCATCAAGTAAACCTTTAATTGTGGCATCATCTCCAAGGTTCCTCTGGTTACAACTTGCCAGTTTCTCCACAGCAATGCCACTGTCTCTTCACCAGCATCACCAGGGTCTCACCACCAAGGTCTTGCTCTCACCAGGGTCTTGCTCCAGTTTCCCTCAAGTCTCCTTAGTATGGGAAGCACTCTTTTTCTTCCACAATTTCCACAGTTGTTGATTTGTAAGACCATGTGTGTGTAGTTATGGTAGCTAGGACCAGAAAGGCTAAGGCAACGGCTGAAAAAAGCCAATTTAGGCTAACACCACAGCCCACCTTCTGGTTTTTTTAGCCATTATTTCTCATTATTTTAAGGATCATCCCTGCCCTTCCTCTAGATTCAGGGAAATATGTAAGCCAGCTGCTTTACTCCTTATGCCTTAATGTTTTGGTCAAACATTCTTCTAAGCAGTATAGCACTGGTCTGTACATATGCTGTACAGACATAACTTGAGGTTGCTGTGATGCCAAACACTAATACCATTGCTCTTCAGTACTTTGGAGACGTCCCTAACAGCAGACTTTCCCATGGCAATATGTCTTCTAATTTCCTGGCTGCTGGTGCCAAGATTCAGATATTATTTTATTTTATTTCTTTATTTATTCATTCATTCATTCATTCATTTATTTATTTATATGTCTCTTTAGAGACTAAGGTGCGTCTGATACAGGCATGGTCTTTGCTATCACTTGTTATGCATCAGAGAGTTGGACAATCACCAAAGAGGATAGAAGGAGAATTGATGCCTTTGAGCTGTGGTGCTGGAGAAGAGTATTGAGGATACCATGGACTGCTAGGAATACAAACAGATTCATCCTGGAAAGGGTCAAACCGGGCTGCTCCTTGGAGGCAAGGATTCTAAGGCTCCGTCTAACATACTTTGGACATGTTGCAAGGAGGGACAGGTCCTTGGAGAGGGACATCATGCTTGGTAGGGTGGAGGGACAGCGCAGAAGGGGAAGGCCTCCTATAAGGTGGACTGATTCAGTGACAGGGGAAATCGGGATGGGTGTGTCAGAGACGGTGTGATTGCCACAGGACAGAGCAGAGTTTAGGGCTGTTGTACATAGGGTCGCTATGAGTCGCAAGCAACTCGATGGCACATAACAACAACAACATATTAAACTTGGCAAAAATCCTCAACAAAATTGAAAAAATATTTAGGCTGAAAGTTTAAAAAATGATGATTTCTATCAAGCTTTGAAAATAGTAGTTTTGTGATTTTTTAAAAATATATGGTGTGAGTTTAATTGTTGTCTTTTCTAGCTATTATGTTAGCCCCCTTCTGGTCTCCAGCTACCTTAATTGGAGACACGTGGTTTTGCAAATTATCAACAGCTATGGAGCTAGGATAAGAGAGAATGCTTCCCAACTGCAGAGCAAAATTTGAAGGAGACTGGAACAAAACCCTGGTGAGGGTGAGACCCTGGTGATGGTGGCAGAGAGACTATGGTATTGCTGTTGAGAAACTGTAGTCAACTGTAACCAGAGGAGCCCTGAGATAAAGGCCACAGTTAAAGGTTTTGCTGTTTTTACTGGATGTGAAGGAGAAGCTGACTTATATCTGCTCAGAAGCAAACCTTCCTGGATGACTGAGGAAACCAGAGAGTTCTTTAATTCTGTGTTATTGAACTGAAACTAGGACTTTTACTAACTAAAGAATTGTGTTCTTTTACTAATTGAGGAATTATGTTTTGCTGTTAATTTGGCTTGGGACTGCCGGACTAAACCCAGACTTGCATTGTGAGATACTCTTTGCCTCCCCCACTTCCTAACCTATTTCCATAATAAACCCCACTCTTGGTACCACAACTGTAAAGTCTGTGAGTCAACAATAAATATCAAACCCAGCAGTTGGTGGAAATAGGTGCAGGAGCGTAGGGGGTGTTGTGTCTGACCTAGTAACTGTTTCCTGCTATAGATATTAGTGATGGATACAGTTCTCACTTTTGAGGTGGGCAGAAACCAGAGCTGGCCACAACCACTTCCATGTTACATCCACCCCTTTCACTAGTTCATATACATCAGCAGCAGGCCCTTTGGAGAAAAATCCCATGCAATTTACAGCCTCCAAAGACTCACTAGAGGGTCAGATATGAGTTGGTTCTGACTTGAGGGCACATAACAACAGTTATGAGCTAGGCACCCTACTAGTTTGTTATTGTTAGGTGCTGTTGAGAATGACTGACAGCAACTCTATGAACAGATCTGAACCATGTCCTTATCTTGTGCCAAACTCAAAATCTCTGATCCACTCAAGAAAGTTGAAAATACGGACGATCTAGCAGTGATGACAGATGTATAAACAATCTTAAATATAGCAATGGCTAAATAGGTATGATAAAAATAACATATACAAGTGAGGGTACAAAGAAAAGTGACCAGTTACTTTATCCAGTAATGCTTTACATCTAGCTCTTAATAGTCACTGCTCCTTTTTTTAAAAAAAAAATAAATAAAAATTATTATTTTTGTGTGTGTGTACCATCAAATCAGATCTGACTGGTACAGGAGATTGTTCCTCCTCCAGAAGAGCATCTGGTGGATTCGAACCACATGCCTCTAGGATTGTAGTGCAGCTTCTTGCCACTAGGCCACCAGAGCTCCCTACACTTATCCTTTCTTAGCATGTGCCTTTTATATATTCATTTTTCAGCCTGAAGTAGTCACTTGTTCTCTTTCTCCATTAAACTTATCTCTATTTGTCTTTCAAGGTCTTAGTTAAATGGAGCTTCACAAATGAAGCCCTCCCTAACTATCCTAGGTACCACATTATTATTTTTTTTTGTTGTTGTTGTT
>NW_006399780.1:13633721-13666683 GCF_000299155.1 Elephantulus edwardii
CTGAATTGGTCAACTACGTCCAATAGTTTTCTTGCTGAGTCTTTAGGGTTTTCTAAGTATACTATCATGTCATCAGCATAGAGGGATAATTTAACTCCTCGTTGCCTATTTGGATGCCTTTTATTCCCTTCTCTTGTCTTATTGCTATTGCTAAGACTTCCAAAACAATATTGAATAAAAGAGTAGGTACCACATTATTGCTACTCATCATTCACACATCCTATTAGTACTTTCTCTGATTTTCTACTGCTATCCTATCCAATTCAAGCAAGAGGATAATGCTCTTTCATAGCCTGTAATATCTGGTTGCTCTATTTTCTGACCAACCTTGTCACTCTCATGTTCTCTCCAAGTTACTAGCCAGCAATCAAAAAGGGCTGACATGCAGGCTTTGCTTTTTCCTTTCCCTTTCATACAAATTATAGTCATATTTGTAAATTAACAACATAAAGTAAGATTCTTAGGTACTATCTAGGCTAACTGAGTAATTCACAATTCCGTATCTCTTCCATACTTGTTGTTAGAAGCATTCAGTAACTTTCAGATATATTTCTATTCTTTCCTCCACTGATTTCAATTTGGTTTGACCATAATACCTAACCTGCAATTGTTTTTCAAGGAGTTACTGAAACAACCATTTTTCTATACTCTTAAATTCCAATTTACTCTTTTAAAATATCTTTGAACTGTTTTCAGAACCAATTCTTCAAGTATTTTGGACTGTTTCAATAAAAGATGCTATAAAAGCAAAACTGCAGACTGATATTACTTATAATTCTAGAGAATTTTTAAAAACAATTACACAAGGCAAAATACATAATACTCATTTAGGAGGAAAAATGAAGAAACACTCTTTTACCTCACATTGTCAAAAAGATATTACCAAACAAAGTGGAAACATTCTTCAATTAGTATTGCATGTGGCTCATGTGGCCATTGTGTATTGGATACATGGCTGGTAAAACAAAGGGCCTTGATGCAATCACTGTGGAAGGCAGTATGGCACTTTCTCAAAAAGTTGCAAATAGAGATACCATTTGACCCAGTGATGCCACTACTGGGAATATACCCCAAAGAGACCATAACTAACATCCAAGCAGATATGTGCACACCCATGTTACTGCAGCTTTGTTCACAATAGCAAGGAGTTGGAAACAACCTAGATGCCCATCAACAAACAAATGGATAGAGAAGCTGTGTTATATTCACACAATGGAATACTATGCTGCATAGAAAAACAAGGAACTCATGCAATGTTATTCAAAATGGGTGACCCTGGAGGACATTCTGCTGAGTGAAGTATCTCAGTCGCAAAGGGACAAATACTGCATGGTGCCACTACTGTAAAATGGGACTGATATCAGGGTTGGGGTAAGACTGAGAAAAAGTGGGTAAATTGTTTATACTGCATTGAAACTGATCAGGGAGAGAATAATTTAAAAGCGATATATGATAGGGTATTATGGTTATCACAAGAGTCCACAATTAAGGTTGCATAGTGGAGTGTACTTGGGGCGGTGGGAGGGGTGTGGGGGGATTGTATACCAAAGAAAGAATTGAATTTTTCTTTTACTTTTCAAAGAGAGGAGTGAACTGGGGGGTGGAGGGGCGGGCTGGGCAGGGAGAAAAGTGCAACAATGAATGAATAGAAATCCAAAATCTCTGTAAATGTTCACTAAAATTATTAAAAAAAAAAATTTAAAAAGGAAAAAAACAAAGTGCCTGAACTATTAATTTTATTTCATTTAAACAACCATACACATACTTAGTGGCGACTATATAGCTCTAGTTTGTTGTAACTAAAACCTTTATGTAATAGTGCACCACACCTAAGGTGCTAGATTGTGTTTCAGTAAGGTTTTCAAACTTTATCAAACTGTCAAAAATTAAATTAAAAGTTCCTAAAAGTGGTGGAAGGGGAGCTCTGGTTTCCTAGTGGGTAGGAAGTTGCACTGCATATATTGTGGGTTCACTTCCAAATTACCCAAATAAGCAAATATTCTAACAAAGTGAGTCATGTAAATTCTTCAGTTTCCCAGTGTAAAAGTTAAGTGTATTCTATTAAAGATTAAATTTTCATTATAAAAGTTTTGAAATATTGCAAGAATTACTAAAATGTGATAGACACAAAGTAAACACATTCTGTTGGGGAAATGGCACAGAGAGACTTGCTTATTGCAGGGCTGCCACAAACCCTCAACTTGTTAAAAAAAAAAAAGAAGCACAGATCCACAAAGCACAACACATGAAGAGCACTAAATCGAGATATACCTGTACATGTTCGTAAAGCATCCAAAAATTACGTAGTTCACTGTGCCGTCAGTAGTCACACATTTCAGCTGTAATGTCTTGCTGAAATGATTTCTCTCTTATCATTGGCAGCTGTGCCTCAGTAATGGGAAAACTGACCCCAAATTATACCTACACAACTCAACCTATTGTTACTGAGTCAGACTTACCCTATTGCTGTGGAGTCAGACCTCCAGCAAGTTTTCCAAAGCATGGGAGGAGACTGCACATTATTGTCCCTCAAAGCATCTGTGGATTCAAACTGCCAGAGAGGTGCTCGCAAGGCTTTTGGGTCTGTCCTTATGGACTACACCACCAAAGCTCCCCCATTATGCTGAGAGTTGGAACAAGATCCTATGAGGAACACAGCAGTACTGTAGCTTTCTTCCTCTTAGACAGCCTTCACTCCTAGGACTGTCGTTGTACAGCACTGATTTAACGCTGACTCACTGTGATCTCATCTACAAGTAAAATATCCATATAGGGTTTCCTAGGCTGTAATCTTTATGAGAAGAGATGGCCTGTGTCAATCCATCTGGTTGAGGGTGTTCCTATATTGACCCTGCCAAGCATGATGTCCTTCTCCAAAGAATAGTCTCTCCTAGCAACATTCTCAAAGTATGTGAGATGAACCTTCATCATCCTTGCCTCTAAGGAGCTCTCTGACCGCATTTTCTCCAAGACATATTTGTTTGCTCTTTTTTGCAGCCATGACATATTCAGTACTTTTCTCCAACACCATAGCTCAAAGGCATCAATTCTTCTGTAATTCTTATTCACTGTCCAGCTCTTAGATGCACTACCAAGTGACTGAAAAGCCGATGGTCTGAATCAGGCACTCTACTCCTTCATACTGACATCACTGCTCCTCAACAATCTGGAGAGGTCCCTGACTGTAGACTATCCCAGTGCAATGTGTCTTCTGACATCCTGACTGCTGGTATCAAGAGTGTTGATTGTAGATCCAAGAAAGATGAAGTTGTTCAAAGCTTCAAAGTTTTCTCCATCTATCACCATGCTGTCTATCAGGCCAGTGGTGATGATTATGGTTTCTTTTTGTTGAGATGCAATCCATATTAAAGGTGTAGTCTTTGATCTTCTTTAGCAACTGCTTCAAGTCCTCCTCAAGTTTTAGCAAGCAAGGTTGTGTCACCTGCAAAACACAGGTTACTCTACAGGACAGAGCAGAGTTTAGGGCTGTTGTACACAGGGTCATTATGAGTCATAAGTGATTCGACAGCACATAACAACAACAGTGTTCTCTTGCTTTGTTTGCACAACAGCCTCTTGGTCTAGATACAGGTTTCATATGAGCATAATTAAGCATTCTGGGATTCCCTTTCTTCTCAGTATTAGCCATAATCAGTTATGGTCCACAAAGTCAAATGTCTTTGCGCGGTCAGTAAAGCATATATAAATATTCTTCTGATATTCTTTACTTTCAGCTAGGATCCATCTGCCATCAGCAATCATACTCCTGGTATCACCGCCTCTTCTAAATCCTGTCTGAATTTCTGGTAGCTCTTTGTCTATGTATGGTTCTACTTGGTCTTGAAGAATATTTACGATTATTTTGCTTACATGTGGTAATAATACTTTTCGATAATTTCCACATTCTGATGAATCACCTTTCTTGGGAATGGGAACAAATATGGATCTCTTCCAGTTAGTCGGCCAGGCAGTTGTCCTCCAAATTTCTTGGCACAGATTGGTGAGCAAGTCCAGGGCTGCAACTGTTAGTTGAAACATGCCAGCTGGTATCCCATCAATTCTTGGGCCTCAAGTTTAAGAGGTAGGATTTTTAATAGAGACTCAAGTGTTAAGAACCTTGTCAGAGGTGGGGAAATTTTTAAGACTTATCAAAGCAGGTCAATTGTCCCATCAAGTTCCAGATCTTTCACACAGTAAAATTAAGTCACATAGGCTGGGGACAGAAAACATCTAAGAAAGAAATTTTGCCCTCCATTAAGTATGGGACATAAGAGTAGTCCATATAGCATTAAGTTTACAGCTCATCTAAGTGGACCAGGAAACCAAAAATAGGTAAGAAGAGTCCTATTGTATCATTGTCCTCACCCATTAAGCCAGGTAAAAGAGTTCTTTATATTTAGTTTTTGCTGTTGTTATGTGCCATCAAGTCGCTTGCGACTCATAGCGACCCTATGTAAAAGAGCTCTAAATGCCATTCTATCCTGTGCTAACCTAGCAATCTCAAACGCACTCATTCCCACCACTCCAGTCACAGAATCGATCCATCTCATCGAAGGTTTTCCTCTCCTTCACCGCCCCTCCACTCTGCCAAACATGATGTCCCTCTCCAAGGACCAGTCCCTCCTTGCAACATGCCCAAAGTATGTTCAGACGAAGCTTCAGAATCCTTGACTCCAAGGAGCATTCTGGCTTCACCTTCTCCAGGACAAATCTGTGTGTTCTCATAGCAGTCCACGGTATATTCAACACTCTTCTCAAACACCACAGCTCAAAGGCATCAATTCTCTTTTTATCATCCCTAGCACGTAATTGCGAAAACTATAGCCTGGATCAGGCGCACCTTAGTTTCCAGCCTGATGTCATTACTCTTCAGTACTCTTGAGAGGTCCCTCACAGCTGACTTTCCCAATGCAATTCGTCTCTTGATTTCCTGGCTGCTGTTACCAAAAGTCTGTGGAGCCAAGTAAACTAAAACTGTTAACTATCTCAATCTCTTCACCACCCATACTGATGCTGGCAATTGGCCCAGTGGTGAGAATCTTTGTCTTCTTGATGTTGAGCTTCAATCCATATAGGAGGCTGCAGTCCTTGACCTTCTGCAGCAAGCGCTTCAGGTCCTCCTCAGTTTCAGCAAGCAGGGTTGTGTCATCTGCATAACGCAGGCTGTTGATGACTCTTCCACCAATCCTGATGCCACATTCCTCCTCGTACAGCCCAGCATCTCGGATGATCTGTTCTGCATACAGATTGAAAAGGTATGAAGACAGAATACATCCCTGACAGACCCTCTTCTTAATTTTGAACCATGTAGTGTCTCCTTGCTCTGTTCTAATGACTGCCTCTTGGTCCAAATATAGGTTTCACCTTAGAACAATCAAATGTTCTGGGATTCCCATTCTTCTCATAGTCAGCCATAGCTTATTGTGATCCACACAGTCAAAAGCCTCTGCATAGTCAATGAAGCACAGAGAGACATTCTTCTAGTATTCTTTGCTTTCTGCCAAGATCCAATATTAGCTATAATATCCCTAGTACCACAACCTCTTCTAAATCCAGCCTGCACATCTGGAAGTTCTCTGTTGACATACTGTTCCAAACATTTTTGGATCATTTTCAGCGGAATCTTGCTTGCATGAGATATTAACGATGTTGTTCAATAATTTACGCACTCTGTTGGGTCACCTTTCTTTGGAATGGGAACAAATATCGATCTTTTCCAGTCAGTCAGCCCGCTGGCTGTCCTCCAGATTTCTTGGCACAACTTAGTAAGCACATCCAGGGCAGTGTCCATTTGTTGAAATATGTCAATTGGTATGCCATCAACTCCTGGAGCCTTGTTTTTTGCCAATTCCTTCAGAGCAATTTGAACTTCCTCCTTCATCACCATAGGCTCTTGCTCATATGTTATTTCACGAAATTCTTCTGTGTCAGCCAACTCCTTCTGATACAGTGACTCTGTATACTCCATCTTCTTTTGATATTTAGTAGGCAGTATTAAAAAAAAGTCAGAAAGGAGACAGAGAAGAAGGTGAGGAATGACGTATTCTGCATTGAAAACATATTAGGGAGAGAACTGTTTAAAAGGGATATATGATTGGGTATTATTGTCATGACAGGAGTACAGAATGAAGGCTGCACAGTGGAGTAGATTTGGGGGGAGGGACTGCATAACAATGAAAGAGTTTTACTTTTCAGAGAAGAGTTAATTGGGGGCCAGGGAGAAAAATGCAACAATGAATGACTGGAAACCCTAAGTCTCTGTAAACTTTCATTAAAATTAATAATAATTTTAAAAAAAACCTCAGAAGGGATCAGTGAGTCCTTTGATGGTCCCAATTAAGTCCTCCGTCAGGAATACAAAGTATGGTAGCTGTGGAAGAATCCTCAATATCCAGACAGTTTCTGAGTCGGGACTGTTTGCCCATTGTGAATTGCATACAGCTGTTCATTTCCTTTTAATAGTAATAAGAGTTGCTTTACATTGTTCTGACTTGTTCAGGCACTGACTAGGAGGATATGATGTTTACACAGCAATTCATATTAGTTTTAATTCCCTTTTTCATGGCTTCCGGGTTGTCTAGAAATTGAGACCCACCTGTGAATACTATCCAAATCTGGCCTAGTGCATCTGCTTTGGCGCAAAAAAGCAGGGTCTGAAATAAGCTAATGCATCCTAAATTTGGTGTCGTCCTATACAAGGATAATATTTAAAATAATTTTAATAAAGGATGCGTAACAAAAATGGCTGGAGAAAGAAAGGACTATTACACATAAAACCTGATGGCAAAGATTTTATTAGGAAAAGTTACAAGTGAGAACTAGAAAAAAGAAAAATGAAGGCAAATAAAATGTAAAAATACTTTAGCATTTTTTGTTATGTTTAAAAAGGAACTCTACTGGTATAATGTTACTTGGAGAAGGACACCATGCTTGGAAAAGTGGACAGATGGCGCAGGAGAGGAAGACTCCGGATGAGATGGATTGATACAGATGGTTGGTGTGTTGGAATTAGTGAGACTGGCTCAGGACAGGGAAGGGTTGAGAGCTGCTGTACATTGGGTTGCTATACATCATAGGCGACTCAATGGCACATAACGACAATAACATACTATGACAGGTTTGTAAGCAGGAGTGGCATCCACTTCCTAAACAACATGCCTCTGGAAACTCTATGAACTTTGATAAATGTTGACAGTTGTAGAGGGGCTTCAGGCCTTTTGTTCATAAGGTCACTATGAGTTGTGCTCGACTTGAAGGCAATCAACAACAACTGGTATATTATTTCAAAACATCTATCTTAGCATGATAGCTAAACTCTAGTGGTCTACTGGTTATAAGCTGTACTGCCAACCCCAAGGCACAAGGTTTGAATCCACTAAAAGCTCTGACGGAGAAAGATGGACAACCTATGCACTTTACTGCCTCTGAAAACCCACTGCAGGGTTACTTTGCTTTTTGACAACCTATTTTGTGTATGATAGTTACCAAGCAGGGGTAAGGGGGGAAAATACTAGAAGTAAAATAATTAGCCCTTATAAGGATCTTAAAATTAGAGTAAAATTAACGGGCTTAAGTATATCAGAGATGATGAAGATGGCACAGGAGAGGGAAAGGTTCAGAGTTGTTGAATAGCAGTGGACTTGAAGGAACTTAAGAACAGTAACATATTACCTCAAGTATTTACATTTCAATAGATCTTTTTTCAGGCCTAGAAACACAAGACTTCGGTGGTGTTATGGTTGAAACCTACTCACAGCTGATCGACCATCCAGCAAGTCTTCAGAGGCAGTAAATTGGGAGTTCTAGTAACCTAGTGGTAAGAAGTTGTACTGCTGACCCAAAGGCACACAGTTCAAATCCACCACCTGTTCCACAAGAGAAAGACGGGCAATCAACTTACAATTTACTGCTTCTGAAAACACACTGGAAGATCAGCTAAGAGTCAGTTCCAACTACAAAATCTCACATGAAGATAACTACCCATCTTTCTCCTAAAGAGCAGCTGGTGGATTTGAACCAAGTATCTGTGAGTTGAAATCACAATATTTTACCAGAAAGCCACCAGAGCTCTCAAATGTTGGTGTAGTCAGCAGTAAATACACTGATATTTAAATATTATCAATTATCACACTGAAAAGTTCATTGCCTTATTCTTTAACTTAAGATTGCTTACTCACATTGGCATCTCAAAAATGATCATTATACTTCATTCTGTTGTGATAAAACCCAAAGTTCAGAGAGAACATCTAAGAGTGCTCATGTCTTTCTAAACCGCAAATGTTCCTACGTGGATGTCATCCGTTCCTTCCTTTTTACTTTTTCACAGTCTTCTACTTCCATTACTAGCACCCTTGGTCAACATAAGCACTTTAACATGTCACTTTCAGCATTGTTGCAATAAAGAGACCAGCCTAAATGATTTTATAAGCTCACTAAACCATAATTCTAAAACTAAGTCCCGCCAAAACAAATAGGGTTTCTCTCATTTACTGTATATATTTGTTGCCTGGAATATACCCCAAGAAATGAGATGGGGAAACATACGGAGACTTGTACACCAATGTTCATGGCATTATTCACCATCACAAGAACATGGAAACAGCGTAAATGTCTAAACACAATTGAATGGATAGAGAAATTATGGTACATTCACATGGTGCAATACTTTGCAGAATGCAGGAGCAATGATTTTGTAAATCACTACCTAACTTGGGAGGGTCTGGAGAGCATTATGCTAAATGAACTTGGTCCCACAAGGACAAATACTACAGAAGACCATTATTGTAGAATATGTATGAGGATCCAAGGGGTGAGAGAGGGAGCAGAGGGATGAGGATGGGTGGCGGAGTTAATCACAGGGTCGCACAATTTAATGGAGGGAGGGAAGTGTAGATAAAGGAAATGGGAAAAACCTGGTATGAAAAATAATGTATACAAACTTTGTAAGTTAACCAGTATAAAATTAAAATTCTACTTATTTTTATATTTATATATGTATTTTTAAAGGCCTTTTGGCTTGCCTTCAGCAAGTCAATATATGATAAAGGGAGGTGGAGACAATTTCTAGTATCAGGAAAGATGTTTTAACTGGCTATTAGAACACGAACTCAAAACTCATCACCATCAAACTGGAACTAACTCAGAGTGTATCCTCCAGCAGGTTTTTTTGAGACTGGAAACTGCACTGGAAGAAATTGTACATCATTCTTCCATAGAGTTGCTACTGGACTCAACTGCCGGAGAGGCGTGACCTTTGGGTTAGCAGCCAGCTCCCTACGGACTACAAAAAAATATACATCCATATATGTATGTATGTGTAGATATGCATGTGTATGTACACACACACGCAACACACACTCTTACTTAGCTTACTATCTTGTTATGTGGCATATCAAATTTATAATAGCAAAAACATCTACTATTTGACCATTTTGTGCATTAACTTAGGATAATTAACACAAGTCCTAAAACACGTCTGCAAAACCTCTCACGTCTATCAGGCTTGCTGTTGAAGCCGTAAGCCCTCCAGAGGGACTTCCACTGGTTCCACAATCAGAGTCACTGCTGCAGCACTTCACAGGAAGGTGACTGGGCTATTTTGAGGGTATCCTTTTGAGAAATGCCCATGAGTAGCAGAGGACCCACGGGGAGGTTGCTACTGCTGTTCCCCTCTACTCATGTGACCTGGAATGACCAAGTCCTGCAGCAGGAAAGGGCTGCGGGTAATTCAGGGCTTGAGGGCTGCAGGAGAAGTTGGCTGTCCCCTTTTCCTTTGCAGCCCAAGCTGCTGAGCTCATCTGAACAGCTGTTAGTCTCTAGGCTTTTGGCCTCAGATTCCAAGGCCGCCAAGACCAGCAGCAAACTGCTCATTTCCATGGAGTCCTTCCCCGCCGGTAGCATGGCTGCAGAGAGGGTGACTGTGTAGGGTATGAGCTCAGGCAGCACTTTCCGCTAACCATTTTGATCCCAAGGTCCAACAATTGCCTGATCCAAACTATGCCTCTAACCTCGCCACAGAGGCCCAAGGTCCACTTGATTATCAGCCCTGATGACAAGGGCTTGGGGTGCACAGCACACTGGTGTTGGGGCATAGCAGCTCTGAGGGTCTAGGCTCTGAGGCTTCCTCTTACAATACTAATTTTGCATAATGACCTGGTTTTTAGAACCTAACCACGTGGCTAAGTGAAGATTGTCATATATATATATATATACACACACACATATATATACATATATATATACATACATACATATATATACATACATACATATACATACATATATATACATATATATATATATATATAACAAACAAAGAGTATTAAAGTTTTACGAAAGCTTTAACGTAAACACCTATTGGTGACTATAAATGTTATTTAAACTTTCTTCTTTGTCCTTGTGAAATAATCTCCATCTCACATACTCTAAGCAAAAGGCCAGGAGGGACCAGTCCTTGGTGAAGAACATACGCTCAGAAGGGTAGAGGGACGGTGCAGGAGAGGAAGATTCCAGATGAGATGGACTGATATAGTAACTGGGGAAGGTGTGTAAGAGTCAGTGAGACTGGCTCAGGATAGGGCAGGCTTCAGAAACTGTTGTACACAGGGTCACTGTGAGTTGCAGGTAACTCGACGGGAGACAACAACAACATGTAACTAACAACATATAACTATTCCAATGCCCTTGCCTCCATAGGAGGTCGTTTAAAAGAATGTCAAATTTCAAAAGATTTTAACACATGATTCAATGGTTGGTTCATTTCTCTCTCTCATACTCATACGCATATGCACAAACTACTTCTAAAAAATAAAATAAGAAGCGAAAAAATATACATTTGAGGATAAGCATAAAAACGTTTAGAATTGTACAAAACAAGAGCATGCTACTAGTGAGTGGCCCAAATCCAAAACAAAACAAAAAAGGTGCCAACCATAAAAAGAAAGTGAATTTAAACATTAAGTAAGAAGCCATACAGTAAGACCATCCTATTAAACATCTTTCTTACATTTTAAAATTTTTACTAGAATACTGGAAAACTGACAGTTCCCTAAGTGAAGGCAAAGTATTTAACTATATTCTTAAGCTTAAATCAAAGTATAAAAGGATTGCAGACACAACCCAGGAGAAGCACTGGGTCAGGAATGCAATCTCTATTAATTAGGTATCCCAGCTGGGCAGTGGGCTTGCAGCTGTTAACTTGATCAATGACTTACCTAAATGTCATCTCTACTGATTCGCTTATAAATTACCAGCAAGTGAGACTAATGTACAGGTGCTAATTTATTTAAACTGTTCTCTACAGTTCTACATAGCTTTATAAACTGCATCTGGCACCTAATGTTAGCTGTCAGTTGTACTTAGACATGCCTGTCCTAACGACTCTGTTCATTAGAAGTGAGCACAAATTATGAAATATTGTGAAAAATGATACATCAAATGGAATGGGCACAGCAAATCAATTAGAGAAACTTCATACAGCATATTCACACTTAGGAGAATAAAACATTCTGGTTTCAGAATGAGGTCTATAATACCAATTAAAAAGTAATTGGTAGACTTCGGCAGTGTTATATATCAATTTGCTGGCTTTTTTCCTGAAATTCTAAAGTAAGGTAGAACTTAACTTTTAATTCTCAAAGACATTAGCCAATGCAATTGAAATCCTAAATTCATAATATTTAAAATAAATGAAATGTCTCTAACATCATAATTGGTACATGCTTAGTACAAAAAGTAAAATACAAACCCACTATCAGGCATCAAGTTTCGCCTTTTTTTATGGTGTATAGCACAATTTCAAATCAAAGAATTTGACGGCACATGTAAAAGGATTAAGAGGTGTTATAAAATGAAACAGAATGGCAATAATTATAACCCAAATTTTCTCTGGCAACACAACAACGAGTTATGATATCTACATAATCTTCATGGGCTCCAATGGCACTATTTTTACCTGGCCACCCGTTAGCCACGTCATCACTATTTGAGGAAAGCTGTTTCTGCCCCATATAGTTAAACATTTATGGGACTTAATTCTTACTGTTTCCATGAACACAGAATCTTTTTTGTTCACAAAATAACTGCTTTACACTGAAAGATATAACCCACTAAGCTCAATGTTCCAGTTGACAGAGTTCTTCTAACAGTAATATAACAGCCAAAAATACTTTCTACACATTACTCAATCCTTTGCAGTCACCTATGAAAAATTTACAGCACAGAACTTGAGAACCACAGCATGAGGATTTATTTTTAAAACATTTATAAACTTAGTAGACAGTACATACAGTCTGACAATTATACTACCACATTGAAAAAAATTCATACCTTACTAAAGACACAAGTTAGCAATTAGTGTGTATTTAAAATATTTTCTGCCCTGCACTTTCACACACTTTGGACTGTTAGAGGCCCTTGTTTTTTTTCTCCTGTCAAATCTTTTTGCCTATTATCCACACACCATGGCAGTTTGGTGCCTAAGAACAGATCCCTTTTATCAGTAAAATTGGGCAAAAATAATTTTGACATGCAGAAAAAGACATTTGACCAACTTCTCTTCAATAACTGTTAATTCCGACTTCATACAAATTTAGTAAACAAACTGAGCACTATATATAGCAAAGTAATTATGAAAAAAGAAGGGAAAAAAACATTATCTCTGAGATATATTACACTATAGCCTTAATATTGTACACTATAGCCTTGATTTGGAAGCAGGAGTGACTTCCACTTCCTAAATAACATGCCTCTGGAAACTCTATGAACTTTGATAGATGACGACAGTTATTGAAAGGCTTTAGGTCTTTTGTTCATAGGGTCTCCGTGTGTCGTGCTCGACTTGACGGCAATCAACAACAATGCCGCCTTAATAATAGATCTGCTAAGTAAAATAGTATGAAATTAAGTATTTACAATAACAAGTAGCATTATTTTACTTATGTTTTACCTGTCTTATTTGGTTTTTGTCAGTTTTTTCAAAGCAATGCATATCTGTGCTTTTTGAAAAAGCCTTATTAAGTAAGGAAACACTAACAATATAACATCACAACTACAATTTTCACATATAATTTTTCCATGCTATACTACTCCATGAGTTCTGATCTCTACCTGAGCTCAACATTCTAAATGAAGTTGTAAATTTAGAAATCAAGGGGAAAGACCCATGAAGAACTGACATAGATGACATAAATTTGTGGGTTTTACTTAGTAAGAAGGGCATATAGGTCCTCATTCAGAACCTAATGGCTCTCAGTTTTAATTCACATGCTTAACAAGTTTAGTTATGCTGGCAGATTAGAAGGCAGGTGAGTGCGGCTCGAGGCAGACACACAGACATTAAGACATCTTGACAGGAAAGGAGATGACAAGACTCAGAATAGCCAGATCATTTTGAATCGGGGCAAGTATGTACTACAAGTTACTCAGTCAGAGGGATAGCAGAATTTAACAACCAGACCAGGAATTAAAATCTTACAGCTTTCTAATGTTAAAATTATAATCATTATTTAGAATGTTAAGAAGACTGCAATTTCTTTTTAGAAAGAGTTAGAAAAAAACGAATCTTTGAGAATGTGGAAAGAACAAAGACTTCTGAAACAGAAAATTCTTGTTTAGCTTTGGTTTTCTGAACAATAAAAGAAAAAGTAATTTCTAACATATATCAGGTCTCTAAATACTTTTCTTAGAAGTGGTGGCAGTATTCATTGCAAATGATAATTAAAAATTTTTCTGCACAGCTACCCTGGGCAACTTTGCTAAGGCCACCTTTGATGCCATCTCAAAGACCTATAGCTATCAGACCCCAGATCTCTGGAAAGAGATGGTGTTCACGAAGTCTCCCTACCAGGAATTCACAGATCATCTTGTAAAGACTCACACCAGAGTCTCCGTGCAGAGGACTCAGGCTCCAGCTGTGGCCACCACCTAGTGAATTTTCTATAACAAATAAAGTGAATTATGCTCTTAAAAAAATTTTTTTTTCTTTCATTTGGAAAAGTCTATTTCATGGAATATCTAAATTCTAATGTTGGATAAGAAAGAGAAATTATGATATCAAGTTTGAACTTATACACCTAAAAATTTGTATCTAATAAAAATGCACTTCAATTTCTAAGTGTATAATAATTATTCTTTCAAAGGTTATTTTGTAAGTTTAAAATAGTTTCTTGATTTTAGCTATCAAATTATGTATTTTTTATCTTAAAGGAAAAAAACTTAAAGATAAAAATACTTAAGGAAATGCTAATTAACTCATCAGCTCTATAGTTTCTTACAGTTTACACTGACAAATAAATAAAAAAAATTAATTTCAAACATAAACGAAAAAAAAAAAAAACCCAGTAATGGGTATAATATACTTTACTGAAAACAGTTGTCACTGTCTTCTAGCGCTTTTCTTTCTCCTCATATGGCAAAGGACTTCATTAAATGTACTATAATGCCAAAAGACTTAACTGATAGGAAATGTGAGCATATCAATCACTTTCAAGAAAGTCCAACATAGTTGCAATTATGTCACTGGTGGGAAAGAAAATGGTAACACTCATTTCCCTATAAATTACTCCATGTAAAGCTAGGTGAGATAAAATGGGTGGGTACCTAAAAGAAGGATGCAATCTGCAGTTTACTTAATTAACTAACAATATAACAACTACTCAAAGAGTATTTCAGACTATTCAACATTCAGGTGGTATGGGAGGTTTGTACAACAAAGGCAACTAGAGAACTAGTGAATGATTCAGGTTCTTGTAGATATTATTTATTACTACTAAGAGGAATGAAATAAATACACATTAATATTAGCACATATCATTTTTATTGAAGATAAAATGGAGTAACAGAAATAAAACTTAAATTATGTTAGTTATTGATACTCTAAGGCCTCTCCTAATTCCAGGTCTTTCCAAATTGTCACTTAAGTGATAATAAATTTACCAAAAATAAAGATCAATTTAATAACAAATTTCTACACATTTTACATCTATATCCTCATCGCACAAGTAATGAGGATCTTCAGCTCAGTTTAGTTTTTACATATTTTATATAAGGGTCAATTCAAAGGCAGAAAGTTTAAATCTATCAACTGCTCCTAGGGAGAAAAATGGGCAATCTCTTCCAATGAGATGTACAGCCTCTGAACATGTAGAGAGTCAGCTATGAGTTAGTTTTGGCTTTATGGCAATGACCTGAGTTGATACCCTAAATAATCAGTGAAATGTTTTTCACAGTCTTTTATGATTTCATGATTTCATTGGCTAAATATAAGGCAGATTATTAGGTTTCATTAGTCAAATGTAAAAAATAAATAAAATCATTTGATTTACATGTACACAAATATGTAATTTTATAAGTACAAGAAGACTATCACATTTATAGTCCTGTCAAACATCTCCTCTCTGGAAGCAGTTCTACATTTTGAGAACCAAAGCTAAACATATTATTTAAAAATTTAAAGATATTTTAATATATATGAAAAGTTTTTAGCCTAGGTTTTGAAGAAGTGGTTGAATGAAATTATACAGCATGTCTATTCTGCTATAAAATTTATCCCCATGAAAATAATTTCACTCATCTCAAACTAATATTCTAACTAAAGATCTATGCAATGAATTACCCGCTTGAAAAAAACAGAATCCATTTTTTAATGTACTTATATTATGAACATCTTTACCGCCTCAGGCAGAATTACAAAACTGCTGAATGATTCTGTTTCTCAAGGTAAATATACTCTGCATACACACACAGAAAAAAAGTGGTTAAGAACTGCTCAAAAACACCTTAATTAATATCTTGGTAAGATATTCCTCTTGCTGCTGAGAACACTCAGGTCATAAGATGGTAAAGAAGGAGAAGTACAGACGGTAAATAAAGAGAATTAAAAAGAGCCAAGACCAGACCAAAACAACACACAACTTACTCACACAGAGTAGCCCTGGCTCTGGTAGTTTCACTGTTATTCCAAACATTTTAATGCCAACTCTTCATTAATTCTCCCAAAAACAAACAAAAAAAACCAAGGAAAGAAAGAAAAGAGGACGTAACACTTACTGACCCTTGTTATAAAACCAGTATTATTACCCTGATACCAAAATCAGATTATATTGCAAGAATAGTGGATTCAGGTCAGTATCAATTATAAATAGAACGCAAAAATCCTCAACAAAATATTAGGAACCTGAATCCAGACATATAAAAAAAGGATTATATGTCTCTGAAATGTAAAGTTAGTTTAACTTGTGAGAATCAATCAATGTTCTATACTACAGCAATAGGTAAAAGGACAAAACTATACAATCACCTTAACAGATATAGAAAGAACGATTTAGGGGGGAAAATCAACACCCTTATGATAAAAAGAAAAATACTTCAAAAAACTAAGAATAAAAAGGAACTTCTTCAACATGATAAAAGACATCTCTAAAAAAACCAATGTTATAGACCATCAAGATGGAACTGACTTATAGCTGCCCCTCCAGCGAGTCTTTAGGGCCAGTAAATTGCACAGGAGGAGACTACCTATTATTCTCTCATGGAGAAGTTGGTAGACTCGAACTGTGTTCTTTCGGGTTGACAGTCCACCTCTACCACTAGGCCATCAAAGTTCCCTATGAAACATCCATCAGTAGACTAAATTCTTTGTTACAAAACTAAACATCATCTTACCGTATCACTCAGTAACCATGCTGCTAAGTGTTTACCAAAATGAGTGGGACTCTTATGTTCACACAAGTTTGGGAGTAGGGAATTGTGCTGCCAATACAAAGACTGACAGTTCACATCCATCAGAAAGGCAATCTCCTCCTATAAGATTTACAGCCTCTGAAAATCCACTGGGGTTGGTTCCAACTTGATAGCAATGAACAATATTATAGAAAATGTCCAGAAGTTCCTCACGGGTAGTTTAAAATGTGTAGAGTTTAAGTAATCTACAAAGACTGAAACTAGACTAGTGGTTGGTGGCTAAGTCCATTAGGAGTTGCACTGCTAACCCAAAGGTGGTATCTTGCTGGCAGTCTGAATCCACCAGGGGCTCCAAGGGAGAATGATGGACAGTCTATTCCCATGTGATTTATAGTGTCTCCTCCTCTTCTAGAAGTGGAGCAATACCTGCACTATCTATGATGAAACAGAATATACTTTTCTTACTATCACTGTTAGCACCAAAGCCAGTGTTTTAATCCACTTTAGAATATAATCTAAATTTTCAAAGTGACATCGTGTTCTACATGATTTGAGAATACCATCAGAACTCTATTCCTGTACCACTCTTGCATTTTTATATTCTGGATAAAAGTGTTATAATTATGTGTCATCAAGTCAGAACCACAGCTGACCCTCCACCACTTACTGCAAAAGATTAAACACTTTAGCCTTCAATATGGATTGTATCTCAATATCAAGAAAACAAAAATTCTCACCACTGAACCTATAGGCAACACAATAATAAATAAAAGATTGAAACTGTCAATGAATTAATTTTACTTGGATAAACAATCAATAAAATTGGTACAGGATGTCAGGAGATCAGGAGAGAACAGTGCACTGGCAAAGTCTGCAGTCAGGGACATCTCCAAACTACTGAAGAGCAATGATATGTTTAAGAACTAAGGTATGCCTGATTCAGGCCATAGTCTTTTCAATCACCTGCTATGCATCTGAGAGCTGAACAATGAATAAAGATGGTAGAAGAAGAATTGATGTCTTTGAGCTGTGGTATTAGAGAAGTGTACTGAATGTCCCATGGATTGCCAAAAGAATAAACTGATACATCATAGAGAAGGCGCAGCTAGAGTGTTCCTTGGAGGCAAAGATGATAAAGCTTCATTTCACATACTTTGGACATGTTGCAAAGAAAGGCTATTCCTTGGAGAGGGGCATCATGCTTGGAAAGGCAGAGGGATGGTGAAAGAGGGGGAAAACTTCAACCAGATGGACTGACACAGTGACTGTAGCAATGGGTTCAAGTATGTCAGAGACTGTGAAGATGGCACAGGACAGGACAGGGTTCAGATCTGCTGTCCACAGAGTCACTATGAGTTGTACCCAATTCGATAGCACAAAAGAACAGTGGTCACACTGTATTGCGTCCATATCATCCTAAGACTCAAAAAGAGGGCAGAGATGTGAGAGCTACAACCTCAAAAAGTCAACACCTAAAAGGTAAGAAATACTACTTATTTCGTTCAAGTCAAAATGGTAATCTAGGGTCTAAAAGAAATACTTCAGTAATATTTACAAGTAGTTTGGTAAACTTTATAAAAAGATATTTAAAGTTAGGATTTAAATGTAAATGTATAAAATCTTACTATCACTAATATAAAATACTAAATTTATACAGATATTAATCAGTTAAATAAAAAAAGGATGTGATTTTTTTAAAAAAATGAGAACTTCAACGTTTATTGTAACTTTCAGTACCTTGGGAGATCTATTTAAATACTATTATTAAGTATTACTACTTTTATTAAGAGAGTTCTGGTAGGTGAGTGGGGGGAAAGTTGCAGTGCCAACCCAATGGCATGTGGTTTGAATCCAGCTTCTGAAATCTCACTGGAAGGCCAGTTATATTTCATAACACTTTTATATAAAAAGAATAAAAAATGCAATAGTAGTACAGGAATAGAGTTCTAACGATATTCTCAAATCATTTAGAACGTGATCTCATTTTGAAAATTTAAATATATTCTAAAGTACATTAAAACACGGGCTAAGGCTTACTTATGGGATATCTTACATAGGAAACTAAATTTTAATTACCATCTGCTTTATCATTTAGAACGAAAGCATAGTTCTAAGAAGGTAGAATAGGATAAACATTTCTAAACAGTACATAAGCATGCCTAGTGCTTTTATCATCTTTAATCAAGGAAAGTATCTAATTCTAGCTAATTCTTAGAAGTCAAAACATTTTATAATGCTTCACATAAGAGCAGCATCTCTCCTCCTAATCTGCAATGTAGTCTTTTTCCTTATTCTGACAGTTTGATTAAAATTTACATGGTGATAAGAGGCTCTTGTACTTTTCATATCGATAGTAACTCTAAAGTAATTACTTTCCCAAGAAAGAAACTGCACTTACATCAATGTCCTCTTGGGTGAAAGTTTCTGGGTCTTCTCCCATCATGTTGGCTAAATGTCTCGTTCCTATCTTGAACTCTTCAATCTGCTTTTTAATAAAATCCACTGTGTACATTTCATGTCTTAAGGCTGGAACATTTTTCTTTGTCTTTAAAACTGTGACATGTTTTAGTCTTAATATCTAAAAGAAAATATTAAAGACAGATTTTTAAGCTAAATAGCCATTTTATAAGCCATCATCTTTAAACAAACCAAAACTTCAAACAGTTGTCTTTTTTTATTATGGTACTCGGTTTACAAAAGTCTAGAAACAAGCTAAAAGATCTTAAGGACGTTATTAGAAAGTGTCTTTTGTTCCAAAGTTTGCTTAACATCATGTGTTTATAAAGTATGTTTGAGTATTAGCATTTTGATACATTAAAAAGAAACATCTCTAAGTGATAGGCTATCTCCTTTCTCTGCTATAAAAGGTGGTAAAATGGTTGAACTTAATGGTTCAAACTCACCCCGTTGTACGGCAGAAGGTTGTCGGTAAGTGCTGTCTGCTGAGTCATGTACAACTCACGGCAACAATCTGAACAACAGATCTGACCCCATCCTATCCTGTGCCAACCTCATCACCTCTGACACACTGAACCCACTGCTGCAGTCACTCTAACAGTCCATCACATTGAGGGTCTTCCTCTTTTGCTGACTCTCTGCCTTTGCAAGCATAACATTGTTCTCTAATAGCCTCTCCTCATAACATGCCCAAAGTATGAGACAAAGCTGCTCCATCCCTGCCTGCCTCTTAGGAGCACTCTGCCTGCACTCTTTCCAAGATATGTTTGTTCTGCTGGCAGTCCATGGGATATTCAGTGCTCTTCTCTAACACCCCAGCTCAAAGGTATCAATTCTTCTGTCACACTTATTCACTGTCCTGCTCTCATGTGTATAGCAAGTGCTACAGAAAGAAGGCTAGGCAATTTGCTTCCATTAAGATTACAGCAAGAAAGTCCTATGGAGCAGTTATGCTCTGTAATAAATGGAGTTGCTCAGAGTCAGAACTGACTAGACAGCAAAGGGTTTGGCTCCTTTGATTTTCTTTAATAATTTATGCATTTGATACTAATTGAATGTCAAGCAAGTTGACATGATACATATGGATTAAGAGTAAAATGATATTTCTTTTAAAAAGGCAAATATACATGCAGACATAAAACAGCAAGCAGAAGACTGCTGAGTAAGCAGGAATGTACTTGGTAAGAGAATCCTTACACTGTGGTTATTAACCTTGTGTTAGGATACAAAATATGGTCTTATAAAAACAGATTTAGCTTAGCTTTAGGCTTTATTCTAGAATTCTATAGTTCTTAGATCAAACTGAAACAGGGAAGAAATTCTTCATTAAACTTTGAGAATATTTCTTATCATTGATCTGACTCAATGGTCTCTGTAAGAAACTATTGTTAGAAATAGGAACGTTGTTGTTATGTGCCATTGCGTTACTTGAGACTCATAGCAACCCTATGTACAAGAGCTCTAAATGCCATTCTATCCTGTGCCAACCTTGCCGCCTCAAACGCACTCATTACCACCACTCCAGTCACAGAATCAATCCATCTCATCGAAGGTCTTCCTCTCCTTCGCGGCCCCCCCACCCTGCCAAACATGATGTCCCTCTCCAAGGACCAGTCCCTCTTTGCAACATGCCCAAAGTATGTTCAGACGAAGCTTCAGAATCCTTGACTCCAAGGAGCATTCTGGCTTTACCTTCTCCAGGACAAATCTGTTTGTTCTCCTAGCAGTCCACGGTATATTCAACACTCTTCTCCAGCACCACAGCTCAAAGGCATCAATTCTCTTTCTATCATTCCTATTGACTGTCCCACTCTCTGATGCATAGCAAGTAACTGCGAAGACTACAGCCGGATCAGGCTCACCTCATCCTCCAGCCTGACATCGTTGCTCTTCAGTACTCTTGAGAGGTCCCTCACAGCTGACTTTCCCAATGCAATTCGTCTCTTGATTTCCTGGCTGCTGTGACCAAGAGTGTTGACTGTGGAGCCAAGTAAACTTAAACTGTTAACTATCTCAATCTCTTCACCATCCAAACTGATGCTGCCAATTGACCCAGTGGTGAGAATCTTTGCCTTCTTGACACTAAGCCACAATCCATATTGAAGACTGCAGTCATTGACCTCCTGCAGCAAGCAAGCGCTTCAGGTCCTCCTCAGTTTCAGCAAGCAGGGTTGTGTCATCTGCATAACACAGGTTGTTGATGACTCTTCTACCAATCCTGATGCTACATTCCTCCTCGTACAGCCCAGCATCTCGGATGATCTGTTCTGCATACAGATTGAAAAGGTATGGAGACAGAATATATCCTTGACGGACTCCCTTCTTGATTTTGAACCATGTAGTGTCTCCTTGCTCTGTTCTGACTACTGCCTCTTGGTCCAAGTATAGGTTTTGCATTAGCACGATCAAATGTTCTGGGATTCCATTCTTTTCAGAGTCAGCCATAGCTTATTGTGATCCACACAGTCAAAAGCCTCTGCATAGTCAATGAAGCACAGATAGACATTCTTCTGGTATTCTTTGCTTTCTGCCAAGATCCATCTAACATTAGTTATAATATTCCTAGAGGAACATTACCATACTTTTAAAATATATAATCATATCACACTTATTACTGTTGGTCCTTTGGCCATCCACTTCAGAAATAGCAGGCCTCTGAAAACCCTAGGTACAACAGAACACTCGCAGACTAACAGAAAGGACAGGACAGAGCAGAGTTTAGGGCTGTTGTACACAGGGTCGTTATGAGTCACAAGCGACTCGACAGCACATAAGAACAACAACAACAACAACAATCCCATTAATACCCCAGGTATTAATATTCCATCCTCAATATATTGTGTTAACAAACCAGTAAAACATCTTAAAATGACATTTAGCTGTCACTCAGTAGCAGGATATATCTAAAGCTGATCTTCATGATATTTTACTTTTCTCAAGATCTTAAAACGTATGGTTCTCACTTTTGGTCACCCTTTCCTGTGATGGGAGTATAGTTGCACTGTTAGCCCAGAGGCTGCAGTTCTCTGGCAGTGTGAATCTATCAACAGCTCTTCAGGGGAAAGATCGTTCATCTCCTTCTGTGCAAGTTACAACCTTGGAAACCCACTGGAGGGTCACCTATGAGTTGGTTCGGACTTGACAGCAATGAGTTCAAGCTTCGGCCTCTTCCAGCAGCTTTTAACACTCTTAAAACAATATTTAGGTTTTTTAAGGCTATGATCAGCAGGCAGAAAGCAATGCTACCAAGCCAAAGGTGGGTAACTGTAATCCGCAGCCCTCCAGCCTGTCTTTGTTTTTGGTGAAACATTCTTCTAGGCTGCACAGCCCTGGCCTGTCCACTTGCTGTATAGAGAGGAAACTCGTGGTTGCTGTGAAGCTGATGTGTCAAACGAGAGACATGGTGGTCAGTGTTTGGTGGAGCTCCTTGATTAAAACAAGCTTGGAAGCAGGAGTGGCATCCACTTACAAAATAGCTTGCCTCTGGAAACCCTATGAACCTGGAGAAAGGGCGAAAGTTATACAAGTGTCCAGGTCTTTCCTTCAAAGGGTCACTATGATTCGCCTACGACTCGATGGCACTTAACAACAACAACAACAACAAGAAGGCTAAGATCTTAGTAACCCATCTTCCACACATCATCACTAGCACTCCCTGTTCCTGCTCCATTACTTGTGGAATCATACATTCAAAAGACTTTACAAGGGGAGCTCTGGCGGCCTAGTGGCAAGAAGCTGCACTGCAATCCAGAGGCGCACGGTTCAAATCCACCAGATGCTCTGCCGGGAAAGGAGGGACAATCTCCTCCTGTACCAGTCAGATCCAATTTGACAGTACACACACACACACATAATAATAATAATAATAATAATAATAATAATAATAATAATAATAATAATAATAATTTACAGCTGTGGTGCTGGAGAAGAGTATTGAATGTACCATAGACTGCCAAGAAAACAAACAGATTCATCCTAGAGAGGGTTAACCAGGTTACTCCTTGGAGGCAAGGATTCTGGGGCTTCATTTGACATACTTTGGACATGCTGTAAGGAGGAACAGGTCCTTGGAGAGGGACATCATGCTTGGGAGGGTAGAGGGACAGCGCAGGAGGGGAAGACCCTCTAAGAGGTGGACTGATTCAGTGACTGGGATAATCGGGATGGGTGTGTCAGAGGCAATGCGATTGGCACAGAATAGAGCAGGGTTTAGGGCTGTTGTACATAGGGTCGCTATGAGTCGCAAACAACTCGATGGCACATAACAACAACAATAACAGAAGATATAAAACAGAAAGCTAAATTAAAGTAGGGAGCTCCAGTGGCTTGGTGGTAAGGAATTGCACTGCCAATGCAGAGGTGATGGTTGTTGTCTGGTGCCGTTGAATCAAGTATGACTCATAGTCACCCTATGAACAAAAGATCTGAACTTTTTTCTATCCTGTGCCATCCTCACATGTCCAGATACACAAGAGCCCACTGTAGCAGTCATCGCATCAATCCACCTGGTGTAGTCTTCCTCTTTCATTGACCCTCCATCATTCCCAACATCATGTCCTCCTCCAAGGAATAGCCCCTTTTAGCAACACGCCCAAAGTATGTGGGGTGACAATTTGCTAAGTGATTAGTCTGTATCCTACAGGGGATTGGTTGGTCTGCTATCTGCCTAAGAAGCTTGAAATTCACCCAATATGGTTGGTTCCAATAATTAAGTCACACCCTGATAATGACAAATAGTTTAGCTATGTAAGTAGTTAATCTCACCAAGGTTTTTGTGGGATTTCTTGATCAATAAAAGCCTGGAAAGGAGCAGATCCTTTTGACCTAGGACTCCTATGCTGAGAACCTCCTAGACCCAAATGAAAGTTCTGTACTAAACTGGAAACACGGATAGCACTTAAGACTAAAATAAATGAGAGCAAGCACAGCAGAACCAGGTAATAGAAACAGCTGCAGTGTAATAGAATAGTAGGAACCATGAGACCAGTGATAGATGAGTTGGCAAGTGAAGATGATTATGGCAGTGGCAGAGCTGACTCCACAAACAAAGCTGGTGACCTCCACCAAGTTACCAACAGAGCCTTGTAAAGGAGAAGTGGCTGCTTGAGCTCATGTAGACATCGGTCCAAGCAGAGCAAGTGGCAGCATGGAGAATGAGCTCACTTGCCTGCGGTAGCAGCAGATAAGCCTACCTATGCTCAAGGCTGGAATGTTAGGACTGAGAAGAGGCCTGTAAGGTTGAGAGAGACATCATCTGCAAAAGAGAGGTTCCAATATACAGTACAAAGAGATTGTCCAGTAAACAGTTTTACCTCGAGATCTCTCATAGCCATTGTCCCAGGACTGCCACAAAACTGCTGGCTGGGAATTATTAGTCCTGGAGACCAAACCCAGACAAGAATAGCCACAGAAACAGACTAAGGAAAAGAGAAAGCAGTCATACTTTATCTACTGTTAGCTATTAACACTTAGTGTTATTACTCAGTGTGCACATCCAGTGGTACAAGAAGCAGCGCTGCAATGCTGAAATCCACCAGGTTCAAATCCACCAGGTGCTCCTTGCGAGAAAGATGAGCAATCTCCTCATGTGATTAGCTGTCTCTGAAAACCACCTGGAAGGTCAGCTATGGGTCGGTTCCGATTTGACAGTGCACAGTAACAATTTGGAAAGGGTGAGCACATTTCCCTTTTAGACATAAGCAAGTTCCACTTCCACAATGCAAATGGGAGAACTGATGGGGATAAAGAAAACCAAACCACTCCCACTGCCATCAAGTCAATTCTAACTCAGCAATCCTAAAGGACAGAGTAAAACTGTCATCCTCAGGCTTTCCAGACTATAAACTGTATGCAAGCAGACTGTCACATCTTGCTCCTGAAAAATGGCTGGTGGGGCCTAACTGCCAACCTTTTGGAGAGTAGCCAAACTCTTTAATGACTGCACCACCGGGGCTCCTCGAAGAGGACCAGTTCACCTTAAATCTGTTGCTATTCAAGGTCTTACTTTCTAGAGATAAACAGTTTCTGCTGTTTACTGTAAAAATAACATAGGTAGCATGAAGACAACTACATCTAACCTCTCTTAATTTCACAAAAGGGAGCAACGTCCACAATATCAAACCAACAACTTCCATTAAGGCCAAATATGGCCTCCATGCTCCCACATCTATTTCAACACCAAGCATGTTGCTCTATTGTTGTTGTTAAGTGTAATCCAGTCAAATATAATTCACAGCAACCCTTTAAACAACAGATCTGAACCCTGTCCTATGCTATGGCACCCTCACAGTCTCTTGACACCCTCAAGCCCACTGCTGCAGTCACTGTCCCAATCCACCTGGTTGAGGGTTTTCCTCTCCTTTACCGTCTACTGTTGTTATGTGGCATTGAGTCACTTGTGACTCATAGCGACCCGACACACAACAGTCCTGAACCCTTCTCTATCCTGTGCTAACCTTATTGTCTCTGACACATTTGCCCTCATTACCTCAGTCACCAAATCAATCCATCTCATTGAGGTTCTTCCTCTCTTGTGTCATTCCTTCACCCTCCCAAGCATGTGTCCCTCTCCAAGGACTGGTCTCTCCTTGCAACATGCCCAAAGTATGTCAGATGAAGCTTCAGAATCCTTGCCTCCAAGGAGCAGCCTGGTTTCACCATCTTGAGGATGAATCTATTCTCCTGGCAGTCCATATTCAATACTCTTCTCCGGCACCACAGCTCAAAGGGATCAATTCTCTTTGTATCATCCCTAATCTTCCAGCTTTCTGAAGCATAGCAAGTAATTGCAAAGAATATGGCTCGGATCAGGTACACTTTAGTCTCCAGACTAACATCATTGCTCTTCAATATTCTAGAGAAGTCCCTGACAGCAGATTTTCCCAAAACAATTAGTGTTTTGATTTCCTGACTGCTGATATCAAGAGTGTTGATTGTGGAGCCAAGCAAATTGAAGCTGTTAACGGTCTCATTCTCTTCATTGTCTATCATGATGCTGCACTCAGCCCAGTGGTCAAAATCTTTGTTTTCTTGATTTTGAGCTTCAATCCATACAGAAGGCTGCAGCCTTGATTTTCTGCAGCAAGTGCTTCTGGTTCTCCTCAGTCAGCAAGCAAGGTTGTGTCATCTGCTTAACACAGGTTGTTGATGAGTCTTCCACCAATCTGTCAATAGCCATACCACACAGACCTCACGGACATGGCTTCGGGGGTTTACCAGAGGAGTTAACAGCTTACAATTCAGGTTGGCAAAAGGATACAATTTAGTCAGAACAGCTTCTTAAGCTTGCTTGCAGGCCCTGTGACCTTCAGCTCCAGAGCTTCGGTCAGTGTTTCAAAGTATCTTTAGTTTTGTCAATTATGCCCTCTCCCTTAACTCCACTGCCAAACTTGGACGGAGGCCCCAGGCTGTGCTTGCTGCAGCAGTCCCAAGTCAGTTCTGTTTCAAGTTGGTTTCTGGTTCTCCACTGAAGCTGCTGCTCCTCTTGTGTACATCCTAGTCTGACTGGTGCCAAGAATCTCTAGCCCTAAAGGATATGAGCTGCAGGGTCTGCTTCTTCTTAGTGAGGTTCCCCTCTTCTGTTGCTAATCTTACTCAATTAAAACTTGATGGGATGGGAAAACGACCAATTCCTTAACAACTAGTTTATATACACCCTATTTAAGGGTCTCATCAGTCACATGGTGAAAGTCAAAGCCCGCAGCTAGGAAAATAATTCTGAACAACAAATACATGACACTATTATATATATATTTCATTTCACCAAATAATAGTAACAGCTTTTTTATGTGCCAATACTTATTTTTTTGTATGTGAACCAGGCAGATAGGACAGTGATTCAATCCTAAAAGTGCCATGATTGCTTGAGTTTTAGAGCACAACCCTTTTGTGTACACGTGTGCATGGATGTGAACAAAATTCATATATCAACACTAGAAATAAATAATATTCGTTGAATCCAGCCTACCTACTACTCTACTTTCTTTGTCAAGCACACCAGTTGTTCTTCTGTTCTCTAGATAACAGCTACTCTCAGCCTTTGTCTTTTTCCTTCATTCTGAATGATTTTTAAACCTTCACTCCATGCTTTCCATCTACCCCTCTTTGTTAATAGTGTTAATTCTGCTACTGCAGCCATTCTGAATTATTTAGTTTTGTAGATATCACTAATCTTAAAAAAATCTTTTCTCAACATTTAATTTCTTTTAAGTGTCTTTTTTTATACCATTTTATAGAGTTCTCTCTCAACCTACCATTTTTTAAAGTGCCCTTGAAAGAAAATAGCTGTGGCAAAACAATTCTTCCACTTCAATGGTTATTTCTTTGTATTGTCTTCATCTATCTTTTACACATTGTTCTCTTTCTTCTTTTGTCCTTACAACATTTCAACTTGATCACAAGCAAAAGAGCAGATTACCAGCTTGAAGATTCATTTCCTCAATTGAATTTTTCTGTGCCTGTCTAGATTTTCCAGAGTTTGTGACTCAAAGTGACAGCTTTTCTACTTCTAACATAAATGAAATTTTTAAAATAAATTTGTAAAAGCTTTTATTGCTATTCATTTAAAGACCCTTTAAGTGAGGAAGCATGGGAAAGTATGTCTCTATTTCAGTACTTTTACGAAAATCTCTTTAAAGTCTTTTCAAATATCTTTGGACAAGCTGTTTTAAGACAATGATGATCTAGGAATTAATAATATTTTATTAAAAGTTATCACAGCAGCAATAACAGGTTATTAAAAATATTTAATAAATGTTCTATAGACTCACAAAAAAATTTACATTCAGAAGGGTCTATTAATCATTTGTATACTTTACAAAGTAGGTAAGGTTGAGTGTGAAACAACCAGATCTTTAGGTAAAAACACCAAAAATTTCTTGAGAAAATGTGCTTTGCCACTATTAAGCAGCTTCCAACAAAATTTTCCACAGGTTCTATTTCCAACTGAAAAGCTACAATGAGAGAATTTTTCTAAGGCTTTGTTTTTACGGAACAGTATATACAACTTGACAGATTTATTTCTTTTTACAAAGATAATCGGTGGGTTAGACAACTATAATTTCAATCAAGCAGTCTGCTAAAGAAGCAGACACATCATGACAGACCAGTGATGTCCCAAATTTGGCAACATGCCAATACTGTATACAACTTTTATGTCGTTAGAACAGAAAGAGGTATCCTTTTAGTTTAATTGGATAAAAAAGAATTTGCTAGGTTGAAAAGGTGAAAATATTATTCTGAATAGAAAAAAATTTTA
This sequence comes from Elephantulus edwardii, assembly GCF_000299155.1. Taxonomy (NCBI): domain Eukaryota; kingdom Metazoa; phylum Chordata; class Mammalia; order Macroscelidea; family Macroscelididae; genus Elephantulus; species Elephantulus edwardii. The sequence goes on from NW_006399780.1 coordinate 13,662,115, forward strand.
AAAGTCAGATTAGAGAAAAATATATAAGGACTTGAAGAAGGGTGATTATAATAACCATCTAAAATAAAAGAAAAAATTCATTTCTTAGAGTGGTTTTGGGTTTCCAGGAAAATGGTGCAGAAAGTACATAATCCCTAATGAACATCTTCCTCTCTGTATACTGTTGCCACTACTAACTTTTTGTATACCTTTTGTAGTAGCTTTTAAAAGGTCAGTGATGCAAAGGTTAAAGTTATAGGATGCTTTAAAAAAAGTCAGCAATTTGAACTGACCAGCTGCTCCATGAGAGAAAGGTATGGCAGTATGCTCTCTTACAAATTTACAGCCTTGGAAACCTAATGACGTCACAGATGAATCAAAACTGACTTGATGACATGGATCTGGGTTGGTATTCTCCTCTCCTCATTGCTGTTTAGGTGATTAAAATCAGAATGCTATTCACACTGAGGTAAGAAAAGGTGAAATATGATTTTAATGATAATCTTATTTAGGATAAGGAGTAATGTAGAGGCGTTCACATGTGTATGTGTATGTACACACATATGCCTATATAAAAGAACTTTTCACCAGACATTTAATTTTAAAAAATGATCAGTGATCATCTACGAGTTATCTAAAGGTCCCACGTTAGGTCTTTGACTATTGTAGGGGACTTCTAAGACAGTTCCCAGTGATTCTCCAACCTGATATTCACGCTTTGATGCAATCCCCTCTTTCAGTGCAGTCTGAACCTAATGCCTTGTTTCACAGAAGGCTTATAAAAGTTACACTATTTTTCTCCTCACCAAATATAAGGGTAAAATGTAAACACTTCAATAATAAATAAAAGAAGTATCTGCAGGTATTTGACTACTGTAAATTACTTCTAAGATGGCTGCAAGTGATTCTGCTTCCTGGTCAATCTCCTTCTCTTGAGTGCAAGGTGTACCCTATGACAGAAATGATGAAAGACCACTTCTAAGATCTTTGTTATGTTCTGTGGCACTGGAACCAGCTCGAACTGATCCTTCTTAAGGTTTTCAGAGTTAGTCGTTTGTTTGGTTTCCTATTTTTCTTGCCTTCTCGTGCTCATTGTGATGGAAGTCAGGTGCCATGTTCTGAGCTGCCTCACAGACAAGGGAAGATTGACACCAAGACACATACATTGAAATCTCCAAAAATATCAGGCCCATGGATGCTGAAAGGCAACAAGGACTTTCCTCCAGAGGTGACACATAGAGAGAAAGTTCTCCATAAGAGCTGATGTCCTAAATGAAAACTTTTAGCCTCCTAAAACCTGTAAGAGAATGATTGTTTTTTTTTTGTTAAAGACACACTTGTACTTTTTAGGGCACTACTAGATAACTAAGGTATCAAGTTAAATATGAACTCCTGACTCACAGAAACCATAATATACTAAATGTTTATAGTCTTAAGCTGTTACGTTTTAGGGTAATTTGTTATCCAGCAATAGGTAACTAACACATTCATCATTCTAATTACTACAATGATGCATAATGCAAGGAAGTTTATCTTGTTTTCTAAAGAACAATGATGGAAATTATAGAAGAATTTATCATTTTGTCTATAAATATGCTGTATGTTGTTACATAAGGAAAATACATATTGTAATGTAGAGATATTTTCCATAACTAAAAGAATGAGGAAAATACTAAAACTATTCTTAAAAAAGCTGGTAGGTGGAGGGACAGCAAACGAAAAGACCCCCAACAAGGTGGATTGATACAGTGACTGCGGCAATGGGTTCCAGTGTATCTGAGCCATTATATTTGTGCCATTGCTGCAGTCACTGCTTCCTTCAATATCATTTGTTCTTGACTGCTGAAATGGCTGGCCAAAAACCAATTCTTGGTACAGACAGTGACTATGTGTTCTTTCCATCTTCTTTTGATGCTTCCTCTATCATTCAAGATTTCTGCTCACACAATCCTTCAATATTTTAACTCAGGGCTTAAATATCCCCCTCCCCACCACCAGCCCTTTTAGCTTGAGAAATGACACTCATTTTCTTTCCTTTTGATTTTATAATTCCAACTCTTTGCATATTTCATCATAATACTTTGTTTTGTCTCCTCAAGCTGCCCTTTCAAATCTTTTGTTCAGTTCTTCTGTCATTTCTTCTTTTTGTTTTTTTTTTTCCTGTGTTCAAAGCAAGTTTCGGAATTTCTTCTGATATCTGTAGCCTTTTCTTTCTTTTTCATTTTTTTAATAACTTTGCTTTCATCATGTGTAATGACTCTAATGTCATCCCACAACTTATCTGGTCTTTAGTTACTACTGTTCAATGAATTAAATCTATTCTTGAGATGATCTAAATGCAAGTGGTGTGCAATTCTGTCATATTTTGGTTCTCAAAGATTTGTTTTCATTTTTTCCAGCTTCAACTTGCATATGTGCAATTGATAGTCTATTTCATAGTCAGCCCCTCACTTTATTCTGACTGATGATACTGCACTGTTTCTTTTCTTTTCTATTTGATTTCTGTGCATTCCATCCCTCAAAGTCCCTATGTACAATCATCACAATGTCTTAACTTGAAAATTCTACTGAAACCTGTCTACCAGAGGTGACCTTGCAATCAATTCTGATTGCATAGTTTCAAATTAAGACAAAAAAGGGAGAAACCACAGTAAGATCAACAAAAAGATGAGTGATGGCCAAAGGTAGTCAACACTGCCTGCTAACTAATCATTCACCTGACAAGGAATTACATATTTCGTTGGCTTCCTTCATTAGCTAAAGTGCTCAGTGGAAGCTTGCAACTTAGAGGGGTGGAGGGTGGGTGGAGCTTTATTCCAAGAAGAATCAAGGAGATTAACATTGTTTGTCATCTATCTTACTAAGAAACAAAAAAAAGGTAATATATAATGCTAGTTAAAAAGGCAGCATTCTCATAAATCAGTAGTGAGATGTGAATTGCTATACAGACTTTAGGCAGTATCTATTAGCATTTAAGATGGGTGTATCTTATGTAGCAATCTCACAAGTGGAATTCTCTCCAAGAGAAATACAAGTGGAAGAAATTTTTGATGCTGAGTAGAGTAGCAGCATCTGACCTCACTACCTTCACACACAGGAAGGATCTCAACCAAGAGCAGTAGCAGCACAAAGTCAGTTCCAGTAAGGTCAGGCATGTCTCCATTATCCAAAGGCTCTTCCAACAATTCTAATCTCAACCTTCTCTCTAAGGACATTCACTACTTCTCTGCTGGGCTTGATAATTTGTTTCAACAGGCAAAAAAGAATTCATAGGCAATATTCAAGGTTATGGGTTTATTAGAGAAGTAAGAGGTTACATCAAATTCAGATTAGGAATCACTCAAGATAGATAGATTCTCAGTCAGGCCTCTTTCTATAGTCCTGAACATCTAGGCCAGTAAATCAAGGCCCAAAGTGTTCAGTTCTAGCCCCATGGGTTGGCAAGCTCACAAATGTCCAAAGGCATCCAACTTACTCAATCCACCAGTAGTAAGCTCTGCCTCATACTTATCTCTGGTTCTACCATCTCTGATATTACCACCACCGCTTCCCTTTCTTCTCATCTCATGGAGTCTCTCGCTACATCTTTCTGGTAATTAGAGCTCTTTGTCTCTGGTTCACTAAGAGATCTCTGAACCAAAAGATATGGTATCCTTGCTCAGTCTTCTTTTTTATGGTAGATCTTTTATCTTTCACTTTCTGTCTCTGCTATGTCTCAATTTAAATCTGGAAAGATGGCAAAACTGATCAATCGCCATGTTATCACCCTATATACCTTATTTGCATAACTGGCAAAATTTCACAGGGGCAGAGAGAAACTAGCATGCCAGGCATGGAACCCAAGGAAGAGGAAGAGAAACAGGCCAAGGTCAAGAACATCAACTGACACTCAGGGTGCCTATGGCTGTTTGTCCCATTGCCCTCGGGCACTAGAGGTTGGAAGAGGCACCACCAGTAAGACTCCTAGACTCACAAGAGCTAGATAGAGCACACCCAAAGTGGACAGAGCAGTGAACCACTGGTAGCCTAGAGCCCCAAGAAGCACATTAGGAAGTCAAATATTGTCATCTATGAGAGTCACCCACAAATAGTGTGTCAAGAAAACAAAAATTCTCAGCCTTCTACCAACAGGCAACAACACGACAGAGGAAAGATGAAAGCTGTTGACAATTTTATTTCACTTGGAGCCACAATCAACCATGGAAACAATAGTCAAGAAATGAAAAGAAAAGATGTTTTGGGGAAATCTGCTGTCAAGGACAGTTCCCAAGTTCTAAAGAGCAATGATGTCAGTATAAAGACTAAGGAGTACCTGACCCAAGTCATGATCTTTTCAATTGCTCTCTATGCATCTGAAAGTTGGACAATGAACAAAGATAACTAAAGAATTGATGCCTTTGAATTGTGGTGATAAAGAAGAACACTGTATATGCCATCGACTGTCCAAAAACTCCAAGTCTTTATTAAAGGAAGTGCAACCAGGGTGCTTCTTAGAGTCCTGTCAAAAGGAATCACTCCTTAGAAAAAGATATTATGTTGAGAAAGGTGGCAAGTCAGTGTAAAACAGGAAGACTCTTTTTTTAAAAAAAA
>NW_006399780.1:13668153-13682391 GCF_000299155.1 Elephantulus edwardii
TACAGGCCATGGTCTTTGCAATCGCTTGTTATGCATCAGAGAGTTGGACAATGACTAGGGAGGACAGAAGGAGAATTGATGCCTTTGAGCTGTGGTGCTGAAGAAGAGTATTGAATGTACCATGGACTGCCAAGAAAACAAACAGATTCATCCTAGAGAAGGTTAAACCAAGCAACTCCTTGGAGGCAAGGATTCTGAAGCTTCATCTGACATACTTTGGGCATGCTGCAAGGAGGGACAGGTCCTTGGAGAGGGACATCATGCTTGGGAGGGTGGAGGGACGGTGCAAGAGGGGAAGACGCTCTATGAGATGGATTGATTCAGTGACTGGGGTAATCGGAATGGGTGTGTCAGAGGCAGTGCGATTGGCACAGGATAGAGCACTGTAGGGCACTGTTTAGGGACTCGATGGCACACAACAACAACAACAACAATACGTAGTAAGATAAGATAGAATTGTTAAACTCATACCTGTAGAAAAAACCCAACAACAACATGTGGTAAGATAAGATAGAATGTTGTTAAACTCATACCTGTAGAAAAAACCCAACAGAGTTTCTACTCTCAGATCTGAAGCTGAAATGCTTGCTGCAGAAGGTCATGGACTGTAGCCTTCATTATGGATTGAAGCTCAATATCAAGAAAACAAAGATTCTCACCACTGGGCTGACTGGCAGTATAAAGACAGGTGATGAAGAGATTGAGATTGTTCAGTTTTAGTTTGCTTGGCTCCACAATCAACACTCTGGTACCAGCAGCCAGGAAATTAAGACGAACTGCACTGGGAAAGTCGGCTGTTAGAGACCTTGCCAAAGTACCGATGAGCAATGATGTCTGTCTATAGACTATGGTGCACCTGATGCCGTCCAGGCCACAGTCTTTGCAAATACTTGCTATGCATCAGAAAGCTGGACAATGACTAGAGATGATAGAAGAATCAATGCCTTTGAGCTGTGGTGCTGGAAAAGAGTACTGAATATATCAGAGACTGCTAGGAGAACAAACAGGTTTGTCCTAGCGAGGGTTAGACCAGGCTGCTCCTTGGAGGCAAGGATTCTGAAGCTTCATCTGACACACTGTGGACGTGCTGCAAGGTGGGATCAGTTATTGGAGAGGGACATCACGCTTGGGAGGGTGGAGGGACAGTGCGAGAGAGGAAGACCCTCGATGAGATGGATTGATTCAGTAACTGGGGTAATGAGAGTAGGTGTGTCAGACACAATAAGATTGGCACAGGATAGAGCAGGGTTTAGGGCTGTTGTACACAGGGTTTCTATGAGTCACAGTTGACTTGGCAGCACATAACAACAACATTGCAAATAAGAAAATAAAAATGTAGAAGGGGATCTAAGAGTCTTATTTTTCAAGTATGCGTAGGAGTACACATCAGCATATATGGTTATAAAAGCAAAAGGGGAGCTCTGGTGGCCTAGTGGCAAGGAGCTGCAACTACAATCCCAGAGGCACATGGTTCGAATCCACCCAATGCTCTGCCGGGGAAGGAGGGACAATCTCCCCCTGTACCAGTCAGATCTGATTTGACGGTACACTCACACAAAAATAATAAAATTTAAAAAAAAAAAAGCAAGAACACATACCAGGTTAAGGCCAAGAAGAAGAGAAAGTTAGCCAACTGCTCATCCACTTGCCATTCAAAGTCAAGTCATTGCTGTCAAGTTGGAACCAACACTGAACTTCCGGTAAGTTTTTGGAAGTTGTAAATCACAGTGAGGCGATTGTCCATCCTTCTCCTTCAGAGCGGCCAGTGGATTCGAACAGGCAGAGAGGTGTGACCTTCCGGGCTAGCAGCACAATTCCCTAAGGACTATGCCACCATAGCTCCCTATGTGGATTTTAAGCATCAATAACAAAAACATTCTGCATATTATAGCACCTTCAATAAATAATTATGTGCATATAATAGAGATATACTCAAAAGAGATGCATGGGAAAATAATCAGATTTCCAGGATATTTGTCAAGTAAGAATTGTACAGGGGGAAAATGTTTATGACAAATATGTTAGCTATATTTAAAAAGAAAGCATTAAGCAGACACACACACAAACAAACCTCAAAATAAAAGATAAATGAGTGGATAGATTTGTTAACTTTTGATAAATTAATTTTTAAATAGATGAGAAATGATAGTGTTCTTTTTTAAAACATAATTTTAGAATACAGTGTTTACTTCTCTGTAGTCTTTAATACTGGTTGTCATCCTTCTTCCATGTTTTCCATAGCATACACTGTCTTGTCTTCCCCATTCCTCTAGATGCTCATTCTGAAGGTCTTGGAGGCCCCTCGCCCTTGTTTTGTTCTCTTTTTCAGGGCCCTGTCCTTTTGACTACACTTCATTCACCACATCCTTTCTAAGTGATCGAATTACTTTTCACAGAGGACTTCCAAATCTCCAAGTGGAGACCTGCCTGTCATTGGCCTACTGGACATTCGGTTATCCCGCAGATGTCTAAACACAATTATCCCAAACTGAGAGGAGCTTCTTAAATCTTGTTTCTCTCCCACAGGAGACAATGCCATTATCACTGAATCAGTTAAACTAGAAACTTGTATTTCTCGGGCTTAAGTGAAATGTACAAGTTCCCCCAAAGTTTGGAGTGAAATTTAAGAAAACAAAAGCTCACACATGGAAGGCATCTTATAAGCTCCCGTCCTCATGAACTCTCCCGACTTTCTCAATCCATCTTCTCCAGTGAGGGAGTCCAGTTCTCGCAACATGCCCAGCAGTGCATTCCAGCAGGCAAGCAGCGGAAGCTCTCCTCCCGGTGCACAGGCAGACAAGCCTCAACTCCGCGCTTAGGCATAGAAACCCCTCAACAGCGCGGCCGAATGCAGACAAACACCCCTCCACTGCACACGAGAAACACAATCAACAGCCTCGGGAGGGGCTGCTGCAAGCCTATCTCAACCACTGCCCTCTACTGCACCCTTAGACCCCAGAGTCGTCTAATCATCTAAGACACAATGCTCCCAGTCTAAGGACCCGCGAGCCGCCACAAGAAGGCGAGCCTCGTCTTTGCTTTTCCTCTCCAGGTTCCAAACCCTCCTCGCCCAAGAGGCCCACGACTGTCAAGTGCTCCGAGGCCTTACCTGGAATCTGGCACCAGTTTGTAGCTCAGCACACGCTGCTTTCCAGATGCTTTGTTTCTGGGCAAGAGCAGCTCTTCCGCCCAGAAAGAACCGGTAGAAAACTGCAGAACCACAGATCATACAGGGAGCCGCCATGTTGGCCGATGGCGAGACGGGTGAAAGAGGAGTAAGAGGCGGGGCCTGAGGACTGCGCAGGCACAGACACCGAGGCTGTCGGGAGGGAAGGTTAGCGGTCGTCGTGACGAGGGGGCGTGTTTGCGTGCCGGGGTGGCTCGTCGCTTATTGGTTGCGTGGAAGGGTCAGCACTTGGGGCGTGTCATCCTCTCTTGCTGGAAAGGCGTGCAGAGACGTTCTTTTGCTGAGCTGTTTGCTTAGCTTGGTAGATGTTGTCAAGGTCAGTTCTGGCTGATTGTTGTAGGTGGTTGTGTAGAAATACTCTCAGGTCCTCTGCTATCTTCATGATCGTGTTACTGTGTTTGAATCAATCGTTGTGGCCAATGTGTCAATCTGTCTCTTCCTCTTTTTTGTTGACTTTCTTACTTACCGATGCAGTCTGTTCTCATAGCGACCCCCATTCACTTTCCAGGCTATAATTCCTGAAAGAATCGTGAAGCTGATGGTGAATTCCCACCTCCAGAGACAGACGCGCGGAACCACTCACTCCCAGACTACACCAGCAGAGCTAGTCTCCGGGGACTATTCCCTCCTGTATACAAGACCAAAGTATCTGACAGTTCTCATCTTCTTGACTTTTTAAGGACCTTTTTAATATGTGTTCATTCTTCTGGAAGTCCATAGTATTTTAAATCTATCTATCTATCTATCAAATTATGTATAATCAATTTTACATAAATGATTGCATAACCAATTGCATAATCAAAGGTTTAACCTGGTAGTAAGAAGTTGTGGTGCCAACCAGATGGGAGGCTGTTTGAATCCACCGGTCGGAAAGATAAGCAGTCTTCTCCCATATGATTTTCTGCCTCTGAAAACCCGCTGGAGGGTCAGCTATGAAGTTGTTAGATTCCGTCAAGTCGATTACGATTCATAGCGACCTGTGCTATCCTCATCGTCCCTGATAAATTTAAGCCCTTTCCTGCAGTTACCATGCCAAATCACCTTGCTGGGAGGGTCTTCCCCTCTTCCACTGTCTCTTCACCTTTCCAAGACTTGATGGTACAAAACAACAATTCTTCGTTAACCTTTTACCTTGTCTAACTTTCACGTGCATACGAGGCAACTGAGAGTACTATTGTGTGTCAGGTGCACCACTGACCTCAAAATGACATCTTTGCTTTTTAACAGTTTTTCATTTTTTTCCAGAACCAACTCATCTTTCAGGATTGAAGTCAAGACTCTTTTATTCTGCTAACTGTTATCCCAGTCTGACTTCTATTTTATTATCCCAGTGGCACTTACTTTCACCAAGGTACTGACTTTTACGGTGTTTTCTTACAATCAAATGCATAAGCTATATTGAAAACTACCTCGACTCAAGGGTTTGTAAAAAAAAAAAAAAGAAAAGAAAGGAAAGAAAAAGTGTGGACAAAGTGCTGCCCTAATTTACAGTGCTAGTACTAAGTCTTACTTAAAATATAATCATAACTAAATAAATAGTAGTTGTATAGGCATGAGTGCGTTTTGCCTTCTGATGTGCAGTGCTGCTCTTGACAATAACTCCTGCCCTGTCCCCATGAAAGAGACATTAAATAGTGTGTAAAGCTCTTGCAGTCAAGTTAGAATGAGCTCATAGCTGATCCTGCAATAGGTATTTTGAGGCTATAAATTGTATGGGTGTTTTCCTGGTTTTCTCCCACCAAGCCTTTAATGTATTTGAACCATCTGACTGGCGCCACTTTTGGGTTCATATAACTCCCTACAGATGAAATAATGTATGAGTTTATTCTAGAAGAGGCCTAAAGAATGGTTAAGACACTCTAGAAAAGCTTTCTAAATATATATATTTGGCAGATCAGAAAATAAAAACGCACACATGCAGATCTCAGGTTACATAAAGTTGTCCAGCAATATATGCTGTCATTATCATTTCATAAAACACTATGTATTTTAGTATCAATAATATATGGGGAGAAGATAGGAAGGTCATAACCTCAGACTGAAAAACAAAAATCTCCCTCTGTTGTTCTTTTTGTCATTCCTTTGTATGCTAGTGAAACTGTCACCAGAAATGGCAGAGGTCTATGAACCAGCATCTGGGAACCAAGACTTTATAGTTCATTAAAACAGAAGCCTCCAGCAGTACTTATACATAATAACATTTTAAAAACAAAACTTAATTGAGGCAATTTAAGCAAGGAGAAAAGAACTAAGTATGTTGACACAGATTTTATACCACTTTACATAGGAGCAATAAGAAACATTAATGTTGGAGGAATAAGAATTAAGCAAATATTAAAATTTGGGCTAGGAGGTTTTTTTGTTTTTTTTTTGTGTTTTTTTTTTCCAGCCCCCACCCCGGGCTAGGAGTTTTTAAAAAATGGTATTTTGCAACACTTCAGTTTATGACAACAAAACAAAAACACTTCTCAGCTCTATTGGTAATACACGTAGTATTGTTAGGTGCCACAGAGGCACTTCTGAAACAGTGATACTATGTACAACAGAATGAAATCCTACGTCATCCCATACAATATTCATAATTGCTGTTGCAGCTACTGGGTCAGTTCATCTTGTTGAAAATCTTCTTCACCTGACCCTGTACCAAAGGTACATGGTTTTAATCCATCAGCTGCTTCATGGAAGAAAGATGAGCAGTCTCCTCTCGTGAAATGTACTGCTTCCAAAAACCCACTGGAGGATCAGCTATGAATCAATTCCAACTCGACAGTACTCAACAATAACTACCACAGCAGCTCTACTAGCCTATTGGAAAAGGAGTTGCTCTTCTAATCTAAAGGCATACTGTTCAAATCTGCCAGCTACTCCTTGGGAGAAAGAGAAGCACTTTCCTCCTGTGCAATGAAGAGCTTCAGGAAACCTGATAGAGGATCATCCATGAGTAGCTTGAGTCAACACCAATGACAACAACAACTACTTCATCAAGTACGATGGCTTTCTTTTTCTACTGTTCCCTCAATAACAATTCAAAAGTACATGAAGCAGAGTCTTGCCATCAAAACCTGGAGGAAAAATAGTAATAATAATAATAATAAAGTTTGTAAGAAACATTCTGGTTGTGTATTACTTGCAGAATACATTTGCTTACTCTTATGCTGTTGTTGTTGTTGTTGTTAGGTGCCTTCAAGTGCACCACAGCGTATAGTGACCCTATGACCAGCAGATCTGTATCCGGTCCTGCCCTTTGCATCCTCATCATCTCTGATAAAGCTGAGCGCACTGTTACAGTCTCTGTGTCAATCCAGCGTGTTGAAGTGCTTCTCTTTTGTTGACCCTCCATCTTACCGTGCATAATGTACCAACAACGTAATTGAAACACATCAGTCTTTTTAGTCAGTGGAAAATACCAAAGCTTGGACCAGGCTAACCTTAATCCTCAGAGTACTTTTTTTTTTTCCTTTTAACACTTAAATTGTTTGGGGGGTGGTGTTGGCAATTTGCCAAATACAGGCCACTATTTTTGCCATTTCTTCCACGCATGTTAATCAATAGTGGCGCCAAGTAAAATGAGCTCTTTGATAACTTCAGTGTTTTCTCCACTTATGGGTTTGCTTACTGTATCCAGTTGTAATGATTTTTATTTTTCTTTATGTGAAGATACCGTGTATTCATAGTCTCTGGTCTTCGTCAGTGACACCAAGTATGATTGCGATGCAGGATAATAGGAACTGTTACTAGACACTACTTGTAGCATGAACTGATCGGCCCTCACAAAACCAACCATGGGGCTGATTACACCAACTCCTCACCTATCTACTGTCTTGTAACCTAACATTTTCTACTTAGGATAAAAGTAAAAAAAGTGCATTTGACTATTTTTCACATTAACAATGCATGTGTGAAAATAATGTACTCTTGGGAGGGAGGCGAAAGTAATGCTAATTGTGATGGTTAAAGATTATGCTCAACTTGCCCTGGTTTTGTAAAAAGAGTGGGGCCAGTGTGAGGGCAGCCACATTTGGCCTCCATCATTTCCCTAAAGGGAACATCCACAACATAACTTATGAGGCCAGAAATGCCCCCACTCCCCTGAACCTACTTCTACCAATTCTAACACAAACTGTCCCTCCTAGGGATCTCACTAGATCTGATAAGCCATTGTGCAGTGGTCACACAGACTCAACAAGAACTGTACTTACAACTATGGGGTTTATAGGGGAAGTCAGCAAGTTATCATTCAGGTAGTCAACAAGATACATTTCTTTAGTCAAGACAGCTTCGCAGCCATGCTTGCAGCCCCTTTGACCTTCAGTGTTATAAAGCTCTCTCAGCCCTCACAATTTTAGTGTCTTCTCCCCAGTCCTCCAGTAAGCCTGGGTGAGGATCCCTAACTCTATGGGATAGCAGTCTTAGTTCAGCTGTCTCCCATAGGTCTCTGGCTCTCTACTGCTGCTTCATGCTTCATCTAGCACAGGAATCTTTGTGACTCCAAATGTGTATTGCCTTCTGTGCTGTTTCTTTTTTGCTTGTATTGAAATTCCTCTTTGCTGCTGCTAAACCTGCCCAGTTCAAACCTGGCACAATGGCAAAATGGACCAAACCCATCATCAGTTACTTATAACCTTGTTTGCATACTCCCACCCAGCCATGTGGTAAAGTCAAATGCAATGGCTTAGGAAAATAGTTTTGAACAATAACTCATTATGTCACAACCATGATTCTTTGTGGTATAATAGTTGTGCAATGATGTAATTTGGTAGTCATGTAATGCCGCAGTCATCCTTCATTTTCTGATGTGTTGAAGCACCTTTATTTTCACATAAAACCAACTTTTACGTAACTACTGGTCTTTGAAATCTATTGTTGTTGTTAGAGGTGCTGTCAAGTCAACTTCAATTGATACCAACCCTATGAACAATAGCTCGGAACCCTGCCCTATCTTGTACCAGCCTCACCATCCCTGATACATGAAGCACACTGCTACAATCACTCTGTCAATCCATTTTGTTTAGTGTCTTCCTCTCTTTTCCTGATCCATCACCTTTCCAATCATGATGGCTTTTTCCAAGGAATGGTCCCTCCTAACAACATGCCTAGAGTATGTGAGACAAAGTTTCATCATTCTTGCCTCCAAGGAGTAACCTAGCTTCACTCCTCCAAGACATATTTGGGGTTTTGTTCTGTTCTGTTTTGTTTTTGGAAGTCTATTCAGCACTCTTCTCCAACACTGCAACTCAAAAACTCAATTCTTTTTCTGTCACTCTTATTCATTGTCCGACTTTCAGATGCCTAGGAAGTAATTTAAAAGATCATGGCTTTAAACTGTCATTGCTGCCCCTCACCACCTTGAAGAGGTCCTTGACAAAATATTAACCCAATGAAGCACTTCTTTTTTATTTCTTAACTGCTGATTGTGGATCCAAGTAAAATACATCATTAAAAATTTTGGAATATAGTAATGCCTATAAGTGAGGAGTAGGTCATGAATCTATGATCTCAAAAGATGAGTTCAACTTACAATATATAAATTCTATTTCCAGGTATGGTGAGGCTGATTTTCCAAAATGACTTCCCTAATCATTGATTTTGACTTGGGGTAAACTATGAGGTGGATGTTCGGTTGAGAATATGCAAACCAGTTGTACAGACTAATGAAGGAATTGGTCAGTCTCATTGCCACCAAGCTTAAATTAGATAAGTTTAAAGGCAGAAAACAGGAAACTTATTATCAAGAAAAAAAAGGCATGGAGAATGTAGGGTATATCTTTTGGGACTAGAACTTCCTGTGTGAAATAGAGACAGACTAAGATTGAGATATAGCAGCAGCAGAAGAGGAGGTAGTGGTAAATGAGGGATTGATAGGGAACAAAGTTGAACTGGAACTGCCTCCCCTAAAGGCCAGAGCCAAGGGTTTTCACCCAGGCTTACTAGAAGGCTTGAGGAGAGGGCTATGCTATAAGTGGTAGAACTAAAAGAACTGTGTGACACTGACACAGAGCCAAGAGGTAGAAGATCAAGAAGCCTGTGAGCACACTTGTGAATTTATCCTGATCAAAGAATTGTATCCTGTTTCCAAACTACTGACTTCTCTATGATAGAAGGTGTGGGGGCTAGTGGGTAAGGCGTGCACTGCCAACCCAAAGGCAGGAGATACAATCCACCAGCCACTTTGTGATAAGCAGTTTCCTTGCATGTGATTTTTCTACCTCTGAAAACCTTCTGGAGGGTCAGCTATGAGTCAGTTCTGACTTGATGGCAAACAATAGCAGCAACAATAACTTCCTTAAGAAAGCCCATATCTTGAGTGTGGTCGGGTAAGTTCTGTGTGGCCATTACAATAAGTTAGCAAACACAATAGGAGAACAGCAAGGACCTGGGGAGAGATGATTAGTGTTAGAATTTATAGACATATGTGTGAGGAGTGTGGAGATATGTGTGAGCTCAAAGGAATTTGGATTTGTATTGTGGATGTTGCTGATGGGACTCTTTCCTTTAGTGGAGTGGCCACCCCCCTCACCAGTTGCATTGTATCCCACTACACATCTATCAGTATCCTATTCAAGGAGACCCAATGCTTGTCAGTGTAAAACACCCCGTAAGATTTTTTTTTTTGGTAGCCGAATGCCATCTTTTTCTTCTGAGGCATCTCTGAGTGGGGTCAGACCTCCATTCATACAGACGAAAAGAATGATTTGACTATATTAACTAATTCCACCGACCAGGCATTTCTAGGTATATATCCTGCAGAAATTCTTGTACAGCTCTTGCACAAGGAGACATGAATAAGAATGTTCATAGCAGCATTCTTTTTAATTACAAAAAGAAATCTATTGATAGAAGTGTAGATGGATAGGAGAGTATCATACAGCAATGACAATGAGTGAAGCAAGAATGTTCATAGCATTCTTTTTAGTAACAAAAATAAATCTATTGATAGGAGTGTGGGTGGATAGGAGAGTATCATACAGCAATGACAATGAGTGAAGCACAACTTCACATATGAATATGGATGAGTCTCGCCAGGTGGAGCAAAAAATAGGTAGTCACATAATCATACATTACGATTCTATTTACATAAAGTTTCAAAACAGGAAAACTAAGCAAGATATTGTTTAAGATTTTATACTTATATAATAAAACTTTGCAGAAAAGTAAGATCATGATGAACATACATTTCAGGATAGGAAAACCTCTAAAAGGAAAGAGAGGGGTGCAATGAACAGAGCACACAGAGGCTATGGCATTGTTATTTATCTTTGGATGTATGGTGGATGCCCAGGTTTATGTTATCATTATTCTTTTTTAAAATTATTTTTAATGAACATTTACAGAGACTTTGGATTTCCATTCATTCACTGTTGCATTTTCCTCCTTGCTCCCCCCTCCCCCCCAGTTCACTCTTCTCTTTGAAAAGTAAAATGAAAATTCTTTCATTGGTATATAATCCCCATCTATCATTATTCTTTAAACTCTTTCTAAATATATCATTTATTCCTGTAACAGGAAGGGTTTCATCTTTTATGTCATCCTTGAAAGACTGACAAGCCAATGGTTTGCATTATTAAATTAATTCTTAGATGCACTTCAAAACAGTGAGGTACCATCACATCCAAGAAGCAATTCCAAAGTTTAACATGACAGCAGATAAGAAATATTTTGGAGGATGTGAAAGACTGGAACTCTTAAGCACTGCTAGTGGGAATGTAAAATGGTACAAACACTATGGAAGGCAGTTTAGTCTTTTCTCAAAAAAGGTGAACATAAAAATATTCTTATGACCCATTTATTCTTCTACTGGGAAAATACCCCAAGGAAATTAGAGCTGAGATACAAACAAATATATATGTTGTTGTTGTTGTATAATATCTAGTCAGAACCAACCCATAGCTGATCTTCTGGCAAGTTTTCAGAGGCAGTTAATTTGCTGGGAGGAGATTGACCATCCTTCTGTGGAGCAGCTGGTGGCCTCAAACTCTGTAGTGCCTTGGGGACTGCAGCATAGCTTTTTGCCACTAGGCCACCAGAGCTCAAACAAATATATGTTCATCTCTTTTTTTTTGGGGGGGGGGAGTGAAAAAGTTATAATTCAGATTAATAACAGAGTACAGTCAAGACAGCTCCCATAATGTGTACCTCAGCCTTGAGCCTTACAGGTTTAAGTTTTTCCAAGTTCTCAGTCCTGCAATAATTGTCCAACACACACAATTGTCCAACGAAGTTCTCAGTCATGCTCTCCATCAATTGTTGAAAAAGTTCTCAGTCCTGCCAATACTAGCTCCTCCCCTCGCCTCCATCCTCAAGGCCTCGTCTCATCTCACGTCAGTTCTTCAGTTCAGCCATGGCTGCTGCTGCCATCCACAAGTGTGTCTGACATTTTACCATGTTGGGGGATTTCTCTCTTCTCTGGCTGGGGGAAAACTCCATCTCTTCTGGTGGGTGAAGAATTCTATTATCTGCAGCTAGAGTTGGTCAATTTATTGGTAAGACTAGCCAATCCTTTTGTAGATTGTTGAGACTGACCAATCCCTTTGTTGAATGGTAGATAACCAATTGCTTTGTGGATAAGCCAACATGCCTCACTTGCACAGTCCTGCCCCTCCACATAGTCAGTCATCCATGCTAGAAAAGCCGTATTGAGAGACAAACTCCACACATTACTTGAATCAGGTGCACCCTAGTCTTTAAACTGACATCATTGCTCCTTAGCAGTTTGGAGAGGTTCTCAGATAAACTTTCCCAGTGCGGTATGTCTTTTGTTTTCTTGACTGCTTTGCACATCTCTTTATTGCAGCATTCCTTACAATAAGAAGAAAATGGAAACTGCCCAGTTGTCCATCAACAAAGATAGGGAAATTGTGGTTTATTCACAAAATGGAATACATTGTGGCCTTAAAAATAATCATAAAGTATTATACAGCATGGACAACTCTAGAAGACATTACACTGAGTGAAAAACCCAGTCACAAAAAGGACTAAACTGCTTAAGACCACTACTGTGATATTTGAGGGTTGAAGGAGGGATATGAGAGCAGAAATAGAAGGTGTAGTCAATGATGAACACTGTAAAGGATCAGGACAAGGGATAATCAACCTGCAAAGAATGGACAAATAGACAATATCAGTACTGTAAATAATAACTTGGAACAGGATATGTATAACTGTTCCAACGTAACAGGGGAAGAGCAGAGGGGGGAAGATAAGGAGAGGTGGAAAAAAATCCTGGAGTAGCAAGATTAGTGGATGGATTGGTGGGGTGGAGGCATAGGGGGAATGAGGATTTGGTGAGACATAAAACATAATGTATGTGAATGTTTGTATAAGAACAACTTTTTTAAAGTGAAGCAGACCTATTTGTTTTTTTCCCTCTCTTCTTTATCATCTCTTCTTCATTCTTCACTCACTCTCCCCCCAGTGTGTATAGATTAAAATAGAGAATGTTGTAATACCTAGAAAACTGACACCCTCTTACTTCTAATGGATTCCTGGAAAACTTCTGTGTGACTATCAGTTTCTGTAGATAAATTTGAAAACTATTTCTTTTGTGGATTGAGAAGTTGTGGTATAGTCATACAATGGAATACTATGCAGCATACAGGAGCAATTATGTTGTAAATTACTACCTAACTCTTGGAAGCAGAAGTGGCATCCATTTCCATAATAGCTTGCCTCTGGAAATCCTATGAACCTGGAGAGAGGATGAAAGTTATACAAGAGGGTCCAGGACTTTCGTTCATAGGGTCGCTATGAGTCGCCTGCAACTCAACAGCACTTAACACCACCACTACCACCACCAACAGCATAGAATGAGAGTGCAGTGGGCCTAGCAGACAGAAAGCCATGCTCCCAAGCCAAAGGTGGGTGACTCTACTCCGTGGCCCTCAGACTTGCCTTTAATTGTGTTTGGTGAAACATTCTTCTAGGTCATGTAACCCTGGTATGTCCACTTGCTATACAGAGGTAACTCGTGGTTGCTGTGAAGCTGAACACTGTGGCACTGATGAGTCAAATGTGAGAATGGTTACCCATGGTGGACAGTGTTTGGCGAAGCTCCCTGATTAAAACAAGCTTGGAAGCAGGAGTGGCATCCACTTCCATAATAGCTTGCCTCTTGAAACCCTATGAACCTGCAGAGAGGATGAAATTTATACAGGAGGTGCCCAGGACTTTCGTTCATAGGGTCCCTGAGTCGCCTGCGACTCAATGGCAGTTAACAACAAAACCTACCTAACTTGGGAGAGACAGGAGAGCATTATGCTGAGTAAACGAACTCAGTCCCACAAGGACAAGTACTGTATTAAGACATTATTGCAAAATGAATATGAGGATCCAAGGTGGGGGAAGGGGGAGTTGGAAATAGAGGAGGAGGGGTAGGGTTTTAATCTAATCATAAGGTTGCACAATTCATTGGGTGGGTGGGGTGAAGGAAATGGGAAGGATCTTTTGTGAAAAACAATGTATTCAAATTTTGTAAATAAATCAGAATAAAATTAAAAGAAAGCAAAAAAAGAATGTTATGAAAAGTTCAGACACTTGAAAACAAAAGAAAATAATTCTTTATATGCTTCTCCATAAATTTAACACGAATCATCATAATAAATATTTTTTCTCAAAAGAACTATCTATATTGGATTAAAGTAACAACAGTATCTGAAAGATTAAATAGTATTATTTTTAATTTATAATTTTGTGTGTGTGTACCATCAAATAGGATCTGACCGGTACAGGAGGAGATTCCCCCTCCTCCAGCAGAGGATCTGCTGGATTCTAACCATGTACTTCTGATGTTGCAGTGCAGCTTCCTGCCACTAGGCCACCAGAGCACCCCTAAATAGGAATCTTAGAGGGTGGTGAGTTAGGCAGTGAGTTTGAGTTGTTGTTGTTGTTATGTGCCGTTGAGTCTCCTGCGACTCATAGTGACCCTATGTACAACAGCCCTAAACTCTGCTCTGTCCTGTGCCAATCGCACTGTCTCAGACACTCCCATCCCAATTATCCCAGTCACTGAATCAATCCACCTCATAGAGGGCCTTCCTCTCCTGCGCCGTCCCTCC
>NW_006399780.1:13682491-13683717 GCF_000299155.1 Elephantulus edwardii
TTATTATTTTTGTGTGAGTGTACCGTCAAATCAGATCTGACTGGTACAGGAGGAGATTGTCCCTCCTTCCCCGGCAGAGCATCTGGTGGATTCGAACTGTGAGCTTCTGGGATTGTAGTTGCAGCTCCTTACCACTAGACAAGAGGAAGACTCTTTACAAGATGGATTGACAGTGACTGTGCTTAAGCATTTCAGAGATGATGAGGATGATGGAGAACAGGGCAAGGTTCAGACTGGCTGTTCTATGAGTAGACAGATGATGTCACCTAACAACAACAACCCTAACAGATACCATGCACCTTATTTGTATTCCTCACAAGCTATCCAATACCCTTAGTGGGCTACAAACATCTGACACTTGCACAGTCCTACTCAGCTATGCAATGAAAATGACAAAGCCATGGCTTAGAAAACTCATCTTAATAATTCACTGCAATGCAAAACTGTTAGGAGGACATTTACTTTAGAACTCTATTACTGGCAAAACAGCACAAATAAATATCTTAACTGTTAAATTAATTTTGATAAGAACATACTGCAGAATATTACACAGCAGCTAAAAGAAAATGTTTTTTAGACACACACAACCTTAAGAGTTCAAATTTACTCAATGGAAACAAACAATAGGTAGCTATTGCTCTTGCTATGAGAAACTTGTTATTGTGTATCATCAAGCCAAAATAAACTCATACTTGACCTTCCAGCAGGTTTTCAGAGGCACTAAATGTGTAGGAGGAGAATGTCCATCTTTTGCTCAAGAAGCATCCAGTGGATCTGAACCATTTGCCTTTGGCTTTAGTGCAATCACTAGACCAACCAAATTCCCTTTATCTATAAACTAACAGAGTGTATATATTGTAGCTGATGTTAGATGGATCTTAGCTGAAAGCCGGGAATACCAGAAGAATGTCTATCTGTGTTTCACTGATTATGCAAAGGCGTTTGACTGCATGGATCATAACAAACTGTGGCTGACTCTGAGAAGAATGGGAATCCCAGAACATTTAATGGTGCTAATGCAAAACCGCATGGCGTTAGGATTGGTGGAAGATCTATCAACAATCTGCATTATGCAGATGACACAACCTTGCTCACTGAAACTGAGGAGGACCTCGTGCACTTACTGTAGAGGGTCAAGGACTGCAGCCTTCAGTATGGATTGAGGCTCAATGTCAAGAAGACAAAGATTCTCACCACTGGACCAATTGGTAGCATCAGGATGGATG
>NW_006399780.1:13683817-13695896 GCF_000299155.1 Elephantulus edwardii
AGTCCATGTTTTCCAACTACTGAATCTTCTTCTTTGTTCCCAACTTTTGCATTCCAGTCACCCATTATTATCAATGCATCTTGATTGCATGTTCGATCAATCTCTGATTGTAAAAGCTGGTAAAAATCTTCTACCTCCTCTTCCTTGGCTCTGGTTGCTGGTTCATGTATTTGAATGATAGCGGTATTCACTGGACTTCCTTGTATGCATATAGATATTATGCTGTCACTGACAATATTGTACTTCAAGATGGACTCACAAAATGAGAGAATATTATTGTACAACTCGAAAAATGTTATCAATGTCACAAATAGGAGCTGTTAAATTGGTGTATGCTTTGCTTTTATATTATCACCATCATCAACAACAAAATAAATAGGATTGGGGGGGGGAAGCCCTTACTTAATAAGAATATGGAGCTTTACACACAGTTGAAGGAGCCCTGGTTGCCGTGGTTAGTGAATTGCACTACTAACCTAAAGGTGGTGCTTCTTTGGCAGTTTGGTGATGCTCCTCCAGCTGTTTGCAGAGAGAAAGGTGGACAGTCTCCTCTTGTGCAATTTGTAGCCTCTGTAAGTTTACTGGAAGGCTAGCTATGAGTTGGTTCCAACTTGACAAAATGACTTTGAGTTTTTTATAGATAACCAAACTCTTCAGAGAGCCTTTGGTAAAAGATGATCAAACGTTCACATAAAATGCATTAAATAAGTATCAAGAAATCAGAATTCTCAACCTAGCCCTGCCACAGATTAACTCTTTGGTGACACCTGAGTCATTTAGTTTAAAGGACCCCTGTGTTTCTCCTCAGTATAACTAAAGGGTAAGATTAGCCCAATGGTTCTCAAAAGTGTGGTACAGACAAGGAACATCAGCATTGCCAGGTGCATTAGTTCTGAAATGTTCACAACTTTCCCCTGTTGTTAATTCCCCTCCATGGGATGCGAGTTTGACTTACAAACTGCCTTTGAGGAACAAAATAAAGTGGGCATTATGGTATGTTCAATTTTAGACTAGGCCTTAATAGATACTATAGCTTCCTGCTCTCCTTTTCTTAGAACACCCACTCTGAGGGAAGCCAAAGCCTTGTGGTGAAACAGGCCTGAAAAGATTCTCACATAGTGACTTACTGAAGCTTCTTCCTAATAATCATGTGACTTAGCAACTTGAGAGAGGATGAACTAGCCAAGTCTTCAGATGAGCTGGACTACAACCTCTGAGAAATTTTAAGCCAGAACCTGAGCTACTAACCTCCTGACCCACAGAAATTGCGACATGATGAATATTTAATGTTTCAAGCTGTTAGGAAGTAGGGTATTTGTTCACAGCAATAACTAATATACCTGCACCTTGGTTAGAAATGCAAATTCTTTCATTACAACCCCGATCACTGTATCTACAGTTGAGTCCAGTAAAATATGCTCCTGGTAATTTAAGGTTCTTGATTCTATATAGCCAAACTTTTAACTTAACCTACACAAGAGATTATTTGAATGGAACTTAAGTCTATGACTTGGGAAGTCTGTCTTGGACCACACTTAGCTAAATAAACAGTATACACTGGGTAAGAAAATGAGCACTATAAACTTCACCAAAAGTTTGAAAACATTTTATAGTAGTGGTGTCCATATATTACTTTAATAAAATGGTCTTTCCATTCATTGTGTTAGCCCCTGTTGGGGTAATGGTCTCCAGCTACCTTAACTATGGACACACGGTCTTGCAAATCATGAATGACTGTGGGACCAACATAAAAGAGCACTTTTCACCCTGTAAGTGTGTGTAAAGACACCAACCTAGGAGTGGCAGTGTGACTTGGTGACTTAGCCTAAGCTTATGGAGGATGAAAAGTTGTCTGGACTGAGAAATCATATACTGGGGAATAACATCCAGCTGCATCCATCCTGGTCCATTTTTCACTAGTTTCTGCAAAACCACCCTGCCTACCTACAGCCATTTGAGCTACTTCCTGATGGTTTTAAGTCTGGGGGTGAGGAGGGGGGAAGAGGGATCGTCCAGTGAACCACTGAATCCAAGGGACATAGAGAAGCTGGGGAACTGAACCAGGAGGAGATGATGATGTTAGAAATCATGAACTTACATAGCAGGTTATTGGATGCAGGAGTGGCATCCACTTCCTAAAGAACATGCCTCTAGAAACTCTATGAACTTTGGTAAATGTCAATAATTGTAGAGGGCTTCAAGCCTTTTGTTCATAGGGTCACTATGAGTTGTGCTCGACTCAAAGGCAATCAACAACAGCAACAACAACAATACAGCAGGTTAGGCATTTGGGACTACTTTGACTGAAGACTTCTTATAAGTGGTCTGCTACCAATCTTAGCAGAATGAATCATAAAAACAATAGTAGAATTAATTTTAGTTGTTATTTTATTTCGAGCTCCCATAGCATTTTAAAAATTGCATTTGTCTCAGTTTATAACTAGATCTGTTTTCTCAAGTGCTTATATTTTACCGTATATATTAACTGAGTTTTAGTACATAGAATAGAGAACAAACATTTTCCTTGATTTTTCTCCTACTCTGTTCAATGTAGGCCAAACATATGCTCTTTACCTACGGGCTGTCAATTATGTTTGCTATAAAAGAGACAGCACTTAGGGAGCTGTCAGTCAAAGCTGTTGTGATGCTTCAAGCATCATTTCAGCAGGCTCAGTTATCAAAAATAAAACAAATTTACATGGAACATAAAGGTGGATTGCTCACACTATTTGCTGTGCATTAGAAATTACTTCAAACCCATCCAAGTTCAGGGGCAATGTGCTAAGGGCCAGTGTTTCCTCGACCCTGTTTGCAATTAGTTTGAACACGTGCATACACAAACACACTTTACATGTGGTTGATAAAATAGTTTATTCTTGGTAGGGTGATGAGAGTTGAGTCACTCTCATTTAAATTACTCTTGTTGTTGTTGTGTCTCTTTGAGTGGGATCTTACTCATAGCTGACCCTTCAGCAGGTTTTCAGAGGCAGTTTATCAGGAGGAGACTGCTTATCCTTCCCCCATAGAGCAGCTGGTGGCCTCTAACCGCATGCCTTTGGGATTGCAGTGCAGCTTCTTGCCACTAGGCTGCAAGAACTACCTAATTTAGAGTACTAGTGGATAGACAATTTCTATGGGTTTATGGGTATTTCTTTTACCCATGCTTTGGATGTGGGTTTGGGTTCAATACACAATGCCTTAAGGTGGATACTGAGGAGTAGTGAAGACAATCTAGAAAAAGACAACTTAAATGACTCGGATATATTCAAAAGACAAGGATTTTAAAAAATTTGTAAAAAGAATGTTAAGTCAAATAGTCAATAAAATAATATCTTTTAAAAATCAATAAAATCACCAAGGGTATAGTGAAAATAAATAATCAAATTCCAAAATGAAACTCCTTGAGGCATAAAGGAGCCTATTTTGGGAAAATAGAGGAAGTGCTACTTTACACAGCAGGAAAGCAACTTATAAAATGGATTGCGTCTAAGAAGTTGATGCAGCCTGAAAATATAAATGAGTTGAAGAAGATTGTGACTCAGGCTCAGAAAGATGAAACATTCTCTGAAGTGTAATTTTCATTCTTAAAACTTTTGAAGAAGCAAGAGTAAGAGTGACATTTATTTAGTATATCAGAAAAAGTATATGGATTTATATGAACAATGGAAACTAATTGAGCTCTGGGGCTTAGTGGTAAGAAATCGTGCTGCAACCTCAAAGACACGTGGTTCAAATCCATCAGCTGCTGTGTGGGAGAAGGATGGACAATCTCATCCCGTGTGATTTACTGTCTCTGAAAACCCACTGAGGGGTAAGCTATGGGTCAGTTCCGACTCGATGATACACAACAACAATAAAATGGGAGCTGTTGTTGTTATTTTGTGCCATCAAGTCACCTGCAACACACCGTGACCCTACATGTACAATAGCTCTGAAGCCTGCCTTGTCTTAAGCCAGTGACATTGATACACCAACTCCCATTGTCCTAGTTACTGTATTACTCCATCTTATCTGGGGCTTTCCTCTCCTGCACTGTCCCCCCACCCTTCCGAGCATGATTTCTTTCTCTAAGGATTGGTCCTTTCTAGCCGCATGCCCAAAGTATGTGAGATGTAGCTTCAGAGTCCTAGCCTCCAAGGAGAAACTTGGTTTCACCCTCTTCAAGGCAGACCTATTTGTTTTCTTGGCAGTCATGGTATGTTCAAGACTCTTCTCCAGCACCACCACTCAAAGGCACCAATTCTTCTATCATTCTTAGTTATTATCCATCTTTCTGATGCATAGCAAATAGGTGCTAAGACCACAGGTCAGGCACACCTTAGTCTCTAGACTGACATTGTTGCTTCTCAGTACTCTGGAAAGGTCCATGACAGCAAATTTACCTAATGCAATTCACCTCTTGATTTCCTGACTATCGGTGCTAAAAGTGTTGATTGTGGAGCCGAGCAAGCTGTTACTGTTAACAACCTCAATCTCTTCTGAGACATCTATCATGGTTCTGTCAATTGGCCCAATGGTGAGAATCTTCGTCTTCTTGATGTTGAGTTTCAATCTACATTGAAAACTACAGTCCTTGGGAGATAATTATAAGAAATATGCAGGAGAATTTTGTAAAGGTTGTAAAGTTGATAGTCAGATAACAAACATCCTTATATTCCCTTGTATCACAAGGAGCTCTTCTTGTTGTTGTTAGTTACCATCAAGTCACTTACAATTCATGTTGACCATATATGTGCGAAGTAGAACTGCCCCAAGGTTTTCACAGGTATGCCCTTTGGATAGCATACTGCCAGACCAGTCTTCAGAGGTGCTTCTGAAGGAGTGCAAATCACCAACTGCCGGGTAGTAATCAAGCACTTAATTGTTTTGTCCACCATGGTACTCCTACATACATTGTATGAATCTGGAGATGAAAACACACACATACGCACACATCCAAAAACACAAAAAACTTTAAAAAGCATTATATAGCATTATCTTGCATTTTAAAAAGTCTTCAATCACTTTATATTAATACAAAAGCTGGACAGTGAATAAGGAAAAATCAAGGAAGAATTGATGGCTTTAAATTCTGGTGTTGATAAAGAATATTAAATATGTCATGAACTGCCAGAAGAACAAACAAATCTGTCCTGGAAGGATTACATTCTGAATGTTCCTTGAAAAAAAGAAGAGGGCAAGGCTTTGTCTAATAGGCTTTGAGCATGTTACCAGGAGGGACCAGTCCCTGGAGAAGTACATCATGCTCTGTAAAATAATGGGCTGATGAAAAAGAGGAAGTACTTGAAGGAGAGGGGTTGAGTGACAAGGTGCCTGCAGCAGTGGGCTCACTGTTTGTGAGGATGGCACAGCATCAAGCAGTTTTTCAGTTCTGTTGTACAGAAGATTGCTATGCATTGGAACTGACTGGGTAGTTCCTAGTAACAACAAATACAGAATTGAATGAGCAATTTTAAGTACACTTTCCCCCTAAATATCCAAAATACAGTGTTCCTATGACATCGTCTATAAGTCAAAATAGTGTAAAGTCAAAAAGTTTACACACAGATTAAATAATTCTTGGATTGTTAGCAGGGATGGGAAGGGAAAAGGTGAGTAAAAATTAGTAAATTAGTAAAATGAGTGAAGAGAAGTCAATATACAATAAGAGTTTGATCAGATATAAATGAATTCTGTTAATCAGTTGTAATTAATATTATGAAAAACGGTGTAAAGAAATAATTACCATTAATTTAAATCAGGAATACTTTTTATCATTCCCAGACACAAAAAGCAACCGCCTCAACCAAACCAAATAATACATAAAATGTAAAATAATCCTAACATGGTGTTCATAGACACAGTTCGAACTATGGTGACTTGATGTTGAGGTGCTGAGTGTAGTTCCTAGGGAAGGCGCTTGGTGGTGCCACACTTGCTGTTCAGGATGTGAACGGTCTCTTTAAGAGCTCACTGAAAACCAGTGTGAAATAAAAATTTTCAAAAAAAAAGCCAAGACAAAACAAACAGATGTTGAATGGCAGTTTTCTTTTCCCTGCTTTTTCATAAAAGTGAAAATCCTCTTTGGATTTATTTTACTTAGTGAAATGCGAGCATTATTGTGGGTCTTTCATAAAAGTGAAATGACATTAAGTGAACTTTCAAAAAGCAGGAGCTACATGTATCTTAAAAAGATTCTCTAATTCTAATAACACTTCTTTGAGGATGGTACTATAGTTACCTTCATATTTGTCAGAACTGAGCAGAGGCACAGAAGCATTAGAGCTCATGACTCGTGTAATGAGTTATGTAATCACTATGTAATTGTTATGAGTCAACATGGCTAAGGTTATCATCCTTGGGTTTCACACATACTGTGCGTCTGTAGATCTTAGGGAGCTGTGCTGCTAATTCAAAAGACACGTGTCTCTGCTGGTTTGAATGCAACAGTGGCTCTGGGGGAGAAATGTGGGCAATCTTTTCTCATGTAATTTACAGCAATGAGTCTGTTCTGACTCCATGACAATGAGTTGAGTCTTATGTTTCTCCATGTGATGATCTTAGTTCTATTTCTAATAGTATAACTGTCCGTGTTCCTCTATTGTTCATATGGTTTTCAGAGACCTGTTATTTAAAATGGTCAATCCTATTTCCTAATCTGTCTTAATCTGGGAGTTCTAGTAACACCTGTCCAACATGGGTGAGCCTTCTGCAATCTGGCACACATACTAGTGGTACAGCTTTCAACATCACAGCACCCACGAGTTACGTTAGTACAGCAAACTGACAGACAAGTGCTGTACTAATTAGAACAATGATAAACAAGAATACAGATAGTCATGATACAAAGAAATTATCAATATGCAGATCATTTTCCCTAACATAAAAAACTGACAGATAGGTTTCACAGGCTCCAACTTTGAATTCCAAGTACCAGCTCTAAGGGGAATGCTTTGTCTCTCTGGCAGTTTTAGAGGAGAGTCCTTGTCTCTGAGCTTCTGCACCTGAACCATTTTCCTGTGACTTCAATGTCTATGCTCTGACAGAAAACCAGGCACATGAGAAATCATGGGGCAGGCGCCCTTGAAAGCCAATGGCAAGGTGACAAGATGGGTGAGGGCTGGAGCCTTCCAACTGAGGTGCATGGCTGGCACAAGATAATGTCCTACTTGAGGGTAATGTCTCAGTGCTCCACACTTGCATCTTTGTGTCTCTAGTTAGGTTTATTTAATCTTTACATGTATGGTAGACTTGATGCACTTGTTGCAGATGATCAAAGACTACCGCCTTCAATTTGTGGAAAACCAAACAAAACCAAAATTCTCCACTGGGCTAAAAAAAAAAATTGTCAGTGATTTGATTTTACTTTGATCCATAATCCACACCCATGGTAACAGCAATCAGAGAAATAAAAAAGATATGTTGTATTGAGAAAATCTGCAAAGACCTCTTTAAAGTATCTAAGAGCAAGGATATCAGTTTAAAGAATTAGGTGTGCCTGATCCAATTCACAGTATTTTCAATTGCTTTGTGTATATCTGAAAGCTTAACAATGTATAAAGAAGTCCAAAGAATAACCAATGCTTTGAACTGTGGTGTTGGAAACACATACTGCTGAATGGACTGCCAAAAGATCAGATAATCCCCTCTTGGCAGAAGTGCAACTAGAGCTACACTAGAGGTATGGATGCTGAGTGAAACTTTGTCTGCCATACTTTGGATATATTGTCAGGAGGGAATATTCCTTGGAAAAAGACATCATGCTAAGAGGGTCAGAGAAAGAGGAAAACGCTCAATAAAATAGATTGACACAATGACTTCAAAATTGGCTTACGCATGTAAAAGATCCTGACAATGGCACAGAGAAAACAATTTTCTAATCTGTTGTTTAGGTTCCTTATAAAACATACAGATACATACACAAACACAGTGGAATAGTTTCCCTCAAAATAACTAATTCTACACCTTAAAAATAATTCATCACCGTCCCCAGATGATTCTTAAACATTTAAGTGTTATTTTCCCTGCTTTCACTAAAGAAACATTCTTGACTCATTTTTCAACATTTTGCAAAATCAAGAAAACCCTATCAATATCTAAAGTTGTGTCCAATTTCAGCTCGGCTTGGTATCATTAACCAGTATATCACAGCAAGTATGTGATTAAGCTACCTTATTTCTGAATCAATAGAGTTTGTTTTGATTAAATTGTAAACACCTGCAGGTTATTACTTTGACTTTAGATTCAAAAGAACCTTTTATTCTAGGAAACACAAATTCCTGAAATAAGTATAGCAGTTTTCATACTAGGCTATTAAACTTAGCTTCTTAATGACTTTGGGAGCTTAGAAAAATTATACTTAGATGAAAAATTCATACTTTCATGTGATCTGAATTATATTTCCATTAGTCTTTAGATAGTGGTTGCTCACATCAGTAAATACACTTGTCAAATAACTTCTTAATTACTAAGCCAGGTAATGTGGGTTGTTTTTTTTTTTTTAAAGTTATCTGAAAAAAAATTTCATTTTAGAATTGCAACAAATGCACGTGATTTTGGCTTACTGTTGTTATTAGGTCTGTTGTGCCTACAACAGTTGAATGAACAACAGATGTGAACTTTACCTTCTTCTGCTCCGTCCTCACCATCTTTGATATGGTCACGCCAACTGTTATTGTCACTGTGTCAACCCAGCTTTTTGAAGGTCTTCTCTTTCTCTAAACCTCCACCTTTTTCTAGCATGGTGTCTTTTTCCAAGGACTGGCCTCTCCTGACAACATATTCAATGTATGTAAGACATACATTCACCATCTTTGCCTCCAAAGGGCACCTGGGTTACACTTCATCCAAGGCAGACTTGGTAATTTCTTGCAAAATGCTGAGTGGAAAAATTTGCCCTGAAAGAATGCTTATAGTAGTAGAATTTGACAAAGAGTGTGGAGTTTAGCCTAAGAAAGATTAAGCCCCACCCAGGACTCTGAGGAGAGTTAAATTTGAAAGCAGACAAGTAGTAAAAGAGACTTTTTTTTGCAATAAACAGATACAAGGTAAAGCTGAGGAGTGTGCTTAAGGCAGATAGACCACCTGGGTCTGTCTACTTGACGAGAGAAAGGAGGAAGCATCAGTACTCATTTTTTCAGGACTTTAAAAATAAAGGAAGCTGGTAAATATACTCAACTCACGTTGATGAGTGGAAGTGGGAGACAGATGATATACAGTAGTGAAGAGACAGGCTGATTTTGAACTTGTTCCTTCAACATGGTCCACCTAGCATGGTGAATGAATAAATGAAGAAGGGGGTACTGACTTGTAGAGCAAGGAGTATGGGAATCCCTGAGGTGCTGACGTGGCCCATGTGGGGCTAAAGCTGAGTAGGAGGATAAGTCAGTTTGAAACACAGGGAGATGATGCCCATTTGGACCTAGCCACGGATGGCTAGGGGTGTGTTGACCAGAACCCAACAAAGAAAAGAAGATGCTTCCTTCTATGAGCTAATGTTGACTGGTGTGATCTGATGATTTGCTCTAGACTAGACCTTTTTTTGGTGATGCAAATTCAACTGTAATAAAATATTCTTCAACATAAAAAGACATGCTTGTTCCCTCAGAGTACTGGTTTAATAGGCCTTGGCAAATTAAAAATTGGCTTTCTGAAAAGGGAGGGATTAAGACATGTTTTTGTTGTTGTTGTTATGTGCCGTCGAGTCGCCTGCGACTCATAGCGACCCTATGTACAACAGCCCTAAACTCCGCTCTGTCCTGTGCCAATCGCACTGTCTCTGACACTCCCATCCCAATTATCCCAGTCACTGAATCAATCCACCTCATAGAGGGCCTTCCTCTCCTGCGCCATCCCTCCACCCTCCCAAGCATGATGTCCCTCTCCAAGGACCGGTCTCTCCTCACTACATGTCCGAAGTAAGTTAGACGGAGCCTCAGAATCCTTGCCTCCAAGGAGCCACCCGGTTTAACCCTCTCCAGGACAAATCTATTTGTTTTCCTAGCAGTCCATGGTATTCTCAGTACTCTTCTCCAGCACCACAGCTCAAAGGCATCAGTTCTCAAGGAGTAAAAAAAAAATGACATAAGGAGTAAAGCAATTGGCTTCCATATTTCCCTAAATATAGATGATGGTAAGGGGAAAGTTGATCTTTTAGATCATAATAGCTAAAAAAGCTATTATTATCTAAGGGTGGGTCATGGTGTTAGCCTAAAGCTAGCTTTTTTAGCCATTGCCTTCTTTAGCCCTCTGGTCTCTAGCTAACTTAACTGTAGAAACATGGCCTTTTACATGATCAACAGCTATAGGAAAATAAAGAATACTTACCACATAGAGGAGCTAGCTTTGTGGTGGGAAAGACTTGAGGGATACCCTGGTGGCAAGACCCTGGTCATAGTGGTGAAGTGATTGTGGCTTTGCTATAGAGAAACTGAGGCAAGGCGTGATCTGAGGCTTCTTGCATTTGTGCTGGCCATAGTTAAAGGTTTTATTGGTCTTGCCTTTGATGATGGAGCGAAAAGTTGCTTCCTGAACTGAAACCAGAGCCTGGACTAATTGAGGAGTTGTACGTTATTATTGCTGGGTTAAAAGTTCATTTTGCATTGGGTGATATTCTTTGCCTCCCCCACACTCCAACTTACTTCCATAATAAACCCTATTCTCAGCACCACAACTATGATTCCGTGAGTCAACAATGTATAAATGAACTGCTTGCTGCTGGTGTGGCTCAAGAGGCATCATGGGGCCAGGCCATGGGTTCTTTATCTACTTTCTGCTTGGGGGCAGTGAGGGGCTGTGGTATTCTACTCCTTCTGACCCTTTTAGAAAATGCTCACAGCCCTGTGCTCCATGTGCCATTTTCTGTGGTGGAGACACCTTGTTTGATATTCTTGAGCTGCTCTGAGAATCTCTTTATTTCTTTTTTTTTTAATTTTTTTTTTTTTTTATTTTGTGTATGTGTGTCTGTATACCGTCAGATCAGATCTGACTGGTACAGGAGGAGATTGTCCCTCCTTTCCTGGCAGAGCATCTGGTAGATTCAAACCATGCGTCTCTGGGATTGCAGTGCAGCTTCTTGCCACTAGGCCACCAGAGCTCCCCTCTTTATCTTTTTGACTTCAGCATTTCTTCTCTTTGTTTTTGTCTCTCAACCTTGTAGTAGTTTCCTAAGTTCCTTCCAACATTCATTTTGTCTTTCTCCCCGTCATTATAGTTGCCTTCTGCTTTCTTCATAGGTTATATGCTTGATGTCAGCCCCAAACTTGAATTGCGTCAAAACTGACTGATGGATTTGAAAGACACGTGTTTGGGCTGGCAGTACAATTCCTTTGAACTGTTGAGTATGACTCATAGTGACCATATGAACAAAATATCTGAACTCTGGCCTGTCCTGTGTTATCCATAATTGAGCCCATTGCTGCAGTTACTGTGTAGGCCACTGTATATATGTGTGTGTACACACACACACATACACTCACACACACACACACACACACACACACACACTTATCTTTACACACATACATATTGTTTTTATATATATTATTATTGATCATTTTGTCATTGGCTTTCCTTTTTCTTTTTTGAGAACATATTTGTTTGTATACATTGTGAACTTTAATGGCCTAGTGACAAGAAGCTGCACTCTAATCCGAAAGGCATGTGGTTCGAGTCCTCCAGCTGCTCTGTGGGAGGCTGGGCAATCTTCTCCTGTGTGATTAATTGCCTCTGAAAACTTGCCAAAGGTCAGCTATGGGTCCTTCTGACTCAAGGGTACACAACAACAACAACATATGTATGTAAGTATGTTAGTACGCATATCTACTTATCCTGACAGCTAACATGTGCTTTGGTGTTTAGTTAATTCGGTGTGGGCCTGGCCATTACAATAGCAATGTGGCAGAACCATGGACTCATCTCTACTTTTATTACACTAGAATCATTGAAAATTTTCACCCTTGGCAAAGATGCCTTTCTTTTGTTGGTAGAAAATGGCTTTTTAAGCACTTGAAGCAAGGCAAATGTGATGATAGTTAATCAGGTAATTATGGTTATCACCACAGTTTTACCAGCAGCACCTCCCTGATGTGGCTTCGTTTCC
>NW_006399780.1:13695996-13697930 GCF_000299155.1 Elephantulus edwardii
CATATTTGGAGCAAAGGACAATAATGAGAACTGCCGATAGTTTGGCAAACATCTTTTCTTCTTGTTACTACTTTCATGATAGAGATGTTTCCATCTTTTTAAAAATTATTATTCCTTCTAAAGTGGCCTAGTGGTAAAGAGTTGTGCTGGCAACCTAAAAGTACATCCCTCAGCTGCTGCATGGGAGAGAGATAGGCAATCTCCTTCCATGAGATTAACTGCCTCTGTTAACTGGCTGGAGAGTCAGCTGTGGGTTGATCCTGACTTGAAGGTACACAAAAACAACAAAGAAAAACTGGGAGGCTCTGGTGGTTCAGTGGTGAAGATTGTGCTGTAACTCAAAGGAACACGGTTCTAAAACATCAGTTGCTCTGTGGGAGAAAGATGAGCAGTCTTGTCCCGTGCCATTTACAGCCTCTGAAAAGTCACTGGAGGGTCAGCTATGAGTCGGTTCTGACTAGAGATTATATATCAACAACAAATGGATTTTCCCTTTCTTACAACATTCATTGGTGTTTCATACTCTGTTCTTTCCTTTACAGAAAGTTCCATTTCACTTTGTGGCCGACTTAGCGTCTGTGTGTTTCCAGAAAAGAATTACTGTCACGATTATTTAATGGAATTACCCATAGTTCAGCACCTTATGGAATGACATTTATTGTACAAAAGCATAACTCTGTTTTAGTTTGTAAGTTTCCATCTCTTAAGATTTTTTAAATAAGTTGGTTTATAATCATATGCACAATAAAATTCAGCTTTTAGTTTACATTTTTCAAATTATTTAGATCTATTTTTCTCTGATAATATATTGTAACAACAGTCATATTTTAGTGTCAGGAACTATGTTAAGTTTAGACACCTTCACTTGCATATTTTAAGTACTAAAAGCACATGTTGACAATAGAAAAGCATTCTTTTTAACACTAAAAAGCCACATATTAATACCAATGGGATAAAATACTTCAAAAGAAAATTAAAATCCTACCTACACTAACTATGAAAATATAGTTACTTCTTCATTGTTTTAGATGTTCTTAATTTCTGCAGACATAAGCACAGTAAATAAAAATATACTATGGATAATATAAGAAACTATTTTCCTGTGAGTGAACACTAAAATATAGTCTTTAAAAGCCTGTGATAGGGCAGCATAATCCTTTCTTGCAATCACAAAAATAAAAATTGCAATAAAGTAACATAAAAAAGAAACTATTTTCATGGTTTTTAAAATAATTTCAGCACCCAAACACTCATTAGCAGTAAATATCCAGTTTTTATGAAATGCTCTGTTAGCTAGGGATATCAAGCATAGTCTTCAAATTTTGAGTGAGAAAAACATAAATTAAGATATATAAAAACAATTGCTGAGATATTTTCCATCATTTGTTTACTATTTTCCTTGCTTGAATTATCTTCTACATAATTTTTTCTCTTTGCTTTCCATTAATTTCTCTCATTTAAAAAATGTATTGAAGAACTTTTCTTATTTCTTGAAAAAGTCCACTTTTTTAAAGTTTAAAAGCAATAAAGTGGGTTGGGTTGTTTTTTTTTTTTCGCTTAATGTGATGAATGACATTGATTACTTTTTTTATGTTGAAACATCCTTGTATGCTTGTCATGAATCCCACTTGAGCATGATGAATTAATTTTTTTATGTACTGTTAGACTCTAGGGAGCTCTGGTGGCCTAATGGCAAGAAGATGCACTGCAGTTCTGAAGGCACGTGGTTTGAGGTCATCAGCTGCTCCAAGGATAGACAATCTCTTCTCCTGAGATTAAGTGTGCCTCTGAAAACCTGCCAGAGGGTCAGGTATGGGTGGATTATGACTCGCTGGCACACAACAACAACAACAACAAAAAGGACTGCTAGATTCTGTTGGCCAGTATTTTGTTAAACATTGAGGTTGTTCACAGCTTCAGTTTGCTGGGCTCCA
>NW_006399780.1:13698780-13700176 GCF_000299155.1 Elephantulus edwardii
TATATTATATTTCATTCATGTATATTGTGAGATTCCCCCTTACAATAATCTCTAATAACAATATTCATGAAACTATGTAAGCCAGCTATTTCATGCCTCATGTCCTAATTCTACCCTTTTAGATAGCCAGTTTCTGGTTTGTCCATCCCTGATCTAACCAGTACTCTGAGAGAACAAGCATGTTCCTTTTGCTGAAGAATCTCTGTTAAATTTGGAAACTTTGAGCATCTGCGTCCACAAAGAAAGTTCAGCCCCAAGAAAGACATCAGATTGTAGCAACTGACCCCAGCTCACAGCACAGACTATATTTTCTTCATTTGATTGGGTTCTGGTTAACTCATTCCCAGCCCTCTATGGCTTGCTTTGAACGGACATCAGCTGCAAACTCAGGAGTCTACAATTCTCCCTGAGTTCCAGACCTGTTGGTCTCCTCACTCAGCCCTAATCCCCACATGGGTTCAAGTCCAAGAGCCAGGAGTCCTCACAACTCTGCTTCTCAAGCCAAAACCCCCTCCCTGCTCATTCATGTATCTCTGCATGTTAGGTGGGCAGCACTAAAGGAACATGTCTAAGCTCAACCCTGTTTCTACATTGTTGTATTCCTCCCACTTCCACTCCCATGGAACCAGATCCTCCCTTGTAGTACTTTAAATCTAGTACTTGCTGAAGGCAGAATTTAAACACTTTATAAGTCTACAATATCCAAGGTTCATTTGTACAGCACACTTTTTTTGTCCCTTTCCACTTTTTGAAAATTTGCATATAACTACCCTTGCACACTGCACTTCATCCATGCACATTGTGTTCCACACAATCCCTTATACACTCTTCTTCATAGAGTTAGTTGCCACCTATTAATGCCTATTGTCACACTATCTCTCCTAGAGCAATTTGAACCTCTCTTCACTCTGTCTCCCCTCTCCAAACCTCTACCATCCCTGTGATTCTCTCTATCCCATTTTCTTCCCTTCCCTTCACCCATTCCCCCCATTTTTTTAGTTCATTTCACTGAACTTGTATTCCATTTATGTACACTCTGTTCCACACATTTACACTGTGTTTCTTTGGGGGAGTCTTTTAATTACCTGCTCAACATATTCTTTTTGTGATGGGTCCATTCATCTGTTCTACATCTGCCTTTATCAATCTGGACAGAGTGTGAGTTTCAAATCATTTGCCCATTTCCTCTAGGTTTTCAAATTTATTGGAATATGTTGCTGTTATTGTTATGTGCCATCGAGTCGTTTGCAACTCATAGCGACCCTATGCACAACAGCCTTAAACCCTGCTCGATCCTGCGCCAACCGCACCGCCTCCGACACACCCATCCCGATTACCCCAGTCACCGAATCAATCCATCTCATAGAGGGTCTTCCCCTCCTGCGCTGTCCCTCCA
>NW_006399780.1:13702896-13737801 GCF_000299155.1 Elephantulus edwardii
GTTTTCAGAGGACTGCTATTTCAGAAGTGGGTGGCCAATCCTTCTTCCTAGTCTGTCTTAATCTGAATGTTCAGATTTAGAGGAGTATCTGACAGACAAGCAATTTGTGGAGCAGTAAAAGATATATAGCTTTTCATAATATTCCGATATTATCTGTTTAATTTTATCTAATTCTGTTGTGATGTCACCTCTATCATTTATTATTTGAGTTATTTGTATCTTTTCTTTCTATTCTTTTGTTAAGTTTGCCAATGGCTTGTCTATTTCAATGACCCTTTCAAAGAATCAGTTCCCGGTTTTGTTGATACTTTTGTTTTTCTGTTTCCTATCTCATTGATTTCAGCTGTTGCCCTTATAATTATTTTCTTCTAGAGGCTGTGGGGTTAGATCGTAGTTCTCTATTTGATAGAGGTACTGGATAAGGTTATTAATTTTGCTTCTTTCTTAATTTTTATGTATATGCCTATTGCTATGAATTGCCCTCTGAGGACTGTCTTAGCTATATCCCACAGATTTTGATGTGTTGTATTTTCGTTTGTTTCTAGGAATTTTTTTATCTCTTCTACAACACAACCTGTTCTAGCAGAGTGTTATTTAGTTTCCAGTCTTATAAGGTTTAACCTTTTGTAGTTAATTTCTAGTTTTATGTCTTATGGTCTGAAAAGATATTTTGTATCTTTTGCATTATCTCAATTTTTAAAAAGTTTTGGAGGCTTGTTGTATCCTAATATATGATCAATTCTGAAGGACGTACCATGTGCACCTGAGAAGAAAATAGATTTACTTTAGTTGGGTACAGCACTCTAAATACACCCACAAGGTCAAACTGGCTTATTATGTAATTTAGATCTTCTGCATCTTTGTTAAATTTTTTTCAAGTTGACCTAGCCTTTGATGAGAGTGGTGTGTTAAAGTCTCCTACCACTATTATGGTACTTGTCGCTTTCTTATCTGTTAACCATTGTTTTATGTATTTTGGAGGTATATAATTTGGTGCATTGATTTTGACTAAGGTTATGCCTTCTTGATCTATTACACCTTTAATCATTATATAATCCCTTTCCTTATAATTTATGACCATTTTCATCCTATGAAGTCTATTTTATCAGAGATTAGTATTGCCACTCCTGGGTTGGGGTTGTTTTTGGTGTGTGGGGTGGGTATGTGTGTGTGTGCCATTTGCTTGGTATATATATATGTATATATATATGTTATTTCTTTACCCTTCAATTTTTTGTGTTTTTCCTCATTTCTTAGATGTGTTTCATTTAGACAACACATTGATGCAATCCTACTGACTTCTCCCAGCACCAATTAACTTTTTAAACAAATTCAAGTTATGCACTCAACATAAGATGGATGTTTCTGCAAAATAAGACATTTTACCATTAATACATTATAGTTTTGAAGGGCAGAATGTTTTGTAAAATGCTATGAACAAATGCATTTAAATAAAGACGATTACATTGCAGTCTTCAATATGGATTTAAGTTCAACATCAAGAAAACAAAGATTTGCACCACTGGGCCAATTGGCAGCATCATAATAAATGGAGAAAAGATAGAGATTATTAAGCTTCAGCTTTCTTGGCTCCACAATCAACATTCTTGCTACCAGCAGGCAGAAAATCAAAAGATGAATTGCATTGGGAAAATCTGCTTTCAGGGACCTCTCCAGAGTACTGAAAAGCAACAATGTGAGTCTAGAGACTAAGATGTGTCTGATCCAGGCCATGGGCTTTGCAATTACTTGCTATGTCTCAGAGAGATTGACAATGACTAAGGATAATAAAAGAAGAATTGATGCCTTTGAGTTGTGGTGCTGGAGAAGAGTATTAAATATAGCATGGACAGGTAAGAGAAAAGCAGATCTGTCCTAGAGAGGGTGAAACGAGACTGCTCCTAGGAGGCAAGTATTTTGAAGCTCTTTCTGTCATGCTTTGGGCATGCTTGGAAAGGTGGATGGTCAGTGGAAGGGAAGAGGACCCTGAATGAGACTGACTGACTGAGTGACTAGGGTAATGGGGATAAATGTGTCAGAGACAATGGAATTGGCTCAAGACAGAGCAGGGTTCAGGGCTGTTGTCCATAGGATTGCTGTGAGTTATAGGTGACTTGACAGCACATAACAACAATGACATTGCTATATAAATATTGAGACTGAGACCAGACTTTATGTCAAAGGATCTTAAGATTAGGTACATGCTGAAATGATTTGGAGGGGAGGGGAGGATGGGTTGTAAAAAAGTGGTGGCAGCATGAGGATGTGTTGAAAAAAAGTAGTGGCAGCATGAGAGTGATAATGTTTGACCTCTAGTAGTTCCTTAAGGGAAAATAGTTTCCATCCACAACATTAAAAGGGTAAAACTGATTTCCATGAGGTCAAATGTCCCCATCCTACTATGTTCCCAAACTTTCTTTCACCAATTTTATCACTAGCTGCTCTCCTCAGGGTCTTATTATGCTTACTGCTGGATCTGCTAATCTGTTACAATAGCCACGGAGAGTCATTTTCATGATTCTAGGGCTTATTAGGGAAGTTAGTGGGTTAAAATTCAAGTTGGAAATAGGATGTAATCTGTCAATCAAGAAAGCTTCTCAGGACAGATCCTTGGGCCTTCAGCCTCTCAGCTTTAGGCTCCCACCACAAAACCGCTAGTGGAGACATCTGCCCCGCCCACACCTTATTCCCCAGCCCTCCAGCAAGCTTGACTGAAGCTCTGGCTTTGTGAGGGAACAGGAGCAGGTCAGTCTCCACTTGTCCACTGCTGCTGCTGTAGCTCTGTGTCTGGTGCTTGACTACACACCACATACAGTCTTTGCTGCTTTCTTCTTGGTAGTGAGATTTCACCATTCTTTATCTAAACCTGCTCAATTTTAGCCTGGTGGGATGGTAAAACTGACCAATCCCCTTATCAGTAGTCTATTCCCACTCAGCCATGTGGCAAAAGTCAGAGGCAACATCTTAGGAAAACCATTTTGAATAATAAATAATAATAATGTGAATAACATAACTTTAAAAATATACTAATTTTTAAAATATCAGTATATTTAAAAATATTGTTTTAAAAATAGTAATTTTTTAAAAAATCAAACCCCACCCAAACTAACGTCTGGATGCTACTCTTAGAGATTCTCATTGATTAAAAGTGTGACTTGGTAATGAGGGTTTAATATGTCACCTGATAACCTTAACATTCATAAGATTGATAATCTTTGTTCGGTGCTTTCTTTTTATAATTTTGTTAAGCATGCTACTGTAAATATGTTGTTCTTCTAGAACAGATCTCATGATTTCTTCATGAGGATTTATTCTTTGTAAGTCAGGGACTTTGTTTGATGTTCCAACCCTTTAAGACTCTGTTGGGAGTTGGCTCAGATTAGTTAGATCTCTTTTCTATTCCTGCACATCATTCCTCTCCACCTTCCCTACTCTGACTTTTCTATGGTATTCTGTTTTTAACTGTCCACAGGACACAGTTCTGGATATCCTGTAGATTGCCAAAAGAACAAATAAATCTGTCTTGGAGGAAGCACAGCCAGTGTGCGCTTTAGAGACAAGAATAGCAAAACTTCGTTTCACATATTTGCATGTTGTATGGAGGGGCTAGTCCTTGGAAAAGGACATCATGCTGGGAAAGGTGAATATTCATAGAAAGGGTTAAAGACCCCCAACAAGACAGCCTGACAGTGACTGTAACAACAGGCTTGAGCATATCAGATATGGTGAGAAAGGTTCAGATCTGTTGTTTATAGGGTTGCTGTTATTTGTAGTTGACTCAAAGGCACAACAACAACGGCCCACACCTCTTGTCTTTCTTTGAAGGCCTATACAAGCAAGGTCTATTGAATTCAATAGGTCTCTTCAAGGTCCCTTTCTGCACAAACATGAAAAGCAGCAAGTACCTTGGAGTTTAACATCCCCTCAGGACAGCCCTTAGCCAACTGTCAACTGATGTGGCCAGTAAAATCCCATTTCTCTTGTATCCAGTCAGGATAAATGGAGCCAAAACTTGTCTTCCAAAGTTCCTCTGCCCAAGCAGGCTAAATCTTCTCTCTAGGGAACTTTGCCTATATCCACCCCTTTGCTCTACTTCTTTTTCTTCCTAACTCCCCTTCACTTTCTCTCTTACCAGTAGTTTTTCCTTCCAGGAGCACTTCCTCAAGAAGTCACTTGCACACAGGGCTTTGTTTCTCTCTACCTGTGTCTGGGAAACCCAACCTTAGAAGTAGATGGATTAAGAGAGAAAAGAAAAAGAAATAAGGACTGAAGTATAAATTAGGGAAGGGAAAGGGCTGGAGTATCTAACAATGCTGAAACAAGTTCAAAATCAACAAAGAGGGCTTTCTATTTTTAATCTTCCTTTGAACAGTCAAACAATCATTTTATGTGTTTTTGAAAATTGCCCAGGGATACCAAGAAATGATTATTGCTCTTTCCAGCTATTAGGGAATAAGCAACAACAGTGAAATGTTTCATGTAGCTGCAGTTGATCATCAGAAACGGAGTATCAAATTTGCAGAGATGAGTATATGTAATCTGCCAGCATGACTTAACCCGCAGCCGCCTTTCCCAGACTCATACACCCCAATTATATTCTTTGGTTACTGGCATGTGACAAATTAGAACTGTTCATACGGGGACATAGCTACATGAATAGTTACAGCACACTGGTGTTCTTACATTCTTGAAAGTAAAATATTGGGTTACTTTAAAGTAGGTCATAGTAGTTCAAGAACAATTTGGGGATCATTTGCAGATGGGAATTCATAGAGAGTTCAATCTAGTTTCTGACATATGAGGATCCAGAAACCTCTGCTCTAACAGATGCTTATTTTTACAGCTAAAAGTTGCAACTTTAGCCAAGAAGAAAATGCTCGATCAAGGTTTAAAGTGACCTCAAGCTGTATTTGAAGAAATAGTCTCCCTGGTGCAAAAGCGAGGCCAATAGCAGCATGAAAGCAGTTCTCCGAACACACTGGTCCTGCAACTGAATGAAGGGCTTCATTTACAGAGCTGTCAGTCTGATGCCTTTCTTGAGAATTAGATTTACTAAAGAGTTTTATGGGGGGGGGGGAGAGAAATTAAGCAAAATGTCCAGATGTCATCTGTTAAAAAATGTTTTATTGAGACAATAAACAAATAACATCAACAAGTACTAAAATTTTAATTAAAATATGATTTACAATGTTGCTGTATACCACTCAAAGCATTCATAGTGAAAGGAAATAAGATTGCTGCTGCTTGTATCCTTAGGATACTCAAAACACTCCATTTGACTTTGTGGTTCTCCGACCCGAGTAGTGTGCTCCTATAATGTCTTTTCCATGCCCATGAGCATGAAAATATTCCTCAACACTTTAAAACACAATGGCAGTACCAATCGTTCGTTTTCATGGCTGGCGACATCACTAAATAGATATGTATTATGTTCCCTTGCCGTCTGCTCGGAAAATCTAAGTATTGCATTTCTGTCAATTCACTTATTGAAGAGCTTCCTCCTCTGAATGTTGACAGCTGTTTCAGATGTCTATAAAATAACTTGAATAACAGCTGCAAATGGATTGGCTAAAGGAGATTTGGAGCCATGTAATTAGCATTCAGCAAATGCACATATTTTCATTGAAAAACCCTCTTCAACCCAAAAGTTGACTTTCAGGAAGCTGATGATTCTTGTCAAGTCTCAGAACAGGACTGACTGGTGCTTAACTCTCCATTAGCTGAATCTAAATGAAGCATATTAATAGAAGCCAAAAGCCAAAGCTCGTGCTTTTGAGGCATTTTGTCTCATAGTAACCCTATTGGACAAGATATAACTGCCCTATTGGGTTTTTAAAGTTTTAATCTTTATGGAAGTGGACTGCTGCTTCTCTCCTCCTCAGAGTGGCTCCTGGGTATGAACTGCAGACCTTTCCAAGAACAGCCAAGCACTTAACTACTGTGCCACCAGAGCTCCTAGCCCCAAACCAGACCCAATGTCATTGAGTCAATACTGATTCTTGGCATTCTGTTTCTGAGGCTGTATGTAAATCGAAGACTGCCTGTCTTTGCCCTGTAAAACGACTGGCAGAATTAAACTTTTGATCTTTCAGTTAGCAGCCCAGTAAGTAACACATCAAACCACTTGGGATCTTTAAGGCTCTAATAGGAGTTATTATTAAGTAAGTTACTATCTAAGTTAATGCAATTTATTACAATATTATCATCATGTTTGTTTTTATCTATTTTCCATTTAGGTAGATAAACAATTAATTGGGACTAATTGGTGATCTCTTAATGATAGAATGTAATGTAAACAAAGAACATTTGTATTTGAGACATAAAGTACAGATAAACCTAGTTACTTAATTGCCTTTCTTAACCTTAAAAATTATTTTCAGGAAATAAAAATTTATTTTAGTCACCACACTACGTTAAGGGATTTTTAAAAATCTTAGAAGAAAACAATAGAATGTTAGCTATGGGCTTTCATTGTGGCATGATTGTAAGAGGTTATTTCTTCTTTATGGGTATTGCTAGAATATTCTTTTAAATATCTACTTCTTGTGGTTATGTGCCATTGAGTTAGAACGAACTCATAGCTGATCCTCCAGTGGCTATAATTATGCTGAAGGAGATTGCTCATTTTACTTGCTAGGAGAAAGGAGTAATTGGTAGATTCAAACCATGTGGTTTTGGGTTGGCAGGGCAACTCCGTACCACTAGGTCTCAGTACTTAAAAGAAGCCACATATCTACTTTCTAAACTAATAGGCTAGTATATTAGTTTGCTAGGGTTGCTGCAAAATAATTTTCATAAAGTAGATAATTTAAAATAATGTAATATAATTTTCTCATGATTCTGGAAACTCAAGATCTGAAACCAAGATGTTAGCTGGACAACGCTTCCATCAATGTCTCAGAGAGAAAGGCCTTCCTTCTGTTCGAGATCCTGGTAGCCTAACTGTGGCAACATAATTCTAATCGTTAGCTCTGCCTTCACATGGGTATCTTCCCTGTGTGTCTGTCTTTCTGTGTCTCTTGTTTTCATAAGAACACCAGCCATACTGGTGGTTTTATGTGCTGTTGAGTCACCTGTGACTCATAGAAACCCTGTGTACAACAAATCTGAACCCTGTTCTATCCTGAGCCAATAGCACTGTCTCTGACACACCTGCCCTGTTTATCCCAATCACTGTGTCCATCAATATCATCCATGGTCTTCTTCTCCTGCACTGTCCCTCCACTCTTCCAAGTATGATATCCTTCTCCAAGGACTGGTCCCTCCTGGAAACATATCTAAAGTATGTGAGACAGAGTTTAAAAATCCTTGCCTCCAGAGCACAACTTGTTTTGACCCTCTCCAGCCTAGACCTGCTTGTTCTCTTGGCAGTCTATAGTATGTTTAATACCCTTCTCCAGAACCACAACTCAAAGAAATCTCTTCTTCTGTCATCCTATTCATTGTCCAGCTCTCTGATGCATACCAAGTAATTGTGAACACCATGACCTGGATCAGAAGCACCTTAGTCTCTAGACTCCCATCTTTGCCCATCAGTCCCCTGGAGAGGACACTGACAGCCAACTTTCCTAATCCAGTTCATCTTTAGATTTCCCAGCTGCTCATTCCAAGAGTGTTGATTGTGGTCCCGAGCAAGATGAACTTGTTAACAATCTCAATCTCTCTCTAACTATCATGATGCTGCCAATTACTGGAGTTCTATAAAGAGAACAACTCTTGAATGATGCCACCAATTTTACATTTGTTCACTAACTAAAAAGTTGATGGTTTAGATTACCCAGAGGTAGCTCAGATCATGATGAATTAGGATGGACAAATGGGAAATGGTTTTGGTTTTTTTTAAAAAAATTTTTTGTCATGAAAAGAATGCAGTCACCCAAAGCTAGACTCATAGTAAAAATTAAACTATTTGATTAGTAATATGAAATACAGTTTTGGATATTCATAAAGCACAAAGTATATAGCATTTACACGAAATAGCATTTCTTTTTAAACCCCACTTCTATCAAAATCTGTGCATTTGTCAAGGATCCTCAAATCTACCAGAAATTCATTCACTTGGTTTTGAATCGATTTAAATTCATCAGAGTTCATTGTGAACATCACTTTTTACACAAATTATTCCTTAATGCCAGACCAAAAAGTGACTGAAAGTTTTCCTCTTTGGATCTATCTTCTTTTTTCTCTTTTTAAAAATATTACTCTGTTTTTTTATAAAGTTTGAATACGTTGTTTTTCACGAGAGATCCTTCCCATTTCCTTCACCTTCCCACCCATTCATCGAATTGTGCAACCCTATGATTAACATCCTAACCCTGATCCTCATCCCTCAATTCCCCCCACCCCCCCATCTTGGATCCTCATACTCATTCTACAATAATGGTTTGATACAGTATTTGTTCTTGTGGGACTAAGTTAGTTCCCTCAGCATAATGCTCTCTAGTCCCTCCCAAGTTAGGTAGTAATTTGCAAAATTA
The DNA here is from genome assembly GCF_000299155.1 of Elephantulus edwardii. NCBI lineage: Eukaryota > Metazoa > Chordata > Mammalia > Macroscelidea > Macroscelididae > Elephantulus > Elephantulus edwardii. The sequence continues at coordinate 13,711,374 of NW_006399780.1, forward strand.
TTGCTCCTGTGTGCTGCGTTGTATATTCCACTATATGAATATACCACAACTTCTCAATCCTTTCATTTTGTGGTTGGACATCTGGGCTGTTTCCTTGTTCTTGCGATGGTGAATAATGCTGCTATGAACATTGGTGTACAAGTTTCCATTTGAGCCTCAGTTCTCATTTTTTTAGGTATATTCCAATCAATGGAGTAGCTGGGTCATATGGAATTTTTATGTTGAATTTTTTTGAGGAAGGGCCAATTTCCTTCCAGAGTGGTTGTACCATTATACAATCCCACCAACAATGTAAGAGTTCCTTCCTTGCCACATTCTCTCTAGAATTTATTACTTGCTGTCCTGTTGTGAATCTATCTTCTTTATTTGAACTTCTCTAATGTTCTGACTTGTTCTTTTGCTTCATCCTAGTTGACCAAAATTTCTTTCAGAATTCCTTTTCTCAAGGCAATAATTTTCCACAGACAAAATTATTCTTTATAATCCATCACAATGAGCTATAATGTGTGTGATAGATTTAAAGATACATATATTTAAATTATCATATGATATTAATGACCAAGAGTCTCCCCTTTTTTGGTACATCATTGTTAAGAGATAATTTAAGTACATAAAGTGCACACATTTAAAAGACATAGTTTGATATACTTTGACATGTATACTCTTATACAGTCTTCAATATAGATTGCATATCAACATCAAGAAAACAAAGATTCTCACCACAAGGTCCATAGCAGCATCATGATGGATGGAGAAAAGATTGAAATTGATAACAATTTTATCTTGCTTAGATCCACAATCAACACTCTTGATACCAGCGGTCAGGAAATAAAAAGACAGGTTGCTTTAGGGAAGTCTGTTGTCAAGAACCCCTCTAGAGTGTTAAAGAGCAATGACACCAGTCTAGAGGCTAAGGTGCATCTAATCCAGGCCATGGTCTTAGTAATTACTTGCTATGCATCAGAGAGCTGGAACAAACAGGTTTGTCTTAGAGAGGGTGAATCCAGGTTGCACCTCAGAAGGAAGGATTTTGAAACACCATCCCACATATTTTGGGCATGTTGCCAGGAGGGGCCAGTCCTTGGAGAAGGTAATCATGCTTGGAAGGGTAGAAGGTCTGCACAGAAGAAGAAGACCTAGTGCAACAATGAATGAATGGAAACCCGAAATCTCTGTAAATGTTTATGAAAATTAATAAAATATAGAAAAAAAAAAGAAGAAGAAGACCATGGATGAAATGGGTTAACACAGTCACTGTGGCAATGGGAGCAAGTGTGTCAGAGACAGTGAGGATGGCTCAGGATAGGGCAAGGTTCAGAGTCATTGTTCATAGGGTTGTTAGGAATCATAATTGACAGTATGAAAAATCAACAAACACATGTGAAAACATTACCACAATCAAGACAATGAACTTATCTGTCATCTTCAAAAGTTTCTTGTGCCCTTTTGTAATCATTCCACCCAGCTACAGGTCCAGGTAACCAATGGGTTGGTTTTTTTTTAATGGATTAATTTGCATTTTCTAGAGTTTTATATAAAAGTAATTATAGATCCCATAATCTTTCTTTTAAAAAGTCTGATTAACAGCCTAGTTATTTTTTAAGTCCACAAGGTACATTAGTAGTTATTTTTTACTTATTGCTGATAAATGTTCCTTTAAATGAACATAGCACAATTGCCTTATCTTAGCACGTTAATGGACACTTGCTTTATTAACTTACTATAACAAAACTACTTTGAGCATTTGTAAGCAAGTCTATGTGCATAAATGTATTTTCATATTTGTTTGATAAACACAGAGATAAAATCACTAATATTATGAGATATATATACTTGACTTTTAAAGAAACTATCTTCCAAAATAGTTGTGCATTTACAATTCCACCAATGTTGTTGTTGATATTATTTATTTCCGTCTAGTCAAGCACGACTCATCACGACCCTACGAACAAAACACCTGAAGCCTTTCTGCCATACTTTCTCCAAGTTCATAGAGTTTCTAGAGGCATACTGTTTGGGAAGTGGATGCCACTCCTGCTTCCACCAATAGTGATGAAAATTCCAGCAGTATCCTTGCCAAGACATGATATGGTCAGTCTTTTTTCTTTTAGCTGTTATGTTCTGTATGTAAAAAAATGTATCTCGTTATTTTAATTAGCAATTAATTAATAATTCATGATATTGAAATCTTTTTATATACTTATTTGATATAAGTACTCTCATTTGTTTGTTTATTCTAATATTTGGCTAGTTAAGAAAAAAGTTGTTTATCTTCTTATTCTTAATTGTAGAAATTATTCTATATACAAATCCTTCATATATTCTATATACAAATTAGCTTGTTAATTTTTCCTAACAATAAACAAACAATAATTTCACCTAGTATGTATTTTGCCTTTGCATTTTTTTAGCAATGTCCTTTGAAGGGCAAAAGTTTTTAGTCTTTCTGCTCTATTGTTTTATTTCTTCTATAGTTTATTTTTATTGTGTAATGTTTAAGAGGTCTTATTTGTACAGTTGTTAGTTGTTTGACTGCTAACTGTAAAGTCAGTGGCTCAAAGCCATAGACTGTTCTGAGGGAGTGCCTTGTAGGATTATTGTAGATTGTAGTGAATCAATAGCAATGGATTTCATATTTAAGAACACTTTGCCAAATCCAAGGTCCCAGCAGATTCTCCTATATTTTAATATGGAATGAAAAAAATTAGCTCTTGTATCTTAATATATGGTCCATTTTCAATTATTTTATAACATGCTGTCGTGTAAGGGTATATGCTATTTTGTTTTCTTATATCAGCCATTTGTTCTAGTATCATTTAGTAAAAAGATAGTATCTTCCCCCTTGCTGAGTTGCCATAGGATTTTGTTGAAAAGAAATTTCTCCAATGTTGTTGCTGCTGTCAGTGCCATCAGTAAGCCCCAATTTGTGGTAACCTATGTACAAGAGCGAAACCTTCCAGAGCCTATGTCGTCCTCACCACCTCTGCTGAGTTGAAGCCCATTGTTGCAGCCACTGTTTTAAATAATCTCCTTGAGAGACGTCCTCCTTTTTCATAGATCCTTTTGTTTTCCAAGCATGATGCCTTTCTTCAAGGACTGACCCTGTCTGATTGTTGTTATTGTTATGTGCCATCCAGTTGCCTGCCACTCATAGCAACTCTATTTACAATAGCTCTGAAGCCTGGCCTGTCCTAAGCCAGTCTCATTGATTCCGACATACCTACCCCCATTGCCCCAGTTACTGAATCAATCCATCTCATCCGGCATCTTCCTCTCCTGTGCTGTCCCTCCACCCTTCTGAGCATGATGTTCTTCTCCAAGGCTCTGTCACTCCTTGCCACATGCCCGAAGTATGTGAGATGGATCTTCAAAATCCCAACCTGCAAGGAGAAACGTGATTTCACCCTCTCCAAGACAGACCCATTTGTTTTCTTGGTGGTCCACGGTATTTTCAAGATTCTTCTCTAGCATCACAACTCAAAGACATTGATTCTTCTGTCATCCTTAGTCATTGTCCAGCTTCATGATGCATAGCAAGTAAGTGCAAAGCCCATGGCCTGAGTCAGGCACATCTTAGTCACTAGACTGACACTGTTGCTTTTTAGTACTCTGGAGAGGTCTTAATAGCAGATTTTCTGAGTGTAATTCATCTTTTTATTTCCTTACTCCCAGTGCCAAGAGTGTTGATTGTGGAGCCAAGCAAGCTGTAATTATTAACAAATTCAGTCTCTTCTCCATCTTCATGGTGGTGCCAATTGGCCCAGTAGTGAGAATCTTTGTCTTCTTGATGCTGAGCTTCAATCCAAATTGAATACTACAGTCCTTGACTTTCTGTAGCAAGTGCTTCAAGTGCTCTTCAGTTTCAGCAAGCAAGTTTATGTCATCTTTATCCTAAAATATGTGGGAAGTTTTACCATCCTTTCTTCTATAGAGCACTATGGTTTCACTTCCTTCAAGACAAGTTTGTTTTTTCTTTTAGTTGTTGTTAGGTGCCATCCAGTCAACTACTGCTCATAGCAACCCTACGAACAATGGATCTGAACCCTGCCCTATGCTGTACCATCCTCATCATCTCTGATATTCTTTGGCCCATTGCTATATTTGATTCCTCTGTGTCAGTTTGTCTTTAGGAGAATATTCCTCTCTTGCACTGACCCACTTTCCCAGCATGATGTTGAAGAACTGGACCCTCCTAAAAACATGTCCAAAGTATGTGAGATGAAGTTTCACCATCCTTGTCTCTAAGGAGCACCTTGATAGCAGTCCCTCCCAGATATATTTGTTCTTTTGGCAATCCATGGGATATTCAATACTCTTCTCCAACACCACAACTCAAATAAGCATAGTAAGTAATTGAAATGACCATAGCTTGGATTGGGTGCATCTTATTCTTTGTCCAACTCTCAGATGTATAGCAAATAAGTGAAAAGGTCATGATCTGAATCAGACACACCTTAGTCTTCAAACTTATATCATGGAAACAATTGAAAATACCATGGTTTGGATCAGAAGCATCTTAATTCTCATAGAGGCATCTTTGATTTTCAGTTCTTTTCAGTAGATTTTCCCAATGCAATACACCACTTGATTTCTTGATTGAAGCTTCCACAGGCATTGATTATGGATACAAATAAAATATAATCATTGGCAACCTCAATCTTTTCTTCATTTATTATGATACTGTTTACGAATTCAGTTGTGAAGGGTTTTGTGCCTTTGAGTTGACATCACAACTCCTTAACACAAGGCCACTAGAGATCCATGAAAGGATACAATCTGGTGCATCCCATTCCTGATTTTAAACCATACAGCATCCCTTTGCTTTTTTAAAATTACTTCTTTTTGGTCTGTGTATAAGTTTTGCATGTTGTTGTTATGTGCTATTGAGTTGCCTGTGACTCATTGCAACCCTATGTACAACAGCCTTACACCCTGCTCTGTCCTGCACCAATCTTACTGTCTCTGACATACTTACCCCCATTAACCCAGTCTGAATCAATCCATCTCATCGAGGGTCTTCCTCTCCACTCTTCCAAGAGTGATGTCGTCGAGTTTTGCAGGAGCACTATTAAGTGTTCAGGAATTCCCCTTCTTTGTCATATTATCCATAATTTTTATATGGTTCATGCTCTCAAATGCCTTTGCATAGTCAATAAAATGCAGGCAAGCAACTTTGTGATATTCTATGCTATTGGTCAAGTTTCATCTACGTGATATTCCTTCAGTGACATCCTCTTCTAGATTCAGCTTGAATTTCCAGCAGTTCCATCTCTCAACATACTCCCTTCATCATCCTCCTCTGCCCTCCTCCCCCACCCCCCACACACTTTGGGTACTCACATAGGGGTAGTTAGATGAGGAAAATCTGTATTTCATTTAGTATAGTGTAGCCTTTGGAGTCGTATAAATTTTGAAGTATAAAATTGGGAGGAGGGACCTTGGAAGGACTAGATAGAGGATGTTTGAGGGGGGGAAAACACCTCAAATTCAAGGGTGTTCTATAGATACCATTTTGTTGTTATTGTTGTTATATGCTGTCGAGTCGCTTGCGACTCATAGTAACCCCATGTACAACAGCCCTAAACCCTGCTCTATCCCTTGTCAATCTTATTGTCTCCAACACGCCTATCCAAAATTACCCCAGTGATGGAATGAATGCATCTCATCAAGGGTCTTCCTCTCCTGCACTGTCCCCCTACCCTCCCAAGCATGACATCCCTATCCAAGGACTGATTTCATCATGCAACTTGTCCAATATATGTCAGATGGAGCTTCAGAATCCTTACCTCCATGAAGCAGCCTGGCTTCACCCTCTCCAGGATGAACTTGTTTGTTCTCCAACAGTCCATGGTATATTCAATACTCTTCTCCAGCACCAAAGCTCAAAGGCATCAACTCTTCTACTGTCATCCCAAGTCACTTTCCAGCTCTCTGATGCATAGCAGGTAATTGCAAAGACATTGGCCTGTATCAAGCACACCTTAGTCTCCAGACTGACATCATTGCTCCTCAGTACTTTGGAGAGGTCTCTGACAGCAGACTTTCCCAATGCAATTCATTTTTTAATTTCCTGGATGCTGGTACCAAAAGTATTAACTGTAGAGCCAAGCAAACTGAAGCTGTCAACAATGTCAATCTCTTCATCATCCATCATGATGCTGCCAATTGACCCAGTGGTGAGAATCTTTGTTTTCTTGATGTTGAGCTTCAATTCATATTGAAGGCTGCAGTTCTTGACCTCCACAGCAAGCATAAAAGGAATCAGACATGCAAATTATTTTTGAATGAAGGAACCCATTAACATGGTACTTAAAGTTAGCTACAGCTTTCACTTATAAGATTAGGAGACAAAGAGAAGCATCACCAGGTATAACTGGTGGCAGTTACAATCCACCACTGTTGTTGGCAGGACTCCACCAGCAGACAAAATCCCCGTGCCTGATATATTATTATTAAGGACACATTTCTCTGTTTCTCTGAACAAGCCCCAATCATGGACTACCCCTCCCTAGGTTCACCTGGAATTTTAATCCACTTTCAACTGCCCTCTTCCTCAGGGCAAAAATCACATGACTAGATTACTTGTCAGAGAGAGCTCAAGGGTCACCTGAAACCATGTTAAGAAATGAAACAGGTTAGGGCTCCATTGTAGACTTGCACTTTCCACAAGCCAAGTGCTTCAGATCTTGAGCTGTGATACAAGTTACATGTAGCAGAATTCTCCTTCTCTACTGGGACAGTTTCCAGGTGGTAGGAGACCTGGCCCTGTGAAAGTATTTCATTTGAGTGCTTAAGCTACAGCGCTGGAGGAAAGCACATGCTGCAGAATTTTTAGTTCACTTAGTGTAGTGTGTCAGTGCATACCTGGGAGGTGGATTAGTGGAAAGGATGACGCAGAAGAAATTCATAAGTACTTAGAGAAAGTTCCATCCACACAAACTACTTTTTCACATGAGAGAGATGCAAAAAACCACATCTGCATCTATCTCTGTGTGCTCTCTGCTACTTCTAATATAACTTATTTTCCATGTGCTAACACTCCGGGAGGGGAGCTCTGGTGACCTAGTGGTAACGAGTTACACTGCCAACTGAAAGACAAGAGCTCAAATGAACAGCTATTCTATAGGAAAAAGATGGATAATCTCCTTCTGTGCATTTAAAGCCTCGAAATACCTGCTGGAAGGTTTGCTATGAGTCAGTTCTGACTCAACAGCACATAACAGGAACAATACTTTGGGAAGGTCTTCCCCGCCCCTCCCCCCCACACTGGTCAGAAGGACATGATTGATATTCATAGAGGAATTCTAGTAATTATTCTAGTATCTTCCTTGCTTTTTAGAAATCTAGGACAACCTGTGAGAGGATCACAGAACTGGCATGATTTTTTTTCTTTGAATGCTTGATAATTTTCATCATCAAAGTCATCTAGCCCTGAGGCTTTAGTAACAAATGCATGTTTTAAAGTAGATAAAAGGCTATTGAGACTATGTAGTCTTCTTAAAACAGAGCTTTGATAGCTTGTGTCTATCAAGGAACTGGTATATTTCATCTAAGATGTTGAATTTATTGGTTTAAAGATTTCCATATTCTCTATCAGCAGGATCTGTGGTGATGTCAGTTCTCTCATTCCTGATAATAATGATTTTTGTGTCTGTCTTGTTTTCCTGATCAGTTTGGCTAGAGATTTATTAATTCTACTGATTGTTTTTTTCCTCCCCAAAGTATTATCTTTCCGACTCCATTTTACATATTGGTTACAGTTGGAATAGCACTTTGTGTTATTTAGTTACATAGCAGGTATTTATGAAGTTAGGGAGTTAAGGGCTAGCAAATCTGATTTCTAGTTTTATAGAGTTAAGATGACCTACTATATATATAATCTTTTGTTGTGATTTTAGCAGAAGTTTATAGTAAACTTGGATTTCCATTAATTTGTTGTTGTACAATTCCTCCAGCCCCACCCCAGATTGTTGTCATGTAAATAATGACATGGGAGTTAGAGGGAAACTAAGAAAAGAGGAGATAAATAATGAACGCTGCTTTGGAACAGATGAGGGAAAGAACTGTTCAAAAAGAATATATGATTGATTATATGCACATGAGCTTTTAAAGAACTATTTTCTTAAAGTCACCTACAAGTAAAACTACAACCTACTAACAGCTTTGCCAAAATTGTTTTGCCATAGACATCAAGCAATTTTAAGAATTGTCTGTGGACAGTCAATTTAGAAGAAAAAGAACCCCAAAGTCTGACTGGAAAATATGGCAGGTCCTCATAGATGGACCATGTTCGAATCCACTGGCTGCTCCATGAGAAAAAGATGGGTAGTCTCTTCCTGCTGAGATTTGTTTGTTGTTGTGTTGGAACCAATCCATAGCTGACCCTCCAGTGGATTTTTCAGGGCCACTAAATTGCGTGGGAGGAGATTACCACAGGAGAAGGATGGTCAATAGCTCAGGAAATCCAGCAGAAAATTAGTGAGTCAGAATCAACTCAGTGGAAGTGAGTTATTTAGTTTTGTCCTCAGTGACTCTGTTTCTACCACCAAAGAAACCTAGAACCCGTCAACTGTCCTGATGATAGCTCCTGACAAATTACCATGGCAATTACCTATATAACCTGTTTTCATGATTCCATTTGCAGAACAAACGCTCTGGTGATTTCCAACGTGACATGGCCAGATCCAAATCATATCTACAGTACTCACAATTAATAGGTTCTGTTACACTAACTTCAGTATCCATTTAGGTTTTTAAAAGGCCATTAGGATACACTCTTTCTCCCTAAAATATGCTAGCAAAGCTTTAAATTCCTCTTCTTATTACTATTTTCTTTTGAGGAACTTGGAACAAATTCCTTTGAGCTGTGTCTACAGGAGATGTTAGTGGTATCTCATAGATTTCTATCTCTCCTTTCTCCCCTGCACTCCACCCTCCCTGCAAAATTTCAGATTTGTTAAAGTGAAACTTAAACAGCTGAGTATTCTTACCTCTGAGAGCCTTAGCCATGCTAGTCACTCATTCTTGTTTCAGTTAATTGACTCACACTCTACTCCTAATATATTTTTAGCAATCTCTTCATGAAAAACAAATAGAAATCCCAGTGACACTTTCTGATATTCTGGAAGCCATTGGCAAACAAATAAATCACTGAATTCTCTACTCATATAATTTATATATATTTATTTACTTATCTGTTTATTTAATCATGCTTGGTATACAATCAACACTCTTGGCACCAGCAGTCATGAAATCAAAAGACAAATCATATTAGGGAAATCTGCTGTTGGGGACCGCTTCAGAATGCTAAAGAGGAATGGTGTTAGTTCTAGAGACTAAGACGCACTTGATTCAGGCCATGGTTTTCACAATTACTTGCTATGCATCAGGGAGCTGAACAATGAATAAGAATGACAGAAGAAGAATCAATGCCTTTGAGTGTGGTGCTGAAAAAGAGTATTGAACATACCTTGGACCACCAAGAGAACAAATATGTCTGTCATAGAGAGAATGAAACAAAGCTGCTCCTTGGAGGCCAAGATTTTTAAGCTCTGTCTCATATACTTTGGGCACATGGCCAAGAGAGACTAGTCCTTGGAGAAGGACATAATTCTTAGAAGGGTGGAGGGACAGCACAGGAGAGAAAGGCCCCAGAGGAGATGGATTGACACAGTATCTGGGACAATGAGGTTAGATGTGTCCGAGTGAGTGAGACTACTTCAGGCTGGGTGAAGATCAGAGCTATTGAGCATAGGCTTACTATGAGTCTCAGATGACTTGATGGCACATAATAACAAGAACAAGTATACAATCGTACTGGGAAAGATAGAGTGTAAGAAAAAGAGAGGAAGACCCTCAAGATGGATTGAGACAATGCCCACTACAATGGGCTTGAGCAGGACAGAAATCATGAGGATGGCACAGGAAAGGGCAAGGTTCAACTTTGCTGTTCATAGAATCACTATGAGTCATATTTGACTTGATGACAATTAACAATACCAAAACCAACAGTATACAATCAAAGAGTCTTGGTGATACAATGGTAAGCACTAAGCTTCTCATTGAAAGGGTGATGGTTCAAAGCTGTATAAAAGATCTACTGATCTTACAATCTAGTCCTATTAAAAAAGAGGATGACCTTATAATATACCCCTGTAAAAATGACAGCCTCACAAGCTCTGTAGGGCAGTTCTACCCTGTCACAAAAGCCACTCTGAGTGGCTTTTAATCTTTTAGATGGCATATAACAACTATAGTATAAAATTGTGGTGTGAAGAATTTATTGTTCAAAATGGCTTTTCTAGCCATTGAATTTTACTTTGCCACATAGACGGGCAGGAATATGAGAATAGGGCATGTTAGCCTATCCACAAGGGGGATTGGCTAGTCTCACCAGTCCACAATGGGATTGACTAGTCTCATCATTAAACTGTGTGGATCCAGCAGCAAAAAAGAAGAAATCGCACTGCCAGCAAAGAAGCAGCAGCAAGAGAATGTAACACATCCCCCACGACCAGCAATTCTTGGACCAGCCAGTCTAGGGTCTACAGGAGCAGCAGCAGCCATTGCCACAGTGGAAAAGCAGAGACCTGACATGAGGCATAGCAGACCTTGGGACTGCTACACCATTGAACCAGCGCTAAGAGCTTTTTGCCCAAGTTTGTTGGAGGACTGAGGGGGGTGGGAGGGGAAGGAGGAAAGCCAATATTGGCAGGACTGATAACTTTCTAACACTGGCCTAAAAAAAAGCCAAGAGGCTCAAAGCTGAGGCAACCACAAACAAGCACATTTCAGAAGCTGTCCTGTCTTCTGCTACTAACTTGGATTATAACTTTTGTTATTGTTATGTGCTGTCAAGTTGCTTGTGACTCATAGTGACCCTATGTACAAGAACTCTGAATCCTGCTCTATCTTGAGCCAACCTTGTTGTGTCTGACAAACCTATGCTCATTTCCCCAGTCACTGAGTCAATCCATCTCATCCAGGGTCTTCCTCTGTTGTAGCCTATAAACTAATGCATTGGATTTTGCACCCAGTAAAGAAGTAAGATTAGTGTTGGGGTGACTAGAAAGAGGTATGGACATGTGGGGGACATGTCTGACCTCATGGGAATTGATTTTGTATTGCTGATGCTGTTGCTGGGGACAGTTCCCAGGTCTGATTTGGCTGTCCCCACTAGGCCCTTACTCTTTTTAGAACTATCATAGCTAATTCTAGTCAGATAACTAACAAATGAAAAGGATAGTGAATGGGCAGCTAACAAGGAAATAGAAAGTATCAAAGATAGAGATGAAGACTTAAACTGACATGGAAGCAGTTGCTTAGAAAGGAGAGGTTTTTAATACAAAAGATCATTATAATCAGTTTTTAACCAACACAGGAGCATAGCCAACTTCTTTGCTTGTTTTCACAGGCTGTGTGTATTAGTTTTTAATTACTGAGATGCCAAATTATGAGATAATTAGTGGCTTACAGATTTATTCTTTTATAATTCTGAAAGTCAGAGGTTAAAAATTATGGGCCTAAAATGAAGATGTAAGAAACAATTCCTTCCAGAAACTCCGGAGGAGAATGTTTTCCTTACTCTTATAGTTCTCTAAGTTGTCAGCTTCACTTGACTCAAGGCTGTATCACTTCAATTTCTGCTTCTGTCATCATATTGACTTCTCCTTCTGACCTTCCTGCCTCCCTCATATGAGGAAGTGACAGTGGGACAGACCATCTATTGTCTCCATGCAAATTAAAATTGAAGCTGAAAAAAAAAAATTTAAACAAGTTTACAAGAGCTTAAATATAACCTTAAACATATCTCACCTAGATTTAGAGTTCATCTTAAGAACAGATTTGATGTATTGAGTACTAATGATTGATGATCAGAAACTGTTACGAGATGACACCAAGGACATTATACAAGAATGCAATAAAAATCTCTTTTAAAAGACAGGAAAGACAGACCAGACCAAGAGAGATGTTGGAAGAGACTCTGAGGCTTGCTCTAGAAAGTTGAGAAACTAAACCAAATGGAAAAATTACCACATAATATAGCTGAACAGAAGATTTCAAAAGGTCATTCAAGAAAAGAAAGCAAAGTATTATAAAGCGAGAAGAAAAGAACATGCTTTATAGTTCCTAAGTTGAAAAAAATTGAAGAGTAGATTCAAACTTTCAGTTACTATACTAAAGGGTTCTATGGACAAAATATTGAACAAGGCAGTAAGCATCTAGTGAAGATGGAAGGAATATACACTCAGTGCACCAAAAAAAAAAAATCTGTCCATACTAAAAAATTTTGGAAGTGGTTTATAATCAAGAATCAATATTAATAAAAGAAGGCCACACTGAAGGATATGGTGGAAAGTGAGGATACAGAAATTGCTGGGTTAATTGTTGAGGTATTTAAAACAGACAGTTGTAGGATTCAATGTACTCATAATAAATGGCAAAAAATTTGGAAGATAGCTACTTGGTCCACTGACTAGAAGAAATCTATATTTGTGTCCATTCCGAGGAAAGGTGACACAACATAATAGTGAAATTATCTAGACATATTGTTAACAGCACATGTAAGTATAATCTTGCTGAAGAAAATTTAGATATGATTGAAGCAGTATATTGACAAATAATTGCCAGAAATTCAAGCTGGATTCAGAAGAGAACATTGAATGAGGGGCATTGTTGCTAATGTTAGATACATATTGACAAAGAGCAAAGAACACAAGAAAAACAAATTCTTTTACTGATGGAGAAGGACGTTATGCTTGGAAGGATGGAGGGACAGCACAGGAGAAGAAGGCCCCTGATGAGATGGATTGGCATGGAAACCAGGACAATTGGATTATGTGTGTTGGAGTCAGTGAGATTGGCTCAGGGTAGAACAGGGTTTATAGCTATTGTACATAGGGTCACAGGTGACTCGACGGCACATAACAGTAATAACATAAAGAGGTATTCAACTTTGTATATCATAACAAACTATGGGTAACATTGGGAAGAATGAGAATCCCAGAACATTTAGCTGTGTTCATGTGGAATGTGGACAAAGAAACCACTATATGAACAGAACAGGGAAATATCACACAACTTAACATCAAAAAGCTTTGTATTAGAATTTTTAGCATTCATCATATGTATTCAGTTTTATCCTGAGCAAATAATCCAAGAAACTGAACTAAATGAGAAAGAACATGGCATGAAGATTGGTAGGAGACTAATTTAAAATCTGCTAGAGTTGATGCCTTTGAGCTGTGTTGCTGGAAAAGAGTATTGAATATACCATGGACTGCTAGGAGAACAAAAATTTCATCCTGGAAAGGATGAAGCCAGGCTGCTCCTTGGCTGGAAGCTCCATCTGACATACTTTTCACATGTTCCAAGACAGGATCAGTCCTTGGCAAGAGATGTCATGCTTAGGAGGGTAGAGGGACAGTGCAGGACAGGAAGACCCTCGATGAGATGGATTGATTCAGTCACTGGGGTAATGGGGATAGATGTGTTAGAGACAATAAAATTGGCACAGGATAGAGCAGGGTTTAAAGCTGTTGTACATAAGAGTCACTATGAGTCACAGGCGACTCGACACGACAATAACAGTATGCAGATAACATAACCTTGCTTACAGAAAATAAAGAAGATTTGAACCTTATGCTCATGAAACTTAAAGTCTATGGCCTACAGTCTGGATTAGACATCAACATCAAGAAAGCAAACATTCTCATAACTGGACTGATAAATGTGGGAAAAATTGAAGTTTTCAATGATTTCATTTTGCTTCCATCTGCTGTCAGCAATGGTGGTAGCTGCAGTCAATAAATCAAAAGATGCATTGCACTGGGCAAATTTTTTCTCAAAGACCTCTTTAAAGTGATGAAAAGCAAGGATGTCATTTTGTAGACTAAGATGCACCTGACCCATGTCAAGATATTTTTAATCATCACAGAAGTGTGTGGAAGTTGAACAATGAATAAGGAAGATAAAGAAATCATGACTTTCAATTGTGATGATGGAGGAAAATTCTGACTTACCATGGACTGCCAAAAGAACAAGTTTCTCTTGGCAGAAGTATAGCCAGAACATTCTGTATAAATGATAACATGCCTTCAGCATGTTATCAGGAGAAGAAGCTCATCCCTGGGGAAGGATATCATGTTTGATAAAGCAGGGGGGGGGACAATAAAAAGAGAACCTCAAGGAGATGACTTGATATAAAGGCTACAGTAATGGGTTTAAACAAAGTTGAGATTGTGAGAATGACGCAGGACTGGACATTGTTTTCATTTTTTTGTGCACAAGGTCAGTATGATTCAGGGTCAATTCAATCACACCTAACAACAACAAAAACACTGAACAATCAGAACAATGGATTTTCCTTTCACAGTCTGCAAGTCCTAGATTGAGGCTGTGTTTTAGTCCATTCAGCCTGGGAAGGCTTAAATGTCATATCTTCATATTTTAATATGAAGATTTTTTCCCATAGCATTAACCCAACTCTCTATTACACATATGTGTGAACTAAGACCCAGAATGATAAAGCACTCGACACAGTACTCTTCAGTGGTTGACTACTAAAGGGAGAAGTTTAATTTCTTCCTGTATAATGGGGATTCCCCCACACACCCTGCCATGTCCTGTTTCTTGAGGTACTGTATTTTTGTGTGATCATTGAGTTTTTGTGTAAACAAATAGGAAATTACTTTTTAAAAATTTGTTATTATCTAATCTTAGAAATTTGAATGTAAAGAATAAAGACTATGTCATTATGGCTTTTCTAATCTTTGAAAAGAAACAACTATTACTCAACATTTAAAGTTTAATCTAGTGAACATCTTTTGGTTTACTATGTACAGTGGACTAGAGTTAATTTTGTGTTACCTGAATGAGAGAAGCATTTTGATTTCCACAATTAGTCTTGTCACTTAACGCAGTTACTGATATAATCACCTTTGTATGATTAAGACTTATTTGAAGAATTCTTTCCTTGTTGAAAAGGAAAAGAAGTCATAAGAAGCTCTGTAAGAGGCTCTGGTATGGGGCTTAGCATGCTTGCTCAAACAGTGCTTAGAGAAGTTATGTCTTGTTCCATAACAAGCCACCTTAGATTTAGAATTTGCATGGAGTTCAGTGAGGGCATTCTTATTTTATCTCCCTGCTTGATTCTTCTTGCCAAGGGGCCTGACCTGGAGGGTTGGGACAGCTGAAATGGTTAGGAACTCAAAGTAGTATTTCAAGGCCAGCCTGGACTTGTTCATTGGTTAGAGATGGATTCTCAGAAGTAAGAGAAGAAACTACAATGTCTCCCAAGAAAGACCCAGGTTTTCCAGACAATGTCACTTCCAGTGCATTCTATCATTCAGAGTGAGTCATGAGGCAATCCATATTCGAGTCCTGGAGAGATAAACCCCACTCCTTGAGGAGAGGAGCTACAAGCAATTTGTAACCACTTTTTGGTAATCTACCACAGGGCCTAAAGATCTAAATGCCTTGTTTTCAACTCCCCCGAAGGAGCAAGTTACAGAAAACACAGGACTAGCAATAGCCAACTCAGTCGACAAGAGAGGTCATTAGCATCACATCTTTGGCCACTTACAACCATCCTGAGGACAAATGTTCCAATAATGAGACTGCTACTCTGGGCCAGGGGGAGTGAGACTGGCAAGATGGGCAATTAATGCTACTTGCATATTTTCTTTTTGGTTCGCCATATGAAGTAAATAGACCCTTCATTTTCTTTTTTAAGTACCACATTCTAAGATTGTTTAATTTAGGCTCCAGAGGACTGAAACAAGCTTTCTGTAACAGCCCAAGCTGTTACAGAGATCATTTCACAGTAGTAGACACAGTGACAGTGCAAGTTGAAGTTTAATAGATGACAGGAACTGAGCACAGATGCCATCTACGTGCCGACATCTTTCTAAGATTCACCATGGGGAGGGAAGGTGTGCATAGCATGACTATCACTCTCCAGCCATGCATTTTCAGATTCTGTTATTGCTACACATTCATCGTGCTTCAGAATTTAAGAAGGTATTGAGAAGATCCCTAGGTGGCACAGACAGTTTGCACTTGGCTGAGACCTAAAAGTTGGCTGTTTGAACTCATCCAACAGCTTCATGGAAGAAAATACCTGACCTGCTCCCATGAATATCACAAGAGGTGGAGGTGTGGGGAGGAAGAAAAAAACCAAGGGAAAAAACCAACAAACCAAGAACATCACCAAAAAAAAAAATTCTAATGGAGCAAATCTAGTTTGAAACCTTAGATGGCCATGAGTCTGAATTGACTCAAAGATAGAATACAGCAATTTGTATTCAGTTGGCAGGTGGTGTGTTGGAACTGGTGAGACTGGCTCAGGACAGGTCAGGGTTCAGAGCTGCTGTACATAGGGTCACTGGCGACTTGATGGCACATAACAACAACAACATATCTTTGATATTATTATTTGCAATTGGAACCAACTCACTGCTGACCCCCAGCGAGTTTTCAGAGGCTATAAATGACCCAGGAGAATATCGCCTACCTTTCTCCCAAGGAGCAGCTGGTGGATTTGAATTGTGTGCCCCTGGGTTTGCAGTGCAACTTCTTGTTTTAAAGTAGAGAGTTAACAGGCTGTAATTCAGGTTGGGAGCAGGATACAATCCCTCAGTCCAGACAGGTTCTCAAGTGTGGTCGCAGGTTCTTTGGCCTTCATCCTCACAGCTTAGGTCAGAATCCCCTTAGCCCTGCAGTTACAGCATCTTCTCTCTGTTCTCCAGCATGCCTGGATTAAGGCCTCTGGCTCTGGTTCTGTGGGGCAGGGGGCCCGAGTCAGCTGTCTCAGGCTGGTCTCTGGTTCTCTGCTGTTGGTCTTACGTAGACCTTCGTTTGGCAGGCACAGGAATCTCTCACCCTGATGGACGTGCAGCGTTTCCTCTTATTGCTCAGAACAACTTCTTACTGGTTGTTGTTGTTGTTAGGTGCCATCGAGTCAAGGATGATTTGTAGAAACTCTATGAACAAGAGATCTAAACCCTGCCCTATTCTGTGCTATCCTCATCATCTCTTCCAAACTTGAGCCTGTGTCTGAAGTCACTGTGCCAATTCATCTCATAGAGGGTCTTCCTCTAGAATTAAAAATCCACTGGTATAAAATAAATTCTAATTTGACTCTATGCCCTTAATGGACATTACACTGAGCTCAAAAGATTAATTTTTTAGCTTTTCTTGAGCTAGTATTCACTGTGAATTACTTTTTTCTTTTTTTGCATACATTCACAAGGTATTGAAAGGTATTTAAACTAATTTTCATGTTTATAAGCTCAATGGATAACAATAAGAGTGACAAACATTTCAGGGCAAAATTTAAATTAGTCTAACAATTTGGGTCTTTATTTTGAAATGTTTTCAAAGCTTCAGTGTATATAAATACATCAGCTGGAAATAATACATTTCTATCCATTTCCATCCACCTACTCAGAAGGAGAAGAAATACATTTTTATAACTTAAAAAAAAATCAGTTATTTTCCCAGACAAACGCATGGGTGGAATTTTCAAGGCATTTCCCAGCATTTCACCTTCACAGTAGAGCATACAATGAGCTTCTTTGTGTTTAAAGAAGGGGGAAACACCAACCACTAAGCAGTTACTGACTTTTGCAAAATGACACTATTTAGTGTGGTATATACTTAAATTGTACACATGAACCAGAGTTTAGGCAGGTGGCCAATAGATAATCATTGGAATGATGCTTAAGTACCAATATAACATGATGTAGCATAATCAAAGAATTATGACACATTTGATTCAAATTTTGGTACTTTATAGAATCTGATTTGTGTTTGTGTCACTGGATAAGTAATAGAATTCTTCAAATTGTTTCAGAGACTATATCAAGAACACAATGTCTTGGCCATAGCCTAATAAAATCTCCTAGTGATCTCAGAAGGAACTCATACATCCACATTCTTACTAACTCAGTTCAGAAACTATTTGAAGAATCTCAGTGACAGTTTCTGGCACTCTTTTACTTTTCATAACTCTCTCCAGAAAAAGTGGAATGCCTTTAGTACTGTAGGGCTGTCTATTTTCCCATAAGGAGTGTATTTATTCTTTTAATGGTTATTTTTAAAGCTCCCCCCCCCTGAATATTTTCTATGTGTTAAATAGTTACTTAATTCTGGTTTTATTTTGGTCCCACCCTGCACTCCCCTTACCCCCTGCTAAATAGATATATTTCTTTTAGGAGTTCTGGTGGCATAGTGCATGGGTAGTTGTGTTGCTAACTTGAAGGTGTAGCCTCCCTAGTGGTTCAAATTCACTTGCCATTCTGAGGAGGAAAGACGATAATCTCCTCCTGTGCAATTTACAGCCTCTGAAATCTGGTGGAGGATCAGCTATGAGTTGGTTCCCAATTTATAGCAATGAGAGAGGGAAGAAAGGAGAGAGAAAGACAGAGAGAGAGAGAGAGAGAGAGAGAGATTTATTTTTGTTGTTAGCAGGACAAATATCACTTGGATTTTCATATGTACAATTCAGTGACATTGGTTATATCCTTCAAGTTGTTTTTCTTTTTCTGAGTTATTTCCTCCCATATTAATGTAAACTCACTGTCACCTAAGGCTCCTATCTAGTCCTTCTAGTTGTGGTTGTCAGTTTGACCCTGTGTAGATAGATCTCAAGAGCACACAGAAGTCAAGGCAGACAGAGCTCATTATATCAGCCAAACTATTATTTGGTTTTAGGAAGCTTCCAAGGTATATTTTTTTACTAAACTTTAAGATTTCAAGATTATCTCAGGGTGTTTTATTCATTCATCCTCCATGGCTCCAGAAAAATCTAAGTTCTATGAGAATTTTAAATTCTGTTCTGCATCTGTCCCCTTTAGACCAGAATTCTTCTATGAAATCTTTGATCTTAATGTTCCATAACGGCACCATATAACCCTGGTCTTATGGCAAAGGGGCAGGCAGTTATGGCAACAATTGGCCACACATTTCACTCCTTACTCCTATTTCTGGCACAAAAGAACTGTTTAGGCTCAATGATAAAGAATTTGGGTGCTAATCAAAAGGTTAGTGGTTTGAGCCTACCATCTGCGGGTAAGAGAAAGATAAGACAGTCTGTTCCCTAAATATTTACAGCTTAGAAACCCCCTCGGCAGGTTTACTCTGTCCTACAGTGTTGCTATGAGCCAGACTCCTCTCTATGGCAGTGGGTTTGATTTTAGTATTTCTGACTCTCTTTCTTCCTCTCTTGCTCCAGCTGAATTTAGGGAAGCCTATTGTTGTACCTTGGGTATTTATTTTGTAATTTTTAAGATCCCAGGCACTACACAACAGATAGGAAATAGAACCAAACAGAATGATATTATGTCAACTAGCTGAGATGTCTCCTGAAATCACAATCCTAAAACTCCAAATCAAATCCCATGAAGGACTTCATTTTGCATAAGAATCCAGGGCACCCACTTTTTGTTGTTGTTGTTGTAGGAAATATGTATATTACACAACTTTTTTAAAAAAAATTTCTACTAGTTTATTTACAAAATTAGAATACATTGTTTTCAAGAACAAATTCTTTCAATTTCCCTCAACCTCCCATCAAATTGTACAACCAACCCCTTGATCAATTCCCCCTCCCCTTGCATATCCACAACCCTCTGCTTCCAACTCCCCCCCCCTTGGATCCTTATACCCATTCTACAATAAAGGCTTTATGTAATATTTATCCTTGCGGGACTGAGTTAATTCACTCAGCATAATGCTCTCCAGTCCCTCCCAAGTTAGGTAATAATTTACAAAATCATTGCTCCTGTGTGCTGCATAGTAGTCCACTGTGTATTACACAACGTTTGCAAGTTCAGCTTTTTATAAGTGCACTATTTAATGACAGCAATTCTATTAATTGGTTTTCATCCTGCTTTCTGTGATGAGTCATGGTGTCAGAAGCCGTTTTGTTACAAACTTCCTGCACCTCATGGGTTTCTTGAGTCCATATAATTAATACATTAGTATCAACAATGCAGGTAGTTGTTGGTAATTATCAATAGGACATATAAATGTTTCAGTCACTAGGAGATGATTGTAAAAAGTAGTTCTTTTTATAATTGTACCTAAATCAAATTTTCACAATTTAATATTTTTATAAATTTTTATTCTTTTACTTCAATGAACTCAAACTGAAATGTCATCATTCAGTTAGGCATTTTGAAATGATCTCATTTTGTAAAAACATTTTGTTTATGTATTCAGTTAGTTCTGCATTCTGTTTCATACATTAGTATTCCTGATCCTCGTTTTACCAGCAGCACTTACATCAATTGAAGGCATAAATGGTTTCTTTAGGGACCGACTTCTTAGGCATGGCTCCTGACTGAGTTGTTTGCTCTCTAGGTAGTGTCATGGGAAAACATTGGTTGCAGAGGCAAAAACTTTTTCTTTGTTCTTTTAAAATTATAAACTCTAGTTGCTAATATGTACCTTCAATCACAAGGCTCAATATCATGAGATATGACCACTTTTTAGAAAAACTTATTTTAAAACGTTATTTTTAAAGGATATTTAAAATTTTAGATATGCCAAATGTTATTTAAATTACATGTTTAATAAAAAAATTATTCTTAAACTACTATTACATGAACATATTTTAAATTGTCTTTAAAAAAATCATTAACATTGTTTCTTTTCATTCACTTGTACATTCATATATATTGTATTTCACAGAATTCATTACTATTCATCTATGCCACATATCACCCCACCTCATCAAGTCCCCATTGCATCTTGCTATTCCTTTACTCCTCATCTGCGTACTATCCTAATGATTTTCCCCTCCCTATTCTTCCACTCTCATCTCCCCTCCCCCTTTTGAATAATTATACATATCTTGTTCCTAACTGCAATAATTATATTGCCCTTATGTCAACTCTTCCCAAGTTGAACCTACCTTGTCCTGGCCCTTTGTAGTGTTCATTGTCTGTACATTCTATTTCTGTGTACTGCTCTATTGTATTGTATTGTACATTGTACATTCTTATTGAATGTAGACTGTGTACATTCTATTTCTGATCTCCCTCCCCCTCCCCCTTCAGTTACCCTCCTATATTCAGAGAAGCAGACGTATGCAGTATTTGTTCTTTTGTGACCAAGTTATTTCATATTCTCTTAAGTTTCTCAAGTTGTGTACTATTTTACTATAACTTCATTGTTCTTTAGTGCTACATAGTATTCCACTGAGTGAGGATACAAGTGATTACTGTAATTTACATTCCTTTGTGTGGAATAGTTGAAAATGTTGAATTGGTTAATGTTAAGATATATAGGACAGACACAAAGATGATAGATAGGTAGATAGATAGATAGATAGATAGATAGATAGATAGATAGATAGATAGACACACATAAATTTTCTGTATAAATGTTGTTGTTGTTGTTAAGTGCCGTCGAGTCTCAGGCGACTCATAACGACCCTATGAAAGAGAGCCCTGATGCTTGTGCGCCTTTCATACTCTTCACGTTCATAGGGTTTCCAGAGGCAAGCTATTATGGAAGTGGATGCCACTCCTCCTTCCAAGTGTATAAAGGTATTTAGGGAAAAATCAAAGAAAAGAAAAAAATCAACTGTGTAACACCTAAATACAACCAAACACTTCATGATATTTGGTTTTGAGTTTGAAAGTTTAGGGTTAAAAAAAAAGAAAGTTTAGGGTTATCGTTTTGAGATACATTACAATCAATTAGCCTTATATTGGTTTTTCAGTACTTCTGTTTCCTAGTTCAAAACACATAGTATGGGTAGCTGTGGTGGCCTAGTGGTAAGAAGCTGCACTGCAATCCCAGAGGTACATGGTTTGAATCCACCAGATGCTCTGCTGGAGAAGGAGGGGCAATCTCCTGTATCAGTCAGATCCAATTTGACGACACACACACAAAAATAATAAAATAATAAAAATTTAAAAACAAAACAAAACAAAAAACCCAACACATAGTATTTGAGTCTTAAAAGCCATTCAAGGCATAACAATAGGTCTCCGCTGACCTAGAGCAGCAGTAAAAGGAGAGTCAGAAATTGGAAAAGAAATTAATTGTATGTAATGTCTTATCTCCATGAAGAACAATAGATTTTGCCATTAAATAGGACCTTGATGCTTCCTGGCTACCCTTTTTGAATATTTTAGTCAAAGATACTAAAAAGGTGAATCTTGGCCCAAAGAGGGAGGAATGGGAAACAATTTCAAATTCTCAATGAAATCCAGACTTTTCCTCGCCATTGCTGGATGAACTTTTGAAGCTATTACTCTAAGACAAAGCTTACACAAAAACTATTCCCAGAATTCTTCTTTAAATGGAAGAAAGGATTATCTCAATAAGTAAAATGAATCTACTCTGAGGGGAGGTCTGGTGGCCTACACTGTAGGGAGTTATGCTGCTAACCCAGAGACTGCACATGTCCAAGTGTTCAACTCCACCAGAGGCTCTGAGGGAGATTGAACAAAGAACATACTCCTTCCAAAACCCAACGGAGCGGCTCAAGGAGCAGACCTCAAGCTGACTGCAGTGAGCTTTTTAGTCTGTCTTGAGCATCTCACTTGTTTTTCTAAGGAGTTATCTTTGTGAAATAAAATGAACAACAGCAACTCAAAATGTTAGATGTTGTATGGGCAGTAAGTTTAGGTCAAAGGAGGTGAATCAATTTGGAGAAGCATAATGAGAATGTTAGCCCAACTTGAAGAATGCAATCAATGTTACTGAGTTGTATGGATGGAAATTGTTGAAATGGTATGCACTCTGTGTGTTTTAATCAAAACTGAAATGTAAAAATGTTATCAGTACATGTACTCCTAGGTCCAATGTGAGTCAAAGTATCATATTCCACTACAAGGAAATTTCGTTGCTGAGATCTAACCTAGACTGTAGAGAATCCCTTTTTCTTGGCTTCTCTGCCAAACTACCATTCCATTTCTCTGTTCTCCCTCATTATAACTTCCAGATTTTTGTACCATCATAAAACCCTTCCAATCAGGCCTTCATCCCTTATTCTCCATGGACAAGGTGAAAATAGACTTCCACTTGACTAAATGAATTGTTACTTTCCATAAGTGGTTTTCAGGACACTGAAAATTCCTGGTTTTCCCACCTAACTCTGGTAATTCCTTTTTATCTCATGACTTCTTAATGTTAGAATGGCCCAACGTCTTTGCCTTTTCCTATCTGCACTCACTCCCCCAGTAAATATCAAGCCATTTTAGAGCTTCAAATTTCAAATTAAATCTCTACTCCTGACCACCCCTCTGAAATACAATCCAGCAAGTCCATTTGTCTATATTACACCTCCGCTTGGCTGTCTGGTAGACGTCTTAACATACCTCAAAATGAGCTAGTTCTTTCTGCTGCTCTCCAAGTCTTGTTCTAGTTCACATAATTGCATGGCAACTCTGCCTTTCCAGAGCTCAAAACAAAAGTCTGGAATCAACCTTGAGTCTTCATTCTCTAAACCACTCATGCAACCCAATAAAAATCTTGCTGCATCTATGAAATATCTCTAGAATTCACTTCTTTCTTACCACGCTTACAGATCCCATCTTAGTTCATACCAATTATAATAATTGTGGATCTCTTTCCATTGTTAATTTTGGGTGGTTTTCATCTCATTTAGAGTAAAAGTAACTTTATTTTTTTATTAATTTTAATGAAAGTTTACAGAGACTTAGGGTTTCCAGTCTTTCGTTGTTGCATTTTTCTTCTTGTCCACCCCCTCACCCCCGATTCACTCTTCTCCTTGAAAAGTAAAAGAAAAACTTTTTCATTGTTATGCAGTCCCTCCCCGCAAGTCCACTCCACTGTGCAGCCTTCATTCTGGACTCCTGTCATGACAATAATACTCAATCATATATCCCTTTTAAACCGTTTTCTTCCTCATCTGTTTCAATGCAGTATATATCATTCCACCTCTCCTTCTTTGCCTTCCCTCAACCCCAATGTCAGTCCCGTTTTACAACAGTGGCCCAATGCAATATTTGTCCTTTTGTGACTGAGGTATTTCACTCAGCATAATGTCATCCATTTTGCATAATATTTCATGAGTTCCTTATTTTTCAATGCTGCATAGTATTACATTGTGTGACCAGAGCATCTCTATCCATTCATTTGTTGATGGGTACTTGGATTGTTTTCAGCTCTTTACTATTGCAAACAAAACCGTAATAAGCATGGATATATATATATATATATATATACTTGGGTAGTGGAACTTTTTTAACTATACAAAATTGCCTTAGATGATCTCCACTGTGCCACACTGCAAATCAACTTCACTGACATCTCTAAGCTGATTTCCTAGCAGATCCTGTTTGTTCTCTGGGCTCATTCACCCTTTTACTTCTTTTCAAGTATACCAGACATGTTTCAATCGAAAGTCCTTGTTGCTCCCTCTTCCTGGGTCTTTCTCATTTCAGATGTGGCCCCTCACTGCTTCAGGTGTATATTCAATGTCCTTGTCTCAGTGAGACATCCCTTGATCTATATTGTTTAAATTGCAATTTTCATTCTTTGACCTTATTCTCCACTTTGCTTTTCCAAAACCTTTGTCATTTTCTTACTATATACTAATTTGTTGTATTTATTTATTGTCCATCTATCCCAGCTAGGGTATAGGGCATGAGACATGTTTGTATTTGGTAGTTTTCCTACTATTAAATTCCTAGTACAAAGGACATATAACATGAGGACATTGACAGTTAGTGGTAGAATTCTTGCTTTCAATGTGGGAGAACCAGATCTGATTCCCAGACAATGATCCTCACATGCAGCTATTGCTTGTTTGCCAGTGGCCTGGTGATAAGAAGCTGCACTACAATCCCAATGGCACACAGTTTGAATCCACTAGCTACTCCACTGGGGAAGGATGGACACTATTCTCCCATGGGATATACTGCCTCTGGAAACCTGCTGGAGGGCCAGCTATGAGCTGGTTCCTGCTTGATGACACACAACAACAATAACAACAACCATGATGGGCTAGGAATAGACTAATAAGATTGAGATGGACTAGCAAGAAAGGTCTAACTACTCCTACTTTAGAAAAACAGCCAAGGAAGAGGTGGGTGGAATCACAATGGCCTGATTTGTAACCAGTTATGGGGGTGACAGAGGATCCAATAGCTTTCCTTCTGCTCTACATTCGGTTGTCAAAAGTTAGGGAAGACTCAGCTGCAGCTGACAACATCACAATAAAACTTACAGTCAGCATTCAATAAGTATATGAATGAATAGATAAATTAATGAAAGAATAAATTTTCTTTCACTGAAGGGGAATCCTTTCCTGACACAAAGGAGGGGCAGGATTGTAGCTGTGTTATTGAAAATGTTTCCAATGGCAAAATAAATTTTAAGTCAGCATCTCTAGAACTGTTGTTGCTTTAAGGATAGTTAATACATTATTCTGCAGCTTGAGAGGTAAGGTACTATAAACATTATTTTCATCAGAGAGAAAAATATTTGCACACTTATGTTTCTTTGAAGGGCAATTAAAGGAGCATATATGATATGGCTGTAGAACTTGAAGATAAGATAAATCTCATTTTTCAGTGTGTATCTTGATTATATCAATTTTTCATCTTTCAACTTTTATTACTCACCAAATGAAAAATGAGCCAAAACATTTTTTATAATAATTCTTTACCCTTAAGATGTTTCTACACTTAGTAAAAAATGTGTCTTAATTTTTCAAAACTCTTCATAAGTAATGAATTCTTAATTTTATGCAACTTCAGTTCAAAATGGAATTTCAATGATGCTATTACAATTGGAAGGCAATATGATCTAGTGGAAAGGAATTTTTCCTTTCTTTTTTTTAAATTTCCCCCCCTTTTGCTTTTGGCAATAAATTGCTCTGAAATTTAAAGGAATTACCATCATTCTTCTACTTCCAGACAGCAATATATGAAGAAAAAAGATTGCTACTCTTTTAAAAGAATGTTGTCATGTTTTAGAAACTAATGTCAGTAAAAGTAATTACACTTTAATATAAGAGTAAGAATTTTTTTCTTTTTTATTATTAATTTTAATAGACATTTACAGAGGTTTTGGATTTCCATTCATTCATTGCTGCCCTTTTCTCCCCACCACCCCCACCAGTTCGCGCCCCTCTCCGAAAAGAAAAAGGAAAAAGAAAAAAAATTCCTTCATTAGTATACAATTCCCCCATCCCTTACCCCCGCACCCACCACCCTGAGTACACTTCTCTATGCAACCTTGATTCTGGACTCCCATGTTAACCATAATACTCAATCATATATCCAATCTGTTCTTTCCCTCATCTGTTTCAATATAACATACACAATTTATCCAATTTTTTCTGTCATACCCCAACCCTGATGTCAGACCCATTCCACAACAGTGGCACCATATAGTATTTGTTCCTCTGTGACTGAGATATTTCACTCAGCATAATGTCCTC
>NW_006399780.1:13754016-13758384 GCF_000299155.1 Elephantulus edwardii
TGAGCTTCTCCAGCAGTCCCTTCCACAGATGTAGTCGATCTGATTCCTATGCATACCATCAGGTGAAGTCCATGTGTATAACCTGCGTTTGTGTCTCTTACAAAATGTATTTGCAATGAATAAGTCATTGATTTTACAAAATCCATTCATTACACACAGACCAGATGAATTGGATTAACTGGAGTTTTTGTAATAATTAAAGCATATACTATACTTGGCATTAAAGGGTTTTTTATTTCTTCATTTTGTTTAGGCTCCTTTCCTCTTTCTCATTCATAACATAATCAGGAACAATCTGATGTTGATAAAATGTCTCTTATCGTATCTCCTTGATCAGTTTGCACTGTTGCTTATCAGCGTGTCTGATGGGTTTAACTTCTAAAGACTCATTTCTAGTCAATTTGTTCTAAAATGCTTCATTTTTATTGTGTTCTGGCCAACATATGGATATTATTTAAGTGTATTCAGGCTGAGAAATAACTATTATCTCAATTTTACAATAAGACAATTAATTACTTCCTGAAATATCTCTCTAAATCAAAGATATTACTAATAAAATCTTTACCTTCCCACCCCCTACTCCCCACCCCTCCCCTGCCTCCAAATTGTACAACATAGAATTAGCTAGCCTTCATGAATCACTCAAGTTTCTACCAATCTTTGTTTTTCTGTAATACTCCCTTTTCATCCCTGAAAGTCCTGGAACTGGAGAAAGTAGATGGCCAAGGTTAAATTATGTGTACTAAAAGTTATAATAACATAGAAGGCCAAGGTTATAATAACAGCAAAAGTTAGCAATACAATAACAGGCTTGCCTCCAACTCTGCCACTAACCAAATGACCTTGAGAGGTTCACTGGCTCACCTGAGAGGCTCTCTGTTCATTTGTTCTCTACTCAGAGGTTAACCAGTTGTCATGGACTTGGCTTCAACTCATGGTAGTCCCAGGTGAGTCAGTGTAAAATTGTTAAATCTAGGCAAATCTGAACTTCCAGGCTTTCGGTTAACAAGTGAATGGATTAGCTGCACCACCCAGCTTGATAGAGCTTAAATATCAACAATGCCTTTATAACAAAAACTGAGAAAAGAAATTGAACGAAAAGTGCTAACTTCTAGTAATAGTATGATTGTCCTGTTGGATTAGAATTATCTATCTTAAGCACTTAAAATTAAAAAAATAAAACCATGAGGTTTAGAGAGCTCTGGTAGCCTAGTGGGTAAGAAACTGCACTGTAAGCCCAAAGGCAAGCATTCAAAACTACCACCTTTGGGAGAAGGCTGGACAATCTTGAATGCGATTTACAGCTTCAGGAAACCCACTTGATGGTAAACTATGAGTCAGTTTGGACTCAATGACACACAAAAAACAATACAACAAATATTTAAAGTTAAAAAATAAAGTCATGAGGTTGGCACTCTCATACACTGCTGGTGGAAATGTAAAATGGTACAACCACCATATAAAACAGTTTGATATTTTCTTTAAAAATTAAATGGAAATACCATTTAATGTGGCTCTTCCACTTAAGTATATATCTTTTTTTATCCCTTTTATAATTTTTTTAATCTTATACTGATGTACACCTTTTTTAAAAATTTTTTTTCCAACACACTTCTTTTTTTACCATTAAACTTCTTCTTTTATTACCGTTGGCTTTTGTTCATTTAGTATTTCCTGAAATTTTTCAGTGTTGACGAGTTCTTTTTTTTTTTTTGTACAGTGATTCTGTGTATTCTTTCCATCTTCTTTTAATGTTTCCTGAATTAGTAAAGAATTTGTCCATGTTATATTGCAGTATTGCAACTTGAGTCTTGAGTTTGGTTTTCAGTACTTTCAGTGTGAGAAATTCCAGGCGAGTTCTTCCTTTTCTTTTTTTTTTCCCTTTGTCAGCAGTATGGGGCTGGAATCCAGTTTGGAAGTTGTCTGCAGGAGCCCAGTTCTACAGAGGATTGTTTCCTGGTATTAGTGGGGATTAGGGTGGAATGTTGATTGACTAATGGGTGTGAGATGATGTGATTCAGCCTCCTATTTAAAAACCCATTTGGGAGATCCGACCAATCGTAGAGCGTAACGTCACGACCACGCTTCCTCATCCTGTCAACCAGAGGATGACTACTTCCTGTACTGTGAGGGCTCCGGGCTGGAAGCGGGTAATTCCTCTCCTGACATTGCTTTTGGATGAGAGAAGATCTTCACCCTGAAACCCACAGCGTCCCTTTTCAGCAGGAAGTAGCTAAGAGAATACGCCATCCCCTTTTCCTTATGACTCAGGGTGAAGTCTCTCTCAGGGAGCAGTGATAGGGAATGGCAAAGGACACACTGACAAAGAAGATTAATCAGAACTGGCTTTGACAAGCACTGTGGCATTTGGACAAGAACAAACTGGGAGGAGGGTAGAGAGAATAGTGCAACAATGAATGAGTGGAAG
Organism: Elephantulus edwardii; assembly: GCF_000299155.1. Taxonomy (NCBI): domain Eukaryota; kingdom Metazoa; phylum Chordata; class Mammalia; order Macroscelidea; family Macroscelididae; genus Elephantulus; species Elephantulus edwardii. The sequence continues at coordinate 13,756,445 of NW_006399780.1, forward strand.
CCCAAAATCTCTGTAAATGTTTATGAAAATTAATAAAATATAATTATAGGAAAAAAAAAGAAAGTATGCTCTTTCCACATTAGAAGACGGTAACCTTGGAGAATAACCATGGAGAAGGGGATGAGTTCAGGAGAAGGACTGGCTTCCAGATCATCTCAGGTTTCAACTGTTAAAGTAATAGCCAAGGAGGTGGAAACAGAGCAGACTCATAAAGAGAAACGAGGGGGCTTTGTATTGGTCCATGCAGGTGCAGGTTATCATTCTGAATCCAAAGCTAAGGAGTACAAACATGTATGCAAACGAGCTTGCCAAAAGGCAATTGAAAAGCTGCAGGCTGGTTGCCTTGCAACAGATGCAGTCACTGCAGCTCTGGTGGAACTTGAGGATTCTCCTTTTACAAATGCAGGAAGGGATCTAATCTCAATCTTTTGGGTAAGATTGAATGTGATGCCAGCATAATGGATGGAAAATCTTTGCATTTTGGAGCAGTTGGAGCACTGAGTGGAATTAAAAACCCAGTCGCCGTTGCTAATCGTCTTCTGTGTGAAGGACAGAAGGGCAAGCTCTGGGCTGGCAGAATTCCTCCCTGCTTTCTAGTTGGAGAAGGTGCCTACAGATGGGCGATAGATCATGGAATACCCTCTTGCTCTCCTAGCATCATGACTACAAGATTCAGTTTAGCTGCATTTAAAAGAAACAAGAGGAAACTAGAGCGTGCAGAAAGGGTAGAAACCGATTTTGTTCAACTAAAGAAAAGACAATCAAGTGAAAAGGTAAATGATTCAAGCGCTTTGGACACAGTGGGTGCTGTGGTTGTGGATCAAGAAGGGAATGTTGCTGCTGCTGTTTCCAGTGGAGGTCTGGCCTTGAAGCATCCCGGGAGAGTGGGGCAGGCTGCTCATTATGGATGTGGCTGTTGGGCTGAAAACACTGGAGCTCATAATCCCTACTCCACAGCTGCGAGTACCTCAGGATGTGGAGAGCATCTCGTTCGCACCATACTGGCTCGAGAATGTTCACATGCTTTGCAAGCTGAGGATGCTCATGAAGCACTGTTGGAGACTATGCAAAAGAAGTTTATCAATTCACCTTTCCTTGGAAGTGAAGACGGCGTTCTTGGGGGGGGGGTGATTGTCCTCCGGTCTTGCAGATGCTCTGCAGAGCCTGACTCCTCACAGAGTGAGCAGAGACTCCTGGTGGAGTTTCTGTGGAGCCACACAACGGAGAGCATGTGTGTTGGATACATGTCGTCACAGGATGGGAAAGCCAAGACCCACATTTCCAGGCTCCCTCTGGGTGTGGTGGCAGGACGGTCCGTAGCAATCGAAGGTGGGGTGTGCCGCCTGGATAGCCCAGTGAACTGAGTCTTCAGGTCGAGCAGGAAACATCTGAGAAGCATTCCAGAACCTCGGCTTTCTGGGCCTTTTAACCGAAGTTGGATGTTTCATCTTCCTCCTTCTGGGATTCCTCATACAACCTCATGCACCATTCGAGGCACAAGTGCTACTGTAGCTAGCTTTTAGTTATGTGTGTGAGCTTGACTGAAAGTGTGAGAGAGAGTGTGTGTATGTGGGTGTGTACTCAATTCTTCCTTAAAAAATAGTAACTTCTCTTTATTGTGTAAACTAAAACAGAAATGATTAAATCTTCTTCACAAAATGTGTGCTTTAACTGTTTACACAGATGAGGGAAAGAACAGATTAGAAGTGATATATGATTGAGTATTATGGTTAGCACGGGAATCCAGAGTTAAGGTTGCACAGAGAAGTGTAGTCCGGGTGGGGGGTGCGGGGGAAGGGACGTGGGAATTGTATACTAATGAAGGAATTTTTTTCTTTTTTTTTTTCCCTCTTTGGAGGGGGAAGTGAGCTGGTGGGGAGGGGTGGGAAGGGAGAAAATTGTGGCAATGAATGAATGGAAATCCAAAACCTCTGTAAAAA
>NW_006399780.1:13758509-13764940 GCF_000299155.1 Elephantulus edwardii
GTGTTTTTATTTGTTAACCAGTTTAAGTGGAGCCTGTGGTAGCTTAAACCGTGGTCCTCATACCTCATATGGGGCGTTTTTCCGTAACAAAGAATGGTTTCAGTGAAACAATCTAGAAGAGAATTGAGGTCAGACCTTTTAAAATAATAGTACTATTGATAAAATTTGTACTTTTCCCCTCTAGCTCTTCTAAACTTCAACGCTGCATAGCTTCAAGCTATAAGTTCTATATTATGAAAGAGTATTTGAGAAGAAGAGTAATGCAGAGTCTTGAATTTGTGTACAGTGGAATATGATTTACAATGTAACACTGTAAATAAGAAGGCAAAGTCTATGGAAAAAGTCAATATTATCTTTGTTCCTTGTTTAAATATATATTTTAACATAAAGGCACAAAAATAAAAGAAGCATATTACTGGAAAAAAAAAACACAACCCAAAACCAAAAACCCATTTGGTTGGCAGTATGGAGCTGGAAAGTGATGCTACCAAGCCAAAGGTGAGTGATTTTAATCTGCAGCCCTCGAGCCTGGTTTTAATTGTTTTTTTGTCAAACATTCTTCTAAGTGGTATAGCACTGGTATGTCCATTTGCTGTACAGAGGTAACTTGTGGTTGCTGTGATGCTGAACACTGTGACACTGATGTGTCAAATGCAATAGTGGTTACTCCTGGTGGACAGTGTTTGGTGGAGCTTCCCAATTAAAACAAGCTTGGAAGCAGGAGTGGCATCCACTTCCAAAATTATTTGCCTCCGGAAACTCTATACACGTGGAGAAACGATGAAAGTTATACAAGTATTCAGGTCTTTCATTCATAGGGTCACTATGAGTTGTTTACAATTCAATGGCACTTAACAACAACTAGCTCTTTCCACACATTTCCTTTGAATTCTTTGCTTTGTCTTGTCTAGCTGCCCTTTGAAATCTTCAGTTCATCTCTTTTACTGCAGCATTTCTTTCTTTTGGCTTCTTGAGGCTCTAAAACAATTTTCATATTTTCTTCTGACATCCATTTTGGCTTTTTCTTTCTCCTTAACTCAGTTGTTGTTGTTATTGATTGCCTTTGAGTTGAGCACAACTCATAGAAACTCCATTAACAAAAGGCCTGGAACCACTCTACAACTATTAACATTGATCAAAGTTCATAAGAGTTTCCGGAGGCATGTTGTTTAGGAAGTGGATGCCACTCCTGCTCACCTTAATTCATTCTTAGTGTGCATAAGCAATCCTGGTTCTTAGTTTGGGTCCATGTAAGTAAAAAGCATACCTGAGGCAGAGAATAAATTAGTATGACTTAGAGTGTTAGCAACAAGCAGTGTGTGAGGAGGGGAAAATGATCAGAGTTGGAAAGTGGCCAATTTGTTGGCCCTTAAGAAGTGAAACTGGCTAATCAAATATTCACCATGTTAAAGAATGGATTTTGAGGGCAAGTTTGCTTGTGTTTAAGATGTACTGCTAATCCATTCAATGAGTAGTCAAGTGGTTCAGTGGTTACATTTTTCTTTTCCCTGAGACAGCCTCAGTTTTTACTTCCAGCCTATTCACCTCTTGTGCAGCAATTATCACCCATTTTCAGAGCAGTTTTGTGCTGCCATGATGCTGAATAGATTTGAATGGCATAATCAGGCTAAGAAGCAAGCAAAAAAAAAAAAAAAAAAAGGGCTCGTGATCTACTTTTGAAAATCAGCCAAGGAAAATTCCACTGATTACAATGACCCAGTAAGCAATTGACCCTATGGGTGACACAGGACTAAGCAATCTCATAGGACCAGATGCATAGAGTCATCATGAGTCATGGACTGCCCCAAGAATAGCACATATGTATCGAGTACTTACCATGCTTCTTGTCCTATATTATTGTTGCTGCATGCCACCAGGTCACCTGTGACTCACAGCAACCCTATGAACTGCTGATCTGAGCTTGCCTGGTCCAGCACCATCCTCATGATCTCTGACTGAGATCTCTAGTCCGTTGTTACTATGCCAATCCATCTTGTTGAGGGTCTTCTTCTCATTCTCCAGTCCTCCCTTTTCCCCAGCATGATGTCTTTTTCCAAAACCTGGCTTTTTCTCTGTGTGTGAGATGAAGTTTCACTATCCTTGTCTCTAAGGAGCACTGGACTTCTTCCAAGACAGATTTGTTTATTCCTTTTGCCGTGTATAAGAAATTCAATACTCTTCACTAACACCACAATTCAAAGGCATTGATTCATCATTGGTCATCTTTATTCCCTGGACAACCTTTCAATGCATATAAAGCAATTGAAAATACCATAACTTGGATCAGGTGCACTTTAGTCTTTAAAGTTATAGCTTTGCTCAGAATTGGAGGAAGATCAGCAATCTTCTTTATGCAGATGACACATCCTTGACTGCAGAAAATGAAGACTTGAAGGATTTACTGAAGACAATCAAAGACTACAGCCTTCAATACAAATTACAGTTCAACATCAAGAGTCCACCAGTGAACTGATAGGCAACATCATGATAGAGATAATATGGATGTTATCAGTGGTTTCACCTGGATCCACAATCAACATCTATTGCAGCAGCAGTCAGGAAATCAAAAGATGTGTTCAACTGGGAAAATCTGTTGTCAAGGACCTTTTTTTTTATGCACACCCATGTTTATTGCAGCTTTGTTCACAGTCAAGGACCTTTTTAAGGTACTAAACACCTAAGCTCTGTAGTAGGTGCTAGAAATACAACAGTTAACTTTTTTTAAAAAAATGTCAGGATCCCACCTTGATGAAATTGACTTTCTAGTGGGGGGAGCATGACAGTAATTAAATGGACACACTTTAAATATGACTTATGATTAGGTACAGTAATGAAATGAACAACACAGAGACCTTCATTCAATAGAGGAAAAGCTAGGGTGGAACTAGGGAAGCTTTTCTGAGGAAGCAACTTCAGAGGTCAGCAGTAAAGAAAGAGTAAGAATTAGATACACAAGATATAAAGAAAAGAGCATTTCAGAGAGGCAGGAACAAAGGAAAGCAGGACATGCATGGCTGAAGCAGAAGGAGAATAACATCAAATAAAGTTATAAACACCAATGAGCCCATGCAGGGTTCTGCATGTTCTACTAAAAGGTTTTTATTTCAGTCTAAGAGAAATGGAAATTTCTGTAAGCTTTTAAGTAAGGGAAGGATATGATTAAATTTGAGTCATTAAATGTTTCACCCTGTTTTCTGGAGGATATATTAGAAATAAATAAGATAGGTTTCAAAAGACCAGCTGGATGGTAACTGCAGAAGCCCAGGCAAGGACGATGACAACATGGACTAGAAGTGGTGGTGGAGAAGAAGAGCAAGCGTAAGGATACTTACTTATCCCTCAGGGACCTACTGGAAGCAAATGTAGAAGAACTCTTTCACACTCTTAGCTTATTAAGGCTGCTGGAATAAAGTATAACCAACTGTGTGGCTAAAAACAGCATAAATTTTTTCTTAAAGTCCTAGAGGTCAGAAGTTCGAAATCAAGATGTGTTGTCAGACCTCTCTTCTCTCTCTGATATCTCTTTAGGGAAGAATTCTTTCTTGCCTATTTCAGCTTCTGGTTGTTGCCAGGCTTCCTTGGTGTGTCTTGGCTTGTAGATACATACTCCAATCTCTGCATCTAACCTCCTCTGTACGCCTGTGTTCACATTTTCCCTTTTAAAAGGACACAAGTCATAGTAAATTTAGGACTCTTGCTATTTCAGTATGACTTCAGCATAACTTCATTATATGAGCTAAGACTCTATTTCCAGATAAGGTTACATACAGATGGGCTAAAATTTCAAGGACACTATCCAACAGTTCAACCCAGTACATAAATTTTTAAGTTCAAGGGAAATCTCCTTCCATAAAATGGTCTGGGGAGGTATGCAGTACACCAATCACTGACTTGCTCATTGAGGGAGAGACACATGCAAGAGCTCAGGCATCCTAATGATAAGTGAGTATTTTACACTTCATTGTTTCTCAATAAGCCATTGGGAATCACTGCCTTCAAACCCACGACAAGGAGGACAAAGAGCCGTTTTTGTCTTCTCTACAAACACAGAAAGAATGCATTTTCTTTGGTTGACAAAATTTCACGGAGAGCTTGACTGTTTTTGCAGCTTCACCATGAGTCCAGTCCACCTTGTATTTTGTCCAACTCCTTGTTGAGAACCACTGTATCTTGTTCTGATTTTCCAGGATTCCGGGCTCTGCAACATGGTTTCTCAGCGGCTTGCTTCCCTTTCCATTATGCATCAGAGGTCTCCTATAATCTTGGCTCACAGAAGTCAGAAAAATTACATGCTAAGAATTTAGAGTTTAAGGCAGGGAGAAGATAGAGTGAGGCTGTGGAAATACCCTGCTAATAGTGGGAGAAATGTAAATGAAAAACACTTACCAAGAGATGCCTTTTTATAGCATCTACGTTATTATACTAACAGAAGTAAATTGTATTTTGATTGTGGCCGGTTGAAAATCACATCCTACATGTATGAGGTATATAATCAGCTTAATCAGTTGCTGATCCCAGGACAATTTTATCCTAGTGTATTGGGAGATTGCAAATAACACAGAGTTTATTCCATTCTTCTTAGTAATTTAAATGTCACTTTGTTAAATGAACTTGAAGACAGATTTTCATTACTTGAGTGCAGGGTTTCCAATAATAATAATATAAGACTTTTTTTTTTCCCCTTCCAGTACCAACACAATGACTTAATATAAAAAGCAAGTGGTTAAACTCAAAACATTTTACCAAATGAGTGTCTTTATAGTGCTATGATTTTGTGGGGGTGGTGGTGCTCTCTGGTGTCAAATTTATTTTCAAAGTCTTGCTAAATATGCCACTTATTAAGCTATCATTTCTTAGCTTCAAACCTACTTAGATATTGTTTTACGGAGCCGAACCTGGCACTCTCCAAACCACATTTTTGCTTTGCCAGCAGTTGCACTGAGTCAGCCAATAGGGAATGTTAGAGAGAGGTTGCTGGTTGGAGGAGAAAGAGACTCACTTCCTCCTGTTTACTTCCTGTCCCTGTCAGCAGTTGAATCTAGGCTGTGTGATTTCCAACCAGTTTCTCTCTCATTCTTTCTGAGGCACCAGCAGCTGGCACTCCCTATTCAGAAGTCTGAGTCCCAGCACTGTAGAGTTTCTTCTTCAAGCTTAAGTGACTCTAACCTCTTTCCTTTGTGCCTGCGGCTATGGGAAAGTAGGTACATGTTGCAATTCCTGGTGAGCCAGAGCAGCCAGAGCCTGATATCAGGGAAGGTTTCTGGTGTTAAGTCAGAAAACCACAGGTAGATTCCCACCACCCCCTAATAGAACATGCCCATGTCCTATCACAAGGAGCTTTGGTGAGTTAGTGAGTAAGTCATCCTGCAAGCCTAAAGACATGGTTCGATCTACCAACTGTTTTGAGGGAGAAAGATGGACAATCTCCTCCTGTGCAATTTACAGCTTCTAAAATCCCACTGGAGTGTCAGCTATGAATCGGTTCAAACAACAAGTGTTCAGTGCAGTAGGACATGTTGTTATTTTGTGCCATTAAGTTCCCTCCAGCACATTTTCAGAGACTATAAATCACATGGGAGAAGATTGCCCATCTTTCTCCATTGGAGCTGCTGGTGGATTAGAACTTTGTGCCTTTGATTGGCAGTGCAACTCCTTACTGCTAGGCCACCAGAACTCTCAATTAACACTTACTTCCTTTTAAGTTCCTCTCCAGGCAGAACCTGCTTAAGTTGATTGGTTAAGCTTACAAAGCCTACCTTCCTTTGACATTGTGTGACCTTCCTTTATTGGCAGCAGAGAGTCTCTTCCTGAGATAGAACCGGAACCACTGCCCATAGAGACCATGCATGCCTACTATCCCATGATAAGTGATAAAGTCCAGAAGCCTTTGTGACAAAAAAACATCTTGGAAGACCTGATTTTCATAATCCCATCTATAGGGACCAGTTCCTAAAAAAAAAAAAAAAAATAAATGACTAAAAAATCTACCACTCCTCTGACATTACATATGGTTTACAATCAGGAAAGGTATATGTTAGGATTGTATCCTCTCTCCATAGCTATTCATAATGTATCTGGGCCAACAATTTGAGAAGTTAGACTGTGGTTGATGTTGTTATTATGTGCAGTCGAGTCGCTTATGACTCATAGCAACCCTATGTACAACAGCCCTATCCTGTGCCAATCCCACTGCCTCTGACACACTCATCCTGTTTACCCCAGTCACTGAATCAATCCAACTCATAAAGGGTTTTCCCTCTTGTGCCGTTCCTCCACCCTCCCAAGCATGACCCTCTCCAAGGACCTCTCCCTCCTTACAACATGTCCAAAGTATGTCAGACGAAGCCCAAGAATACTTGCCTCCAAGGAGCAGCCTGGTTTAACCCTCTCCAGGAGAATCTGTTTTCTTGGCAGTCCATGGTACATTCAAT
>NW_006399780.1:13765907-13811317 GCF_000299155.1 Elephantulus edwardii
GCCAAGTGGTTGTTCTCCAGATTTCTTGGCACAACTTGGTGAGCACATCCAGGACAGCATCTGTTAGCTGAAATACCTCAATTGGCATACCATCTATTCCTAGGGCCTTATGTTTTGCTATTTCCTTCAAAGCAGCTTGAACTTCTTCCTTCATCACCATAGGCTCTTGCCCATATGTTATCTCATTAAATTCTTCTCTGTCTGCCAATTCCTTTTGATACAGTGACTCTATATATTCTTTGCATGTTCTTTTAATACTTCCTGGATCATTTAATGTTCTGCGTAAAGCATCCTTGATTATAACAACTCCAGATTTGAATTCGTTCTTCAGTTCCTTGAGCTTAAGAAATGCTGAGCGAGTTGGGCCCTTTTGATTTTCTGACTCCAGCTCCTTGCACATTTCTTTGTAATATTTTGCATTGTCATTCCATGCTGCCTTTTGGAATCTTCTGTTTAGTTTTTTAGTATCTTGAATTCTTCCTTGTGCTTTCGCTTCTCTACGCTCCAGTGCAATCTTCAGAGTTTCTTCTGACATCCATTTTGGTCTTTTTTTTCCTCTCTTCTGTCTTTGTAATGACCATTTGCACTCTTCCTGGATGATACATTTGATATCCTTCCACAAATCATTAGGTCTTCATTAGTGTTCAAGGCCTCAAACCTGTTCCTGAGATGGTTCTGAAATTCAGGTGGGATGAACTCAAGTCATATTTTGGTTCTCATGGATTTGGTTTAATTTTCCTCAGCTTCAGCTTGAACTTGCACATGAGTACTTGGTGGTCTGTTCCACAATCAGCTCCTGGCCTAGTTTTCACAGCTGATATTGGGCTTCTGCAGCGGTTTTTTTCTGCAGATGTAATCAGTCTGATTCCTATGCATACCATCAGGTGAAATACTTGTGTATAACCTGTGTTTATGTTTATTTTTTTATAAAATGTATTTGCAATGGATAAGTCATTGATTGTGCAAAATTCAATCATTCTATCTCCAGCTTCATTTCTGTCACAAAGTCCATGTTTTCCAACTACTGATTCTTCTTCTCTGGTGCCAACTTTTTCATTCCAGTCACCCATTATTATCAATGTATCTTGATTGCATGTTTGATTGATCTCTGACTGTAAAAGTTGGTAGAAATCATCTATTTCTTCTTCTTTGGCTCTGGTTGTTGGTGCATATATCTGAATGATAGTGGTATTCACTGGACTTCCTTTAAGCGTATGGATATAATCCTGTCACTCACAATGTTGTACTTCAAGGTAGATCTAGAAATTACTTTTTTAACTATGAAAGCAACTCCATTTTTTCTTGTCTTTTCATCTCCAGAATAATATATCATATAATCAACTGACTCAAAATGCCCCATGCTGGTCTATCTCATCTCTCCAATGCCTAGTGTGTCAATATTTATGCGTTCCATTTCTTTCTTAACAATATCTAATTTTCCTACATTCATGGTTCTCACATTCCGTGTTCCAATCACTTGTTTCTGCTTACAACTGTTCGTTCTTTGTATTTCCATACTTGAAAGTTCTACCTCAGTTGCCCTCACTTAGACTTACTTCATGTACTTACTTAGACTGCTTCATGTAGTCTCAGACTACATGAAGAAAATTTTGACATTAGAATTTGAAGGGGACTCATCAATAACCAGAGAGATCTGGTGGCCTGGCCTAGTAGTAAGGAATTGTGTGCTGTCAACCCAAAGGCGTGCAGTTTGTATCCACCGGCTCATCTGCAGGTTTTCTCCTGTGTCATCCTGTGAGATTAACGTCCTCTGAAAACCTGCTGAGGGAGGGTCAGCTATGAGTTGATTCCTAATTCATGATACATAACCACATCATCAACAGCTTGCTTTATGCAGATGACACAACTTTCTTTCTTGTTGAAAATGAAAGGGACTTGAAACACTTTGTACAGAACATCAAAGACTACACTCTTCAATATGGATTACATGCCAATGTCAAGAAAACAAAAATTCTAACCCTTGGACAAACAGGCAGCATAATGACAGATGGTAAGAAGACCAGCATTGCTGAGGATCTGTTAGCATTGAGAAAATCACGAACTCCTGCCACTTTATTCTGCTCTTGCTGCCCAAGAACCCACTGTGATCCGCTCTTTCTCCCTCTCAAGCCTTTCTTTTTTCTCTAATAAACTCTATGTACCTAATGAGTAAGAAGCTGCACTGCCAACTCAAAGACAGGCAGTTCGAGTACACTGACTGCTCTGTGGTACAATGATGGGCAGTCTCTTCCCATTGGACTCACAGCCTCTGAAAATCCACCAGAGATGCACCTATGAGGTGGTTCTGACTCAAAGCCATGTAACAAGAACAACCTGAAGCACAACACCGTGTCTCCTCATTCTTGATTAGACTTGACGAAAATTCTCCAACTGGAGATGCCTTTAACACTACCTCTGTGAGGTCTGTTGTTGTTGTGTACCGTAGAGTCGAAACTGACCCTCCAGGGGGTTTTCAGAGGCAGTCAGTTTTGCATGGGAGGAGATTATCTGTCCTTCTCCCACTGAGCAGCTGGTGTACTCAAACCACATGCCTTTGGGATTGCAAGGCAGCTTCTTGCCACTAAGCCACCAGAGCTCAGTGTGTGATGTCTTTCAAACAAACCAAAACCAGTTGTCTGCAAGTTGACTGTGATTTATAGTGCTCTTTTATGGGGGCTCTGGTGGCCTGGTGAGAAAGCAGTTTTGTTGCCAATCCACCAGTGACTCCAAGTGAGAAAGATGGACAATTTCTTCTCCTCACGACTTACAGCTTTTGAGAATCTGGAGGGTCACCTATGAAGTTCCAGCTTGATAGCAATGAGGCATCATTGTATGTTGGGGGTTTTTACATGTCAGAATATAGTGTGCTCCAAAGGCTTACAGTGGGTGGTGTATATATATTCATAAAGCATAAATGGAGGTTTCTCTTAGTGCACTTGAACATCCAACCTCTCAGTTCTCAGCTGACATCAGTACATTATACTTTTGTGCAGCCCAGGAACTTCTATGGTATCTTAAAACCAACACCCACAGCCATGGAGTCAATTCCAACTCAGCGCGTGTCACCATGAAGCTGTAAAATCTTTATGGAAAGAGACTGCCCGTCTTTCTCCTGCGGTACTATCTCAGTGTTCCCTTTTAATGTCCAGTCAACAATGCTTGGTGGTAGATTTTTCACTGTTCAAATAACTGGTCTGGTTTCAGCCTCTTGACTGTATTCTCAGTGGTACTAAGGCCCAGTAAAGCCTCTCTGAGTGACTGACAAGTGCCTGGCTTTCTGAGACTCAGGCCTCTTTCTGAATTCTGCGTCTGCATTCACGGGGACTCCATGTCACTGAGCTGTGAACTCAATAGTTTCGCAGTGATAAAGAAGCAGTGCGGCTTAGTGCAGTGGGTGCCAGCTGAAAATCCCTGGCCCTGCCAAACTTTGCTTTATGTTTGACGGGTTGAAAGAGCCCAGGCAATAGAAGCATTGTGGAAATGATAGAAATAGAAGCCATAAAAGTAGCATTTGCCAGTTTTTCCAGCTGAACTCTGCTCAGAATTCTTAAATAGACGAATAGAGGGATTTCTTTTCCTAAAGGGAGCTAATAAAGAAAAGAATTTTAAACTCTGGGTTGGAAGTGCTTATGTCTCTAAAAGCCCCCAGTTACCTTTCAGAAGCATTTATTATACTTCTTGTGAGCAGAGTTACATCTCAGAATTCATAGAATTATATTCAGCTGCAAAGCCCTTTTCTTCTTCATTTGTAAACATTCTGATGACAAAATGTTGAAAGGCCCTAATAATAGGAATAAAAACCAACTATACAGTTCATAGCATGGACTTTTGGACTAGAAAGTGTATCTTTCAATGCCTGCCTCCACTATTCACAAGTTGAGGGATCTTAGATGAGTTATGTTCCAACTTCCTCATCTCAGAAAACAAGCCAGTGATACCTGCTTTGGATGGCTATTGGGAGAAGTTAGTGAAATAATATTTGGCAAGAACTGAGCCTGAGTTTTGTGAACAATAGATACCCGGGAGCGTTGGCAGCCTGTTCCCTCCCCACCAGCATCTCCTTCCATAACCCGAAAGTGCCAGTTGGGTTGCTCTTGTCGCAAAGACAAAATCAACTAGATAGTGTGAATATGTAGACTCTCGCCACGATAGAATTCAGGACTGTCTCTTGCATTTCTTTTCTAATTTTAACCTTCTCCCTCATAATTTCCATTCCCACACTGTCACAAGACAAATAGAACTGATACATATGCTTTACTCGTTCCTTTGTTTCCTCTGGACCATTAGGAAGTTACATTGGAATGTGGCAGCGAGAATTTGAATCATCCGTAAGCTGCTCAGTTAAGACAGCTCTGGCTGCTACGCTGTTTATGTGGGCTGAGGCTTTCTGCTTCTGGTGCCAAAGGGTCTCTGGCCCTGCAACTCCAGGCATTTCACAGGTCTCCAGTGTTCCCCAGATAGCTTTGAAGCCTCTGGCAGAGGAAATGGATAATTCTCCCCTATCTAGTCTGATTAACCTCAGATGATAATTTTTAAACAAAATCAAATCCCTCTCCTGCTTGTAAGTCTCCAAGGACTCTCCATTATCTGTAGAATAAATACCTAAACTAGTCTCCAGTCTTCAAATATGTGCCCCTCAGTGACCGTGTCCCTTAGTGTCCATGTCTTCGTGTAGTGTCTTCAGCAATGGATCTGAACTGGCAGCAGGCCTTCCAAGCTGAGGCCTTGCAGCTCCATCTCACTCTCTTAGAACATTCGTGCTGGCAGAAGTCAGGTACCTTTCACAAGTCCCACTATCCTGACATAGTTGTGCAAAGAGATTGTTGTTGTTGGGTGCTGTCTAGTTGACTCTTACAGTGACCTTATAAACAGTAAAACAAAATTCTTCCTGATCTTACACCGTTCTCACTTTCATTCCTAACTCTACAGCTGTCACATCAATGTCCATCCGGAGGGACTTACAGGACAGGGTAGAACTGCCCCATAAGATTTACCACACAGTGATACTTATGAGTGCAGATTGCCATGTCTTCCTCTCACAGAGTGGCTGACAGAGTCATAATACTAATCTTTGGGTTGCCAACCAAGTGCTTACCTGCTGTGCTAATAGACAAAGGTTAGCACATGGAAAGGCCTTTTGGAGACAAGTGTAAAAGGAGAGAAACCAAACACCCCTTTGTTAAAGCCTTTAGATGACTCCAGCCCCAGCCACCTACTGATGGCAACTATATGAAAGACTCCATCAGTTACCACCATAATTACCTACCTGGCGGGATAGTGGCTGAAACTGGAATGATGCAGGCTGGAGCAGTCAGGGAGTGGCTAGCATATCTATCCCTTTCTCCTCCCCACTCCTCCTCCTCCCCTCCCTCTGTCTTCATGAATCTCAGGACCTCACCACATGCCTTTCCCATTGGGCTGCTTTGGGTTCTTCAAACATGGCAACTTCCAAGAACAAATGACAAAAGAGACAAGATATGGAAACCCTCAGTTCTAGAAGGCCCAGGTTTGGAAGCTGGCACAATGCTGCTTCTACTATATTCTATCAGTTCACTAGCCCACAAAGCTCAGATTCAAGGGGACAGGGCACAGACTCTCCATGGGAAAAGTGTCCAAGAATTCAGAGAGCACATTTATAATCTACTAGGGTCTACTCTCTGCATACAAATTAGATTTTTTTTTTCACATGCAAAATGTCTCCTTGTCTCACATTCTTCCTCTCTACTTTGCACGCTCTTTACTGTTGTAGACATCACACTGCATTTATAGATTACATGCTTGTTTACCCTCGAACCTCCTTCAGGAAACACAGATGTCTGTCCATCTTTGGGTCCCTGTACTTGCTGTGCTAATTGTCTGCATTATGTAGGCAGCTAGATTAAACTGGCAGAAACTATGCTGTACACACATACAGGGAGTGGATTGTGCTTAAAATAAACAGAGAAAGGTTGACACCAGTTAATGGTTAGACGTTTCCCAAATAGATAGTGACCCTTTTCGATTTCATACTGTCATCATCTGGAAAATTGAAAGGCATTTCCCCAAAGTTTAGAAGTAAAAAGGGAAGAGGAAAGACTGTTCTTAAGCTTGCAAGGAGAACACAAATTCTTATTAAATTTTATTTACTGTCTTATCTGGGGTTGTTTCCCCCCCCCCCAAACTTGTGCTTTCTCTTTATTTTAGCTTTCCATTCTTATTGAGCTGGGCTAGGGCAGTGGGATTCAGAGTGGTCCAATCCGTAAGTGCATTCTTACTTTGTAGGTACTAATTCATTAACTACTTCATTCTTCTTTTTCTGTCCTTAGAAGGATCAAGGTCTAACATGTCAGAGTTATGTTGTTGTTAGTTGCTATCAAGTTGATTTTTTTTCTTCTGTAGTATATCAAGTTGAGTCTGATTCATGAATAAATCTTGTTGGTAAGTTGGATGGAATGAAGGAAGAGAAGAAAGACTATCAGATTTATTTAGACTATGCTTCCTTGCTGAAACTGAGGGGAACTTGAAGTGTTTGCTACAGAAGGTCAAGGACTGCAGACTTCAGTATAGACTGAAGCTCAACATCAAGAAAACAAAGATTAGCACCACTGGGCTGATTGATGGCATCATTATGGATGGTGAAGATACTGAGATTGTTAACAGCTTTAATTTGCTTGGCTCCACAGTCCACACTCTTGGTACAAGCAGCCAGGAAATTAAAAGATGAATTGCATTGGGAAAGTCTGCTGTTAGAGACCTCTCCAAAGTGCTGAAGAGAGATGACATCAGTCTGGAGACTAAGGTGCATCTGATACAGGCCATGGTTTTTGCAATAACTTGCTATGCATCAGAAATCTGGACCTTGACTAGAGATGACAGAAGGAGAGTGGATGCCTTTGAGCTGTGGTGCTGGAGAAGAGTATTGAATATACCATGGACTGCTAGGAGAACAAACAGTTTCGTCCTAGAGACGGGGAGACCAGGCTGCTCCTTGGAGGCAAGCATTCTGAGGCTTTGTCTGATAGACTTTGGACATGTTGCAAGGTGGAACCAGTCCTTGGAGAAGGACATTATGCTTGGAGGGTGGAGGGACAGCGCAGGAGAGGAAGGCCTTCAATGAGATGGATTGATTCAATGATTGGGGTAGTGGAGATGTGTCAGAGACAATAAGATTGGCACAGAATAGAGCAGGGTTTAGGGCTGTCGAGATAGGGTCACTATGAGTTGCAGGCGACTTGATGGCACATAACAACAACAACAACAACATGTGGAGTTTGACTATGGAGTTTAGTTTAATTCCGTTAAGACTAAGGATTCAAGAGCCACTTTAGGTAAAATAATCTTAAAATTCCACTTGACATCCAAATGCAAATGTTACGTCCACAGGTAAAAAGGTGAGCCTGGAGTTCAAATAAGATTTCTGAGGCTTGGAGAAGCCAGCACACATATTTAAGTGCATGATATTAAATAGGCATTTTAATGAGGAAGTGTGACAAAGGTGAGATCAGAACCCAGGGCCAAGGGTTAAAGGATTCTAAATATTTAGAGGTTGTATCAAAGATGACACAGGAGGTGAATTTATTGAGACGTCTTATCCATGGTATTTCCATTACCTGAAAAGTTCTTCTCTCCTTCTTTTGCCTGTATAAAAGTACCATTCCTCCTGCAAAATCCAATTCCTTGATCTGAGAGCCTTTTCTGACTGAACTGGCCCCACCAGAATCCCGGCAGAATCAATCACTCCACCCTCTATTCTCTTGGGGCTCTTTGTTCACATGTTCCTACTGGACAGGGGCTATGGCTTCGTTTATCCTTATATCTGGTATAGACCTAGCAAATCATAAATACCCTTTTAACAAACGATCTGTTGAAAGAATCAGTGGAAGAATGATCTACACAGTATGAATTAAGATTCATACTGTTGTCACCTGGTCGATTTGGGCTACTTGAAGAGATTAACTTATTTAGGATAGAAAGAATGCACTGGACTCTTTAGACCAGACCTTTGAGAATCAACTTGTCTGAAGAACCACACACAGATTCTATAGATTGCATAAAAAAAGATCAGGGGCTATTTATTGGTTATTGTGTATCACCAAATCATCTCTTCTGTCTCCAAATGCTAAGGTTTCTTGTGGAAATCAAGTACTACATGTCAGTAAGTTGGGGTTAGCAGACCTTCATTAGAAATATAAATTCTAAAATTTAAAGATAAAGAAGCTTGAGAAAGGAGGTAGTTCTGTACTGGTCTCCTGTTCTTCTCACTGAGTTGGCTTCCTGACTATATGTGACTGCTGACAGCACGGAAATTATCTCTCCCAGTAGCAAAGCAAGTGGTATAGCACTGTTCTGTCCATTTGCTGTACAGAGGTAACTCGAGGTTGCTGTGATGCTAAACACTGTGACACTGATGTGTCAAATCCAATAATGGTTACCCATGGTGGACAGTGCTTGGTGGAGCTCCCCTATTAAAACAAGCTTGGAAGCAGGAGTGGCATTCGCTTCTGTAATGGCTTGCCTCCAGAAACTCTATGAATTTGGAGAAACGATGAAAGTTATATGAGTGTCCGGGTCTTTTGTTCATAGGGTCGCTATGAGTTGTTTACAACTCGACGGCACTAAACAACAACAGTAACAAGGCAAAGAACTTTGAAATAAGCATCTCAGACAGGCTATATAAAAGTAACAACAAATGTGTATTCTGAGTTACTTCTACTTTGGCCTTTCTCACAATGCTGTGTTCTAACAACCTGACTGTAGTTGGCTCAGGGAAGCAGCAATCAAGGGGGAAAAAAAAGAGAGAGAGAATCAATCTGACAGAGGGTGGACAAGCACCTCTTGGTGCTGTGGCTGTCTCTAGGGCCAGCTGCTGTCTCTAGACTGATTTGACTTAATATCATGATGCCATGAGGTAGAGCTATGTAGTCCCAGTTTTCTGCTCAGTTACCCACTGACTCCCATAAGGGCTTAACTTGCCCTTTACTTTTCATCACAAGTAAAAAATTCTACTTTGCCAATCCTTTTAGAACTCCACCCTGCAGATAAAAGGGATAAAACCAATTTTGTTGACAATGATAGGTTAGT
Organism: Elephantulus edwardii; assembly: GCF_000299155.1. Lineage (NCBI taxonomy): Eukaryota > Metazoa > Chordata > Mammalia > Macroscelidea > Macroscelididae > Elephantulus > Elephantulus edwardii. Next base: position 13,774,968 of record NW_006399780.1, read on the forward strand.
CCCTGTTATCAGTCTAGAGCCTTTTTTAATGGCACACTCAAAGAAGAACTTAACAAGAAAGATACTTATCGAAGATTTGAGTAAACTTGAAGGAAAGTATTAAATGATATAGTGCTAATAGCAGGAACATTTCCATACTGAAATGCACTGCAGAAAAGAGGGTGTGTGTATGTGTGTGTGTAGTGGGAGGAGGAATAGGTAATTATGCAGAAATACAGTGAGAAAGAGAGGGAGAAACACACACACAGAGAATGAAAACAGAAAGTATTAGTGTGATTTGATTGAATGGAGTAAATAAACAGGAATTGTGGCCTTTTGTAAAAAAATTATCTTCAAACTGAAATGACTTAGAGAAAGAGAGGAAAGAGAGACATGATTTGACTAAATGAAGTAAACACACAGAAATGGTGGCCTTTTGTACAAGGTTGCAGTAAACATACAGGAGTGTAGCAAGAAAGGTTTCATGAGAACAAATTATCTTGCTTCCCTCTTTCTGACCTCCTCCTACTGTTCTCTTTTGGCCACACACAACCAGAAGCCCCAGAACAATGGGATCCTTTGATTCAGTTTGTGTAGGTTAGCCTCCCTGATTCCTGAGAAGATTGAAAGACTACAGAAAGAGTGGACTTAGAGAGGAAAATGAAAGATACCCAGTTCAGTATTTAACTGAATACTTGGTCACATTTGCCAGGACTTGCATGGGCCAATCTTATGAATATTCTTTGCTGTAATGAATTTGGTGCATACAGTCACTATGAGTCACAAGTGACTCAATGGCACATAACAACAATGAATTTGGAAGGGTCAGATCACTATCAACTTCTCTCAGTGGCCAGGATTTGAAGGCAGACATAAAGGCACCTGGAAGGTTCAGGTAATCTGCCCTTAAAGGAAGTTCTTTGGCAAGTAGAGATCCATAGGAGTTACATCTTCTGACTGAGTAGTTAAAACTGTTCCTTGTGCTTTTACTTAGTGCAGAATAACTTGCCTTGAGATTTCTCTTGGATTGTGTTCTAAGAGTACAAGGAGCTCTGGTTGCCTGGTTGTAAGAAGTTGAGCTATCAATCCAAAGGCAGGTAGCACAAATCTACCAACTGTTCCATGGGAGAAAAATGGGTAGTCTCCTCTCATGTAATTTAAAGTCTCTGAAAACTCACTGGAAGGTCAACTATGAGTTGACCCCAACTTGACAGCACAGAACAACAATATGACCTAACATTAGGGAGCCCTGGTGATTTGGTGGACAGAGGTTTGTGCTGCTCATATAAAGGCCAGTGGTTCAAATCCATCACCTGCTCCTGGAAAAAAAGATTCACAGTCTCTCCTCTTATGTCATTTGCTGCTTTTTGAAATCATAGCTGGAGGGTCAGCTGTGAGTCAGTTACAACTCAATAGCATACAACACAACAACAACAATGTGACCTAAGATTGATCTTATGAGGATCTGGGCCCCTCTAATTCATCTGAGTCCTTGAACTTGACTGTGTCCCTTTTGTCATTGAATCTTGGTTTGATATCTTGCTCACTTTGTACTTGATTTTAGCAATTCTATCTTAACTCCTTGAATGGTTTAATCCAACTAAAGAGTGGAACAGGAGCTTTCTACCTGTTGTTTGTAGGTGCCATTGAGTATGACTCATTGCAATACTATGGACAAGAGATATGAACATTGTCCTATCCTGTGCCATCCTCATCATCTCTGACACACTTCATATTGCTGCAATCACTGTGCCAATCAATCTCATTGATAATCTTTCTCTCACTGATATTACACCTTTTCAAGTATGTCACTCTCCACGCAATAATACCCTCTTCTAGCAACGTGCCCAAAGTTTGTGAGATGAAGCTTTGTCATCTTTACCTCCCAGGAGTATTCTGACTGCACTTTCCCCAAGATATGTCTGTTTGTTCTTTTGGTAGTCAATGGGGTATTCCGTATTCTTCTCCAATACCACAGCTGAAAGGCATCAATTCTTCTTCTGTCATTTTTATTCATTGTTCAGCTTTCAGATGCATAGCAAGTGATTTAAACAACCATGGCCTGAATCAAGTGCACATTAGTCTTTAAACTGACATCCTTGCTCCTCAGTTATTTGGAGAGGTCTCTAACAGGAGAGTTGCCCAGTGCAATGTATTTCCTGATCTCCTGACTGCTGGTCCAAGGGTTTTGGTTGTGGCTCCAAAAAAGATGAAATCATTGACAAGTTCAATCTTCTGAACATCCGTGGACTGCCAAAATAACAAACAAATACATCTTGGAGAGGGTGTAGCACTTGGAGAGTGTTCTTTGGAGGTAAAAACAATGATACTTCATTTCACATACTTTGGCCATGTTGCTAGGAGGGGCTATTCCTTGGAGAGGGACATGATGCTCAGAAAGGTAGAGGGTCAGTGAAGGAGAGAAAGACTCTTGACCAGGTGGCTTGATATAGTGACTGCCACAATGAGCTCTGTGTTAGGAAGTGTGAGGATGGCACAAGAGAAGACAGGGTCCAGATCTGCTGTCCACAGGTCACTATGGGTCATACTTGACTAGATAGAACCTAACAACAACTAGAAGAACAAACAGGTTCATCCTAGAGAGGGTGAGACCAGGCTGCTTCTTGGAGGCAAGGATTCTGAAACTTCATCTGACAAGACTTTGGACATGTTGCAAGGCTGAAGCTTGGAGAGGGATGTCATGCTTTGATGCTTGGGAGCATGGAGGGACAGTGCAAGAGAGGAAGACCCTCAATGACATGGATTGATTCAGTAACTGGGGTAATGGGGGTAGATGTGTCAGAGACAGTAAGATTGGCACAGGATAGAGCAGATTTTAGGGTCATTATGAGTTGCAGATGACTCGATGGTACATAACAACAACAACAATGACATATCAACCTTAAAGCCTTGTCTTTACCTTCGCTGTATCTTTCTGTTCCTTTCTCATTTGTCTGTCTTCCTAGACCTAATATTAATCCCCTCATCTCTATCAAAACATCTTGGATAATGTGTCCAGAATTTAGTTTTTTATTTTGTTTCTTTTAGAGACTGTCTTCTGTTTTCATGGTTCAACTATGTTTCTCAATCTTGGAATTAGCACTTCCTGAAGCCAAGTCCCGAGTATCATATCCACTTTTCTATTTCTATGTCTAATCCACTTTTATCTCCTAATTTTGGCTCATTGTCTTCACTTGGCCTAAGTTTCTACTCTGTGTCTCCCTAAACAAGGATATGGATTTCCATATTTTCTACGAGGCTGTGATTTACAGAATCCTCTGACATCCAGCTTGCCTCTCAACAGTGAGAACTCTATCTAGCACTCTGGATGTTTAAAAATTCCCTTAAGGGTCTTCAGTTTCATTCTGTTACGTTTTTCAGAGTATACAACTTTATATTGCAATCTAAGCTAAGGAGATGTTTCATAAATGACAAGATTTTTGGCATACAATATATTGCTGGTATTTAAAAATATATTCTCTGGGTGCATTACATTTTTTTTCATACTGAAAGCAAAATATTCCACAAGTGAAAAAATATACTTTTGAAAGATACATTTTTTAAAAAGCTTTCGACCATGTCTGATAAGCCAACGCATGTGAAGTCACAATTCTGGGAAGACATTTAGTATTTTCCTGAGGTGCAACTGAAGTCAATGTTACTTCTACTCATAAGTGCTATTATACTGTAAAGAGATTTTAAGACAACCCCACATTAAAGAGAAAACTAAATTCAAGGCATCATGAAGTCATCGGCTGGTATCATTTCCCAGTATAGACATCAGAGCTCAAAATGTTAGCTAGAAATCAAATAGACGTAGTCTATTTCTGATAAATTTTACTAGTATGTTGCACAATACATTATATAGAGTATACATACAATAAACTGAATACTTAAAAATAGATGTTCAAATTCTGTTTAACACCTCTATTACTAACTTTTTTCCTGTTGGTTTATAATGTTGAATAAAAAAAAACATGGGAGCAGAAAATATTATAGATATTCAAGTTGAATAAAAAAATATGAACTGAAAAGGCGTGCTCTATTCACTACCTATTACCATTCCTGGATACTAGTTAGAAAGATTTCCATTGCAACAGAATCCCCAACTCTAACTGTATATCAGTAGGCATATTCTTTCATATAACAGGTGATTCAAAAGATCGACTCCAGGGTTGGCTGGCTCAGTGGACTGATAGTTGCACTGGGGACCTGGGTATTCCCCATCTTTCATCAGTGTAGAATCATGGCTAGTAGCAAGGTTGTTGCAACTCTTCCATGTGGCGTTTCTAGATATGACATCACTTAGAAGAAAGAAGAGTTCTCTCTCTTCTTATTGCTCTCTTTGAAGGATGAGGAGATGAGAAAACAACAGTGGGGGGAAAACCTAGTTTTTAAGAAACACCTCAGGAAACTCCCCTTCATGACTCAAATGAGAGAACTAAATCATAAGCACATTGAGTACTAACATGACTGCTTCCTGTGCTCTCTCCGAAGTGGAATGACTCTTGGGGAATCAATCATTACATTGAACACGTATTTGTACAGTGACATCAACCCAAGATATACTTTATGCATTTCTCCAACAACATCTCTGTGAGGTAAATAAGGCAGATTAATATCAGCATTTTATACATAAATTATGTCAGCTCATGAAAAATATGCTTTGTATGTAAGAAAAATCTACTTCTACAAATGTGCAGTCAAACAGTTCCTTACTCTTCTTCCTGCTCGTCAGCTTATTATTATAATTCCACGATTTATCTCCCTACTCATAGGTCAATGTTAACTCGAATAAACCAAAGAAGTGCCAACAAATTTCCATTAAGTCAATTCTGACTCATAGTGGCACTGTAAGTTTCAGAGTAAAACTGTGCTTCACTGAGTTGTCAATGGCCATGATCTTCTAGAAGTAAGTAGGCCATTCTTTTTTTCCCCCAAAGGCAACAATTCTTTATTCATGTTCCAATGTTCATATGCATACAAAGCAATTGAAAATACCATTTTAGTCTTTAAAATGATATCCTTGCTTTTTAGCACTTTTTTGTTTCCTTTTTTTCAATTTATTTTAATGAACATTTACAGAGATTTTGAATTTCCATTCATTTATTGGGGCATTTTTCTCCCTGTCCCCCCGCCCCCCCAGTTTACTCTTCTCTTTGAAAAGTAAAAGAAAAACTCCTTCATTGGTATACACTCCACTATATGCAACGTTCATTCTAGTAAGCCCTTCTTTTAAGACTCCTCTGGGTAGATTTGAATTAGTAACTTCTAGATAGAACCACTAGAAATGAATTTGCCAAAGTCACACATCTGTTGAGGAATGTTTTAGGTCCTATCAAGTCAACTCCAACCCACAATGACCCTATGTATAACAAAACAAAACAAAACAAAACTTCTTTGCCTCTAAAGGAGCTCCCTGGTCTCACTACCTCCAAGACAGATTTGTGTATTCTTTTGACAGTCCATGGTAAATTCAATATATTTCACCCACACCATAATTTAAAGGCATCCAATCTTATTTTATATTTCTTATGCATAGTCTACCTTGCACATACATGTGAGGTGATTGAAAAAATACCAAGGCTTAGGTCAGGCACATCTTCATTCTCAAAGTGACATCTTTGCTTGTAAACTTAAAGTTCAGAGGTCTTTTGCAGATAATTTGCCCAATTCAGCATACTATTTAATTTCTTGGCTGCTTAATTTGTCAAATGCAACATTATCATCTAATCTCTTGCTGAGGTCTTCCAAATGTCTTGGTGTAGATTGCTTTGAGTGTTGCATCTATTTGTTGAAATACTTTGATTTGCATTTCATCAACTCCTCAAGACTTCCTTGCCAAGAATCACAGTGCCTTTAGTGCAGCTTGGGTTTCTTCCTTTAGCACCATAGGTTCTTGCTCATATACTACCACTTAAAACAGTTGAATGCTGACAAATTCTTTTTGGTTCAGTGACTATATTAATTGCATCTTCGTTTGATGCTTCTTGGACCATTCAATATTTTGCTCATGGGATGCTTCAATCTTACAGCTCATGTTTGAATTTTTCCTTCCATTGTTACAATTTGAGAAATGTCAATCATATACGACTGACCTTTAGGTAAACTACAGATCTTTACACATTTTATTGTGATACTTTGTCTTCTCAAACTGTTCTCTGAAAGTTCTTTTACATCATCAAGTCTTCAATTTACTCTAGCTGATAGTTCAAGAGAAAGTTTCTTTTCTCTTTTCAAAATCTCTGACCAACATTTTGGTCTTTTAGTTCTTCTTGTCATTTGTGTCACTTTTTTTTGCATGAAAATTTCCTTGATGCCCTCTCACAATTTGTTAATCCTTCAAGTGCTAGTGTTCAATGTGTCAAAATCTTTTCTTGAGATGATCTTTAAATTCAGATAGAATATACTCATAATTTTAGTTTGACTTACAGATTTGTTTTTTATTTTCTGCAGCTTGAATATGAACTTGCACATAAGTAGTTGATGATCTGTTCCACAGTCAGTCGAGCCTTGTCCTGACCAATGATGCTCAGCTTCTCCATCATCTCTTTCTATAAATGTAGTTGATTTGACTCCCACGTATTACTTCCTCCGCTGGGAGGTCCATGTGTATAGTCACTGTTTATGTTGTTTATAGGGGTTGTTTCCTAGAAATAAACCACTGGTTTCCACAATTCTATCACTTAATCTATGACATAATTTCTATAATTAAGACTATGCTTTCCAACTACTGACTAGTCGTATCAGAAAATTGGTGTAAGAGTCAATGACTTTCCATGAAGAAAAGAAAGGAAAAACAAATTAAGAATACCAAACTATATAACCTCCCTTATTGTTGCAGCTTTGTGCCTATGATAGTCATTAAGTTTGAATAATACCCAAATTTCAGAGACTATTTTACTTCATAGAACAAAGACTAAAGTAAGACACCCCCGTGCCTTAAGTATGTAAGTTCTTTTTCATCTTTTCTCCTCCCTCCTTGATCACCTTGCACTCTCCACAGGGAATAACGTCATAAAGTTTTTATATGAAATCTTTGAGAATTTGAGAAACAAGAATGTTTAGACACAAAACTATAGGGGAAAGAAGTTGAAATGAAATTGAAAGGAACCCATCAATAGTAAGGGACCTTGATTTCCAACCTGTTTCTTTCGCTTCCATTTCCTCCTCTTTTCTGACCCCAAGTGTCCAAAGCTTGCAGTCCCTGTTGATGGGTCTTGATTACACCTTGATATTTGAGGTCCATGTAAATGTTTTCCAGGGCTCCACATCATTCAACCTAAAAGATAACAGAACTCTTGGAGTTTGTTTTCTTTTAAAGAGGAGAGTTTATGAGTATGCCCAGAAGCTATTTTTGAGCATGCTTGGCTTTGATTTTAGACTTCATGGAAGTCATTTCATTAGTTGGTTTATGTCTCACCTAAATATGTCATCTTACCTGATAGTGTTGTCCACTATGATTTTTGACTCATAATGATCTTCTGCTATGGAACAGAATTGATTCATAGGGTTTCCTAGGCAATCATCTTTATGGAAGCAGAGAGTCAGGTCTTTCTCCAGCAGAACTACTGTGTGAGTTGAAGGCATCAAACTAGCAGCTGAGCATTTAATCATTGTAACACCAATTTGTTTCTTTCATTTTTTTTTAAACTATTGGAAATCTGGTTTTAGCTAATATCAGCCCCATACAGAATGAAACACTACTTGTCTCTCTACCATCTTCACCACTACTGATTTTCTTGAGCTCATTGCTGCATTCCTGTGTCAGTTCATTTCATCTGAGGGCCTTCCTTTTTTTCGTTGACTCTCGACTTTCACCAAGAATGATGTTCTTCTCCAGGAACTAGCCTGTCCAGATAACATGCCCATGGTATTGACATCCTTAAAAGTGTTCTACAAAACAACTATGCAATATCATCTCACCCCAGTCAGAATAGCAAAATTTAACAGAACAGCAAGCAACAAATGCTGGCGAGGTTGTGGAGAAACTAGAGCCCTTATTTACTGTTGGTCAGAGTATAAAATGGTGCAACCACTGTGGAAGGCGGTGTGACACTTTCTCAAAAAGTTGTAAATAGAAATACCATTTGACCCAGCATTTCCACTACTGGGAATACACCCCGAAGAGACCATAACTGCCACCCAAGCAGATATAAGCACACCCATGTTTATTGGAGCTTTGTTCACGGTAGCAAGGAGTTGGAAACAACCTAAGTGTCAACAAACGAGTGGGTAGAGAAACTGTGGTATATTCACACAATGGAATACTATGCTGCATTGAAAAACAAGGAACTCGCACAATATTATTCAGAATGGGTGACCCTGGAGGACATTATACTGAGCGAAATTTATCAGTCACCAAAGGACAAGTACTGTTGTAAAACAGGACCTGCATCGGTGTTGTGGGGAGACTGAGAAAGATGGGTTTAATAATATATACTGCATTGAAACAGATGAAGGAGAAAACTGGTTAAAAGGGATATGTGTTTGGGTATTATTGTCATGACAGGGTCCAGAGAGAAGGCTGCATAGTGGAGTGGACCTGGGGGGGGGAGGGATTGTAAAACAATGGGGGAACTTTTCTTTTACTTTTCAAAGAGAAGAGTGTACTGGGGGGAGGGGTGGTCAGGGAGAGAAGTGCAACAATGAATGAATGGAAATCCAAAATCTCTGTAAATTTTCATTAAAATTAACTAAAAAAAAAAAAAAACAAAAAAAGAAAAAAAAGTGTTCCAGCTGTACTTCTTCCAAGACAGAGCTGTTCTTCTGGAGTCCCTGATACAGTCAGTATTCTTTGCCACTGCCACAGTTCAAGGTCATGGATTATTTTGATTTCCTTATTCATTGTTGAACTTGCATATAAGGTGGTATAATATCTTGGATCAGGCATCTTATTCGGCAAATTGCCCTCTTTTATCTTTAAACAAAGTCCAAACTCAAACCAGACAAGGGAGGGACTGTTGATATAGGAAACCTCAGAGTTATACAGCAAGTAGAGTATGTGGGACAATGTTGACTCAGCACTTCCTATAATTCTTCTGCTACTAATCTACGGCGTGCCTGATCCGGGCTATAGTCTTTGCAATTATGTGCTATGCATCAGAGAGCTGGACAGTGAATAGGGTTGATAGAGAATTGATGCCTTTGAGCTGTGGTGCTGGAGAAGACTGTTGAATATACCATGGACTGCTAGGAGAACAAACAGGTTTGTCTTGGAGAGGGTGAAGCCAGAAGGCTCTTTGGAGTCAAAGATTCTGAAACTTTGTCTGACATACTTTGGACATGTTGCAAGGAGAGACTGGTCCTTGGAGAGGGACATCATGTTTGGCAGAGTGGAGGGGCGGCGAAGGAGAGGAAGACCTTCGATGAGATGGATCGATTCTGTGACTGGAGTGGTGGGAATGAGTGCATTTGAGATGGCTAGGTTGGCACAGGATAGAAGAGTGTTTAGAGCTCTTGTACATAGGGTCACTATGAGTTGCAAGTGACTTGATGGCACATAACAACAACAACAACAACAATCTTAGCAGAATAAATTATGAATACATTTAGTTTCTCTTTATGTCTTATGTCAGAGCTCTTAAATCATTTATTTAAGGGATGATATAAGATATGTACAAAGTTAGCCTAGAATATTTGGATGTGCCAGAAAAGGCAGGGGGAAAGGTCAGGATATATCACAATAACAGAGAAGTCTTCTTGAAGGCAATTCCCACATGCCAAATATGGAACAATTTATTGATTTAAATTATAAACACTTATAATAAAATAATTTCATCAATACTAATTTATAGCAGTAATAACCAATTAATATATTAAATAAATAATACAACAGACCCTCAAACTCAATTGTCAGAGATTAAAAATCAATACATAGGTGACTTCCCAGTGGGTTTTAGGAGACTGGAAATCTCAGGGAGGTACTTGTCTATCTTTGTCCTGCAGAACAGTGAATGGATTTGAACTGTCAGAAAGGTGCCACTCCCTATGGGCTTCACCACCAGAGCTGCTCTAAAACTCAAACTCCTTGCTGGTGAGTTGTACCTGACTCATAGTTGACTCTCCCCTGGGTTTCCAAGGTTATAAATCGCCAGGCAGGAAATAGTCCATCTTTATTCCACAAATGGATTTGAACCACCAAAGGGCGCAGGTTTTGAGTTAGCAGTGCAGCTCCCTATGAAGTACGCAACTACGACTTAAAAAAGGTTCTTTGCAGCAGATTTTTCCAGTACGATATAGACTTTGATTTCTTTCTTCCAGGGACGTTGACTGTAGGTATAAGCAAATTGAAATCCTTGACAACTTCTATTATTTTTCCATTTATCATGATGGTGCTTATCAGTCCAGTTGTTAGGATTTTTTCCTTTATGTTGAGGTGTGTACCCCAGTAGTTACTGTTTTAAGGCTTCGTTTTCAATAAGTAAGGTTGTTTTCTCTACGCATTACAGGTTGTTAATGAGTCTTCCTCCAACCCTGATGGTGCATTCTTTCTCATATAGTTCAGCTTTTCAGTTTATTTCCTAAGCATAGAACTTAAATAGTCTTTTGCATATTCTGTATGCTGAATAAACAGCACATTTATCTTAATTATATACTATGGCTTATATTTGATCATTTGGTTAGAAAGAAAAGCAGCACAAGAAACACCAATGTTGAAATAGTTAATAAAGAGTAAAAAAAAAGATAATGAATCTTCAAATCTGTCTCAAGATTAGTTGCATTAATCTGTAGAACATTCTATATTGCACACAATGATACCACTAATATTCTTTTATTTTTATGTTAAAAAAGATAAAATAGAACTCATTTGGGGTTTTACTCATGTTATTGTTATTGGGAATTAAAAATGTAAAACTAACCACGCCCACAAGATGCTACTTGTAAACTTTCTTATAAATATTTGTATGGAACTTTCTTTCATAACATGAGGGAGGGGAATGTAAACATTATTTTTATAAAGCTATTACCATTTTCTCCAACAGCTTGTGCTCACTTTCTATTACTGTGTAACAATTTGATAATTCTCACAACTTTTCAAACTTTCTCATAATGCTAAAAAAAGAAAATCTCACTGTATCAACAATGTATGATATCTGTCAGGTTTCGGAGGTTGTAAGTCGTGTGTTTGGGGGTGGGGTGGGGAAGAATGTCTCATCTTTCTCTCTCTTCAAGTGGCTGGTGGGTTGGAAAACCAGAGTCACTAGGCATTTTGGTTAATGACACAACATGCAACAGCCAGCCGTCAGAGCTCTACTGCACACTTAAGAACAATAGTTAGGTTAGCAGAACTTTTACATGCACTCAAAAACTCAAGTACATTGCCACTGGAAAAAAAAAAACAACACCAACTCACAGCGGACCCTTCGTTGTGTTTTGGAGGCTATAAATCAGGCAGGAGGAGATATCCTGTCATTCTCTTTCAGTGTGAGAGATGCTAGTGGATTTGTATGATTAGACAGGCTTAATCTTTGGGTTGACAGTTCAACTCCTGAAGGGACCACACTGCCAAAACTCCTCCTGGATGCATTAAGAAACTAATTTTATTTCAATATTTATATTATTTTGATGAACTGGAACCAATCTCACAGAATCTCTGAGGTAGTAGTTGTTGCGTGCTGTTGTATTGGAACTAAATGAGCTTCTAGCAGGTTTTCAGAGGCAGTAAATTGGGCAGAGGCACAGGAAAAGATTGACCATCTTTCTCCCCCAGAGCATCTGGTGAATTCAAACCACATGCTTTTGGGTTGGCGGCTCAGCTCCTTGCCACTAAGCCACAGAACACAGTGATATTTTTGCTTGGTATCTCCGAGAAATGTGTGTATAATTTTAATGCCATTGTTAGGGAATATTTTGCAACATAACCATCAAAAACCAAATTGTTCAGAAAAACAATTGTAAAGTGATATAAGAGAGTGTGTGTTACTGTAAAGAAGTTTCTTGTTCATGTCTTACAACAAGAAATAAAATAGCAAGAATCACTGTGTGGTAATATTCCCACCAAAGTCCCCTGGCTGAATGTCCTTGTGCTACCTCTGGAGGCCTTTCCTTCAGTCTGCGAGGACAGACAGCACTCTGCAGGCAGGAGTGGTCGATTGCTAGAAGATTAACAGCTGCTCCTTCGAGCTGCATTTCTGCACTTTTCAGTGCTCTGGGAATGACTGAGCAGAAAACCTGCCATCCCTAGAGATTCCGTGGAAAGATGTAGAGGGCTCTTGTGCTTTGCCTGGCTTTATGAGGAGTGTGCTTTGCACCCTGATGAGCCTAAAGGGCCAAACAGGCCCCTGGGGTTGCCAGATGGAATAAAGACTGAACTTTCTCTGTTGGCTAGAGACACTTACCTAATCAAGTGGGGATGGCATCTCTCTTTCAAAATAAATAAAGTGGCAGTAGTGGAAAAGTTGAGGAAATGTGAACAAATGCTTAAGTTTAGTTACTAGTATTGTACAAATGTTAATTCCTTAGTAATACCAAATGTGTAGCATAGTAATAGAAGATTTTAATATTAGGGGAACAAGAGTGGTGTATGCCAGAACTCTACTGTTTTTGTCATTTTCTAGGAATCTGAGATTATTTTAAAAATAAAACATTTTTGTTAAAAATAAATAAAAAACTGAGCTCTGGAAATCTCTGTGACGTAAGAGGTACCGGAGGGGTTAGACAGACAGATTTTGATGCCATATACAGGATGTTTGTTTGCCCTGCTCAAATATAGCTGCTAGCCTGAGAAATATTTCTTCCAGAAGGGTCTTTTAAAATGTATTTCCAATGCAGAGTGCACACAGTTTATTCTCTTGGAGGATCCTCCTCCCCATTCTGCAGATCGGTTTGAATCTTCCATTGTAGTCTGTTTGCACCTGGACCTGTGGAGGCAGAGCCCTGCTCAATCTCTTTTATGTTCTAATAATGCTGCTTTTCCGGGCCACCCATTGAATCAGGTCCCTACTGCATTTCACACTTGGATTAACTCAATCATGCAAATTATGTCAAGCCTAAAAGAAATCAGGCTGTGGGCAAATAAGAAATGCTAATAAAAATTGAAAATACGACTCACAGACTCAGCGATGCTCCTGTCCAATGCTGCTGCTCTGGTCCAGTAAGAAGAGGAGGGGTCAGTCAGCAAGGTTGAGACATCGTGTTAGGAAAAACCATGGGGTTAGAATCCCAAATGTAGATGCATCTGTTTAGATGGAATGACCTGGTTCTTTCAAGTTTAAGAGGATACAATTTCCCAAAACATTCCTTAAAATATTTGTTAGTCCTTGCAAAGCAGAAATCACCAGTGGATACTCTGTGTGTTTTCTAACTACTTTTTCCTGTATAAACTCCACAGTGTCTTAGCCCTGGGCCACTGACCTTGAAATAGCCGCTCTTTGTCACTGAGATCAATATGGCCAGCTCCAAATCATCTTCTAAGGCTCACTTTTTAGGCTGGTTTTTCAGTCTTTTCATTTGGACCACATTCTTGGAGACTCCTAATAGAAAGTTGCATCTCTGTGGTGCCCCCTATCTTATTTTTGTCTCTCTTTACATAGATCACCTAACATTTACTGTCACCCATGCTGCTTGTTTATGTACATGGGCCCCTTTCTGCCTCAGACAATGTAAGTTCTCTCATGATGAAGCCAAGCTGTCTTCTTGATTTCTGCCCCCAGATCAAGCATCGTGGTTTATACGTGGCCTTGTTGGGAATGTTAAGTATTTTCAGGGTTTATTGTAGAGTCTAAATCAGATGGGAATAAAGGATCACAATGAACAAGGTTACTAGAGCATCATTCCTTTTTTTTTTTTTTTAAATTTAGGTTAGAGCATCATTCTTGTAGGTAAGGCTTGCTGCATGCTGATTTGATACTTGTAGTTCGGATTAGTTTTCATTCTCCATTGACCGACACAATTAGACAGGGGAAAGAATCCACGGTGTAGGTTTCAAAACAGAGAAAAGTTTCAAAGAACCAAATGTACACAAAGAGGTTCTAATTTCTACAGGAATCCCTCCAGAACATGATTTCAGCTAATCTTCAGGCACTCTGATGGCCTAGTGGTCAAGGAGTTGCATCACCAACCCAAAGGCAGGTGGATCTATTCCACCAGAAGTTCTACAGAAGAGACGGGCAATCTACTCCCACGTGATTTACAGCCATTGAAAAACCCACTGGAGAGTCAGTGCTTGACTCAGCACTGCTCTCCCTTCAGAGCTGCTTCTGCTTGATTTATTGTCTTACTGAAAGCACAGAAAACTCTGAGTCCACTGCCACGGATTGGATTGAAGTTTATTGAAAGCAGAGACTATGTTTCATACTTCTCTGCCTCAGTCACAATACTTTGTTCAGAATGTTATTGTCATCCACGTAAGCATTTTCTTTTCAGAAATCTTTTTTTAAAATGTTTTTTTATTAATGATTTTTAAAAGAATATATATATTTACAGCATGTTATTTCCATTTAATTTCCCCCCAATTCATTCATTGTTGCACATTTTCCTCCCTGTCCCCTGCCCCCCTCCCCAGTTTGTCTTTTTCTTTGAAAGGAAGAAAAAAAAGTTCTTTCGTTGTTATACAATCCCCTCCCCCAGTCCACAGTCCACAGTCCACTTTAATATGCCTTTCTTTTTCTGTAATCTTGTCATGAAAATAATACCTAATCCTATATTCCTTTTCAACAATCCACTCCCTCATCTGTTTCAATGCAGTGTACATTATCTATCTTAGGTTCCCTCCAACCCCGATGTCAGTCCTGTTTTACAACAGTGGCACTATGAAATCTTTATATAGAGTTGGAGGTCTAGGTCTCTCTCCCATGGAACAGTTGGAGAAGTCAAATTTCTAACCCTGCAGTTATTTGTGAGATTAACTATACTTCCAGGAGTGTTTTAGCTCAGAGTAGGGTATGACTTCAAGAATCACGTCGGCCAATAGAGTAGGTCCACGTGGCAGAACCCCTCTCTGGCTTGGCCCTTCCTTTCCCAGCATGCTCCTAACCCTTAGCTTTAGAATGCAGTGTAGTGACAGCACAACTTGGAGCCAATAATGGGATTCATGGTGATGACTATGATGAGAATGCCAAGAACACTGACTGTTTCCTATGGGTCTGGTGCAGTGATTAATGATTTATGTACATGTTTCCCTTCAATCCTTATTCAATTCTTTGGAGTTCATGCTAAATTGTTGTGTACCCAAGGAAGGTTTAGTATCTTTTTTACCTAAAAAAAGTCCCTAGATAGTGAAAATGAGTGCCCTGCTGTGTAGAGTTGCCCTGCTAACCCAAAGACAGCTGGTTTGAATCCACCAGCTGTTCCTTGAGAGAAAGATGGACAGTCTCCCCCTGATTTGACTTATAGCCTTTCAGTTCTTCTTGGATGGTCAACTTTGAGTAGGTTTCAGCTCCAGAGTACATAGCAGCAACAACAACAGACTGAGAGGGTGGTGTTTTAAACCCATCTGAAAGTGGACAATTTGCTTCCCTAGAGATTATAGGCAAGAAACCTTTGTAAGCAGTTCTACTCCACAACATGTGGTTGCTGTGAGTTAAAACCAATACAACACTCAAGAAACCTGAGATTCTGGGAGATTCAGAAACATGGATGCCAACGTCTAAGTGTCAGTCAGCAAGAGAAAGTGAATCACTTTGCTTAGCAGTAACGCTGCATCAAGGACAGAATAAAGGCTTTGAAACATGGGTTGTTTTTTTTTCTGTTTTATTGTTTTTTTGGTGTTTTTTTTTTTTTTACTAATGATCAGAATGTTCAATCTGTGTACATTGGGTTGCTCTGAGTTGAGATTCACTCAATGGCACCAGAAAATAACAAATCATGGTCAATATTCCCACTAGAAGGGTATGAATGTTGCTGGCCCTTTGTTCTGATTGGCTGTAAAGACTCCTAACTGAAGAGACCAATACCGACACCTGGAGATGATTTAATAAAGGACTGCACTTCAATGACCAT
Organism: Elephantulus edwardii; assembly: GCF_000299155.1. Lineage (NCBI taxonomy): Eukaryota > Metazoa > Chordata > Mammalia > Macroscelidea > Macroscelididae > Elephantulus > Elephantulus edwardii. Next base: position 13,790,889 of record NW_006399780.1, read on the forward strand.
ATGTAAATATAAGGAGCATGAAAAGGTGCCCATGTGCCCATAGGCTTATTTCCAAGAGCTGCACTTTTCATAAAGGAGTCATAATATTAGGCTTTATTATACACTCATCTTTAGCTTCCTTCTCCTGAAGAAAGCCCTATGACAAATAATGGCCATAAAAGGGTTAGCCGTGATAAATTTTATTTTAGGCCAATTCACTTACACTTAATGTCCATTAAAGTGGTTGGGATAAAAATAACCCCACATCTTAGCTCTGGGCTGAGGTGATTGGCGGCCTTTTATTCACATTCAAAATTAGAGAAAATACCAAAGCTCAGCAGTGATCTTACTTCTAGAGGCTTGTTGGAACTCCAGACACATACCTCTGACAGATACAACAGGGATTAATGAGCCATGACCAGAAGTTTGATTTTTCTGTCAAGTGCTCCCATCCGTTTTTAATAAACAGTAGAACAACATAAACTCCGTCGCCTGCTCTCTACTGCTTAAACCGAGCAAGTTGCTCCTGGTAGCCTGTGTGTTGAGCGGAGTTATGATTCTAAACTACTGACAAATGCTTTTATGAGCCCCTTTGGTCGGCTACTCTGGTGATGGGCTTTGCTCTCCAAGTTCCATTTCTTTGCCTCTATTCAGTCTGAGCTGCTCAGTGCTATGCCAGGGGAAACTGTCAAGTGTATTATCACATTTACAACTAAATGACTTCAATTTAGTGTCACTGGTGGACTATCTGCAGTGTAAAAATGCCAAAATACCCACTGTTTCCCTTCTAAGCCATGCTGTGTGCTCTTCTGCCGAATCCAAGCCTACTAGACTCCTACGAGGACCAGAGGTTAACCAAGGTACAGAACGCTTACAATAGCAGATGGCGAGCACTGGGCACAATTTAATAATGATGTATGACGTCATGGAACTCTTCCTCTATTTTAATAGAGCCACTTGAATTAAATATTCATCCTTAAAAAACCACAAAGCAACAAAAACACTGATTACCAGAACTGGCACTGTCTTAATTCTGTAAGTTTGTAGGTTGGTTTTTTTTTTTTTTCTTTCCAAATAAGAGACTCTTATCTTGTAAAAAAGATTAGAAACAAGAATGGTTTTAGTTTGTTTGTTTGGGATTTTGGTCTTGTAAGGCAACTGGTATTTATGTGGGACAGTTCTTTATTCCCCGAGACAGTCCTGGAGAGAGATGGCCTGCCTTAAACCAAACTGACCACAGGATGTCACCAGCGTTCCATGACAATTACACGGAAAGGGCATTTACCTGGTAATGCAAAACTTGCTTCTTAAAGAAGAAAGGTCAGAGCACAAATGGGTGGTCACACCTATAATTTCAAAGGAAATCTGGTTTGGAAGAGGTAGCTTCGAGTTTTTATTGTGGAAAACTGAAGGAGATCTGGACCAATATTGTCCTTGACGGAGAGGTGCCTTGTACGAGTAAAGCCACTAAACTTAACAGTCCAGAGCTGCTATTTAATTGTCCCTGAAGAGAAGTCACCCTGAAGTACAGTTAACAACTAAGATCAGATCTTGGTGCCTTCCCCCCACCCCTACTTTGATTTTCTTTGAAAACTTCAAGCAAGGTGGTGACCAATATCTAAGGAAACGATAAATTAAAAAAACAATGCTGTGACATTGAGCAAATTCTGCCACATAGTAATCATCCATCAGTTTTCTGAAGCTCTAAACCATAATGAATGTAAACTGCCTGTTTTTCTTCCACTCAGCAGATGCTGGATTCGAACCTCCGACCTTTTGATCAGCATGGCAACATGTAATGCTCTATGCTACCAGAGCTCCTTAATGAAATTATGTTCTGCTGAAATACATTTTTTTGAACCAATACATTTAGCAAATCCTAAAATGGTAGTCTTTGGAAGTCCTACAAGGAAGTTGAACATCAATAGATGTCCTATTCATTTTATACATAATATCTTTATTGAGGTAAGAAATTATAAAATAAAAATTAAATGGTCAACCCAATTGTCCCTTGATGGAAGGCCACAAATATTGTAGGAAAAGGCAATCACAGACTAGGTATTTGAGGATAATTCTCAGAGAAGAATGCAATGGGGAGTCACATGCCCACCAATTCCTGAAGGTTCTTATGGAAACAAAGAGTGAGCTACATTTGTAAAACATTTCTCTGTTTCATCATATATTCATAAGTTACAACGTTCTCTATGAAAATCATAAAAAAGCCTAGGCAGGGCTGGAGCAAGCCTTGTCCAGTTTGGTCCAGCTAGGAACATAGTGCATTCAGGTCCAGATGGCTTACTGGCTTCTTTCCAGGCCTGAACATACCTGGCTCAAGACGGCGACCATGGTTATGCACTCAACTTCTAGCCGGAAGTGGGGCTTGAACTCACTTAGAAGCGTCTTAGCACGTAAGCCCAGCAATCTGCTTCTAAAACTACCTTCTCAAAGGTAACAGCCTTGAAAATCCAATGGAGTGCAGTTCTGCTCAGTATACACAGGGCTGCCTGGAGTCCGGATGGACTCGACAGTCAACAACCGCAATACGTTATGAGAGCTTCCTGAGTTGAGTCAATAGTATATTACACCTATTGATTCTACTGCCATTGAAATAATCCTCATTTTTGCTCCTTTTTAAACTTGCCTACAAAAGAATCTACTCTTTAGAGGAGCAGCAGAACCCACACCATTTCCTCTCACGGATAGAATGTCAGGGGTTAGTATAATGCATGCTCTCTCATTCTTTCGTGTGACACATCTAAGTGTGACTTTCTTTTAGAATCTGACTGCAAATAATGCTTTTGCTAATATAGATACTAATTTTACTAATATTAGATCACTTGATATTAATGTCATTGTTATTGTTTTCGTTATATGCTGTCGAGTGAGAACTGACTCATAGCTGACCCTCTCTCTAGTAGGCTTTAAGGGGCTGTAAATTGCATAAGAGAATATGTGTTTCTAGGTGATGAAAACAAGTAATATCCTCAACTGCTAACTAAAAGATGGGGAGATTTTCATTCTTCTAGAGTTTCCTCAGAAAAACAGCCCAGTGCTGCACTTCTGAAAAGTTAGCCATCCAATTCCAATACAGCGTATGACACATGTGTGGTCACTAGGAGTCAGAGTCAACCTGATGACAATTGTTATAGGTACTGGTAGGTATGTCAGTTAAGCAAGACTTCATGGGCAAACAGAGAAAGAATACACTTTACTAGTCTGAAATTTGAGGTGCATTTTCTTTGCAGCAAGCGCTGTGTGGAGTGCCTCACAGGCATCATGCCCTTAAGTTCTTGTAACAATCGTGTTCAGTAAGAGCTCTGATAATCCCCATTTCACAGATTAGGAAGCAGAGGCAGGGAGAGGTTAGGTAACAGTTGAGGGCAAGTCCTTCTGGGAGGTCTAAATCATTTTGAGATTTATCAGAAAGTAGGGGCATTAGCTTGAATCTGAACTTGTTACTTAAAAAGGTAAGCAAAAAGCTATGGGTTCTGACTCAAACCCAGAGAAAACATCAGTAGCATTGTTAAGGGGTCATGGGAGGGTACACAGTCGGATGACACCAAACGATTCCAGAGTCTTCTGAGATGGCAGGCAAGCTGGTATCACAAATGGAGAGACTGCCAAGGGAGTGATGTCACTAGGTTTTCTATCTCCTGTCACCCACTGTGGTAACTCATTACCTTCCTCCCCTCCCTAATGCTGCCTGCCAGCCAGGGTGCAGGTGGCTGGCTGAGATGCCCACATTGAAAGGAAAGGAAGGTCTCATACCCAATGGGAGAGAGAAGGGGCTGTGGGGAACCTGGGGGCTGCAGCTGAGAAGGGTGGTCTTCAGGGTGAAGCACTCAGTCCTGTAGGTTATAGGGGTGTTCCACCCCCTGGACTCTCATGGGATTGTATGAAACCATGAGTGACTGAAACAAGTGACATCAATCCTGGAGATGTTAGTGTAAAGCATATTGACCTTCAAGTTTTAACACTGTTGAGCAACTGAAAACTAATTTCAAATTTGAGTTTGGTACAGTCAGTCTTAAGGGATCAGTTAAGAGGAAAACATATCCTTACTTTATATTATTTTTAAAAGACAGCTGCTATGCTTTCAAAGCACTGCATCAATCTCCCTCTACTGAGGGGAGAAAATTTTAAAACTGTGTAACTAATATTTTTATCATGTGCTATATAGCCAAAATCCACCTAGTGATGATAATTGTAGAGTATTAAAAGCAGCCCTTTTTAAGGATTAGCAAAAATATCCGGGTCATTAGTTGTTCAACTCAACCATTTAATTACTTTAATGTCTTTTTCAAAATACCCTCCCACAATCTCAGAGGATATGTGTGAGGGTTCTATACTGTCTTTTTTATTATAATAATAAGCAAAAAGTAAATACAATTTGGTGTTTAAATAGCTCTCCTCTTTTCTTTGGTCACCGGGGCCTTCATTTCATTTAATTAATCTCTTCATTGCTGGTTCCTACCATATCTCCGCACAGCTTTGGGGAATTTAGACTTCCTGGTGTACAAAAGAACAGTACTCATGGCTTGATACACGATTGAGTTTGAAGGTGGATCTGCAGGCAGTCATCCTGGTAACAATTTTCCTTACATCATATGTGTTAGAAGAGATTTGATAACCAGCGAGTGGCTTCTGCCTGTTTCAAGCTTCCACAGTGTATCACTTTCCGTGCTGGATTCAGCAGCTTAGAGATAGTAAAAACATTTGGGAAAAAACCCAGAAAGCCCAGCATTTGCCTCCTTGTTGCAGTTACCCCATCTTTGTGTTGTATGTTAAGCTGAAGAGTCAAGTCTAGGAACTTGCATGATTCCCTGCCTCATCTCATGCACAGAGCTGCTTCCTCTCCTGTGGCTCCCCTTCTATCAGTGAAGTCTCTTGCCACTTCTCCTAGGACCAGGAGTGTGGTGCTGTGGGGGTGGGGTAGAGGCCGCGGAGAGCAAGGGGAGGGACGACTGTCTACCTTTGATGCCTTTTCCAGCGCGATGCTTTGACTAATGAGCAGAGGCTACTATTGAAGAGCCAGCCTGGGCTTCCCTTTTCCAGAGACTGAGCCCATTACCCTCTTGGTCCTTGCTGGCCTGAGGGCATCAAGCCGGCTCCGCGAATGGATGACTTCTGGATCACTGTGCCGCGTGCAACCTCGGTGCCAGTGGCCGTGAATAACCTTGCTTTTGTGTGTATTTATTTTATTTTTCAATTTCTCCACCCTGCTTCTTTCCCCCTTGAAACTCCTCCCCACCCCAACTCCTCGGCCTCATGTGGTGATATTTCTTGAAATGTTAGATTCTTTCTTCTTCTGTTCCCCCCTCCAGTTCTGGAAGCATTTTGTTTCTGTACTGCTTTGTGAAGCTGGTGCTGAGTCCAAATCCTTGGGGCTTTAAAGTTGAATTAATTATTAAACAGGAAGGGAGCAGTACTTTCAGCAGGCGCCAAGTAACTATACTTAAACTGCAACCTGGCACTGTTTTTCCCACCCTTTTGCTGTGGTTTGCTAAAGGCAACTAGAGATTTTTATTCTAGTTTTAATCAAGCATTTTTGTAAGTTTTCGGGCATTAAGATTTGGCAGCGAAGGACTGGGAAGTCAGTCTTCATCACCTCCTGACCATTTTAGGGGGTGGAAAAAAAAGGTAAAAATCTAAAGTACTTTCCCAGTTCATAAATCAATCTGAAATTGCTCACTCCCAAATGTTCACCTTCTTCTCCAGAACCAGGGTGGGCTTTTCTCTCAAATGCATATGTGTGTATTTTACATTAACTCATTCTTGTGGGTTGAGTATGCTGCTTTTAAAATAAAATCACTGGGACATTGACTTGGTTACTCTGTGATTGTTATAATCATTCCTTTAATTTAGAGGCCCAGTTGATGATAGCAAACCTTGCATTTAAGAATGAATGAAGACACATCTCTGAGTTTCTTCATTTCCTTGTCCCGGTATAATTATTTGCCAGAAAAATCACTACTTCATGCAGCTGATGGAAAAGGTAGGGGCTTTCTCCCCACATATAAATGACCAACTACCTCTGGTTTTCTCCTCCTTTTTTAAAGGAAAGCGAATTCATTTTTATTCGCCATTCATAATCTAAGTGATGCTTCCCACAAGTCAACTGGATTTGTGTCCCCAAAACCCTCTGGGATACTCTTCTGGTGCTGCTTCTCCTCTCTCTGTTTGCCCCACGCCACCCCCTCTTCTATAATTAACAAAATAACAGCCTTAAATAGCGGGGAAACTCTTCCATGACTGCTGCCCCCCTTGATTTTGCCTGGGCTTCTGGCCCTTGGTAGCAGGGGCCTTTCCCAGTCTCAGCTGACTGGCTTTGCACAGGAAGCTTGACAGGAAGTGCGCTCAGCTCCATTAAGCCTCGCCCTGTATCTGCACAGCGGTGGAGACTGTACAGAGTGGGGAGGTAGAAAGATCTTTCTGGGTGCAGCTGGGTGTGTGGGCAGGAGCGTGAAACATCCTCAAGAGGAAAGAGAACAAAGATTTGGTTAAAAATTTAGATTCATGCATATAAATTTGGAACAAGGTGAAAAAGCCCAACTGACACAACTTTCGCTCAAGTGGGTCTGTGACGCAGCAGGCCTGTGAGAATGCTGAGACTGATCCACCATGCAGTCAATATCCCCTTTTACAAATGAGTCTGGAAACATTGTGCCAAATTCACCCTTTATATTCGTTATGCTTTTTAAAAGATATATTTTCTGTGAATCTTGCTATCAAAATATCATTTTTGAATGCTTATTTTCCCTTTATAAAATAATTAATATGCAATGTTGTTATTTGCTTTAAAGGACACATCTAGTGTTTAACTCATGTAAATTATCTACATCTTGTCTGTTTCATTTTATCATCCAATAAATTAAATTACAAAAATTCAATAGATTTAATGTTAAGAAACAAAAATGAATGGTAATTTAAAAATACAAGTTGGGACGGATAAATTTACACTCCTATGAAATTCAACTCAAAATTTTCAGCAACCTCTCCTATCTGTTCCTCTCACTCTCTCTTTCCCAATGTCTTACTTTTTCTAAATACATGACCCTTGACTTTGGTATTAAGATTGTTATGGGACTACCATGCTCAGACTTTTAAGTTTTGTCATATTATTTAGAATTTCTGTAAAGTCCATACTGAAATCATGTGTGCTTTTAATTACAGCAAATAATTTAAAACCTAGACTTTTAAAAGATGTTTTTTCCATAAACCAACATTTTTAAAATATAATTATTAAATAAGTAACTTCTACTCAATTGCAACTTGTCTCTTTTTTAAGTTTTCAACATTTCTAGGTCATGAAAAACAAAAGTAAATATTCTGATTTTTGACAAAGCGAAGGTCGTAGTTATTTCAATTTGTAAATGAGTTGATATTCTCCTCTGTCACACATAGAAAGCTTGCGGTACCGCATTTTGTAAGTTTTTTCTTAAAAATAACATTCCAGAAATTGACTCATTTTTATATGCTTAGATATTAGAGCACACTTGAAAAGTATTTTTACTTATTTGGAAAGTAAAACCAGCCAGCATTAGTAACAACACTCTAAGCAAAGGAAAAGAGAAACAAATTCTACATACCCTGTTTTAAATATTACCCCTTCTTCTAGTTTTGAGGATAACTCTAAATATAGTGTCTATACCAACCTATGGTTTTTTCCTCTGACTACTCATAAAAAGAAATCATTAGAAAATGTGTTTCTGTCTGATTTGGGTCAAACATGTTCTAAAGAGTAATGTGGCCTTCCTCAATTTTTCTGTAAGAAGTTTTCATCTAACTTGGTGCTCCTCTTCCTTATACAGTATTCAGAAAGGCTAAGGCCAAGCATTGAGAGCTTTCTGTTGTGTGAAGGGCTTCGATTCCTGGGTGAGTCTAGCCTGCCTGCCAAGATGCCGGCCATCTCTGCAGGTGTATGGGCTGCAGCCCTAGGCAAGAATATCCCTGCCCTCCCCAAAGGTTTCAGCCCTTCTGCAGCCCAGCTGGTTCCAATTTGAGGCCTACACTCAGTGCTGGAGCTGTATTGAGTTTCTTCCCTGAAACCAACAAAACCTGCTTCAGCATTTTGCTTGGATTAAAATATTTGTCCCTTTTATTCACAGGGCAGAAGGAGGACTCCTGAAGCCTCCGAAGGAAGGAAATCATTACAGGGCCCTACAGAAGTAGGTCATGTGCTACAGCTGCTCATAGTTTAAGAGGAAGAAACATGGGACCTCAAACCTGGAACACGACTCTTTCAAAATGCTTGTGAGCAGCCCAAGAAAAACATCCTCCCGAGGCTTATCTAATAGCCATGATCTATAATCGTCTCAATGTGTGCTCATGTTTCCTTAGGAGTTTGCACCTACTTCCCAGAGCTAACGAGATGCCGAAACAGAACACAGAAAAATTTAATGAAGGGTATTTAATAGTTTGTGTTAAAGCTAATATGGTCCATTAGGAGCTGTCATTTTTATAAACAATGAAGATATGTTACTCTCTTCTTTGGTGTAAAGTCATTCCTTTCATGATCTCTAAACATTCAGTAATGATCTGTAGAACATGCATGAAAGGCAGTTTCAGCTCCATCTGAAAAACTCTTGTTTTCCTCACATATTTGGTTTCTTGCTGAATAAACTTGTAAAGATCATACATGTGTAAGCATATGCTTACATTATAAAAATAACATGTGTGTGCATTTCATTAAAACAATCAAAGGGTAGGCATATTATAAGTGGTTTTGGTTTCTATAAGCTGGAGAAATATCAGAAATTATTAGTTAAATTAGGAGCATAGTTTCTGTTCTTTCGTTCATATGCTAATAAGCTAACCACTATTTTATGATGGTTTTAGAAAAACTGTACATGGACATTTCACTGAGCCATAAGAGGAGGCTACTACAACTTTTAAACAGAATAGACAAAACTATTCCTATGAAATCCATTGGTTTTTAATGATGTAGGTGATTTTACAATCAAGATGATTTTTTAAATTTACCTACTTTTTTAAATCGCAGCAGAGATAGACAAGGTTTTAGATGTGGTGCTTAAAAAAAATAATCTAATTGACTCTTTGTAAGCAGAATTTGCTCCCTTGATTTTTTTTTTTTTTTAAACAAATGATTCTTCTATATGGGCTTTAGGTTTGGTAGAATTTGATGGAATTTTTTACAACTCCCCAACACTTCCATATACATAAGGGAAGAAAAAAAAAGAATGAAAAGACTCAGATGAAAATTATTGTAGTTATTCACATAGATTCGAAAGCTCCAGTGACGTGTTTTGAGAGGTAGCCTCAGGCAGAACTTGCTATCAATGAAGGCCAGGAACAAAAAACATTTAAAAGCAGATTACAAGTCCCTCATAACAAAGCAAAATCAAATCGCTGATCGATAAGTGCAGCTGGGTTTAAATTGTTTCCTTAAAAAGGCTTTAGAAACTTTTTGAATGATAGGCTGGAGGCTGCACCTTTTATGCTTTGGAGCAAGCTCCTTCTGGAAGTCTTTCCCAGCTCTTCCAGGGAAGCCTCTCCTGGGATAAGACAGGGCTGCTCTCTTCTCACTTACCGTGAGCCCCAGGGCTGGAAGGAGCTGGGAACATGATTTCCAAGAAAGGGAAAGATGTTCTTTGATCTGTGTCAAGCACTCTAAGATATTTTAGCTACTGTTCCCAATTGCATAGCCGGATTCCCCCTGGTCATCTATGAAATATTTGTGATGTGCGCAAACTGGGATTTTTTTTTAATTGCTATGAAATCAACTTAGAACCTAAGGAGAATTGCCAACAAAGGAAGACCCCAAGATGCTGGGTGACTTTAGACACAAAAATTCACGGGGTAGGTTATGCTTGGTTTTCTAGATCAGGGCCATGTGGAGATGGAATGTATCTACCTCCTGCATCATACTTAACATAGAGGCCTAGCTCTTTTAGTAACTGAATTCAAACAGGGTTTTTAAAAACAAGGAGAGAAAACCAATGAGCAAGTGGTGCTCAATTTATTCACATATGTTCCAAATGGCACAGAGATAAGCAAAAAGGGTTCTGGTACATTTTTTAATGATTTCATTATCACCAGACAAGGATTGAAAGAGTGTCCAGATGCTATTGAAAAGATAGAAAAATAAGATTTAAAATAATAATAATAATAATGCCATCATGGTTCCTTGCCCCTACAAAAAGCCAAGACATACCTAATAAGATATTTGAAGACAGGCCTATTTGCAAATCAGTTTATGGTAGAGGGGGAAAAAAAATATCAAACTAGATTGAGCTGATATTAGAAGAAAAAATTTGATCTTGGCCTGGTTCTCTCCTCTGCCTGAGTGTCATTTGATGGGGGTGTACTGTAATTTTAGCAGACAATTAAGTAGGAGAGAGGGTGAAGGAATCTTCCATTCACATGAGCGTCACCAGGCGATGGGGAGAGGACTGCCTCTCTGTTTGTTCTCAGGCAGCCTGTGTTTCACATCTAAGCAAATTTGGAGGAAATTCATTTTTACCCATCTCTAGAGTCAATGCTACCCCAATTCCCTCTACTCCAAAATAACCACTCCAAAGTAATACATCCTCCACTGTTGCAGAATACCTTGGTCACTGTAGTCTGAAAACAGTTCTCATTTTTCTGGGAGCTTTTAGAAAAGTGAGCAGTCCATATCAATATTGTTCATGTGGAATTGATTTACTGCTCAGAGAAAGGATGTGTTTTCTCTTTGTGTGTTTATGTGCATGTGTGTATGAACTTTCTAAGTACATTGTCAGCTTCCTGAATGATTTGAAAGTCTTTATAAAAATCTACTATCACTGAGGCAATTCTGACTCAAGGTAATTCCACGTGTTTCAAAATAGAACTGCTCCATTATTGTTACTTGCCATTGAGAAGACTACGACTCATACTATGACACTGGTTCTGAACATTGCCTTATCCTGAGCCAGTCTCATAATTTCTGACACACCTGACCCCAGTCTCAATGACTGTGTCAATCCATCTCATTCACAGTCTTCCTCTTCTTCACTTACCCTCTACCCTTCCAAGCATTGTGTCCTTCTCCAAGGACTGGTCCCTCCTGGTGACATGTCCAAAGTATGTGAGATGTAGTTCCAAAATCCTTACCTCTAAGGAGCAAATTGGTTTCACTCTAAGACAGACCTATTTGCTCTCCTGGCAGTCCATGATATGCTCAATACTCTTCCTCAGCACCACAACTCAAAGGTATCAATTTTTCTTCCATCGTCTTTATTCATTGTTCAGCACTCAGATGCTTAGCAAGCTAACTACTTCATAGGTTCTGAAAATTAGTGATGGCTTTTTGGATGAACTACATATGGATTAGGCATAATGACCTCCTTTAAAGCTGAAAATCTGAATATAATTCACACTTGACACTGGATTGGAGTTGCTCATGTCCACTTATAAGCAGAATTTTTTCATGTTGCTTGAGCAGGATCCGGAGGTCCCAATCCCAGGAGAAGAACATTTTTATTAGAATGGCAAAGGGTAAACAAAAAAAAAGATCAACCAAAAAAGGAAGACCCTCAGTGAGATGAATTGACACAGTCCTAATAAGCCTAATAATGGGCTTAAACACAGCAGTGATTGTTAAAATGGCTCATGATGGGACATACATGGGTTTTAACTAGTTCCAACATTTATTGTTCAAGGGTCAATAGTAGTCTTTGATTTTTCTTCCAAGGCAACCTTGAATGGATCTGAACTTCCATCCTTTTGGTTGGCAACCACGATTGTTAAGCATTTGCTTGCGGTCAAGGATACTCCATATTCCTCTTCAGGACTGGGATAATCCAAGAGATCAATTTAAAAAAAAAATAAATCAGTCTATTTCTGGATGGATAATGAAGCTGAAGTAGGTGGTCAGAATTATCATGCCTTGCAAAGGCTTGTGAAGGCTAAAATCCTCATATTCTATATTCATGGCCTACTCAGTGATACACCTTTTGGAAAGTATTGCTTTGAACAGTCTCAATCTACGGAATTATCTTTTCAGAAAAGATAGTACACCTTTTATAGGTAAGGCAGACATTCTCCATGCATTTTCCTCTGAAAAGGACTCTTGGGGCCACTGAGTGAGAAGCTTCCATGCTTTCTGTACCCTAATTGCCTCTTTTTCAAAACTTTTTATTATTATGCAAATTTACAGACTTTGGATTTCCATTCATTCATTGTTGCACTCTTCGCGGTGCCTCTTTTTATCTGTTAATATAAGACTTCCCATTATCTAGTGGTTAACAAATGGGTTATGCCCAACTGCTAACATGAATGCTGATGGTTCAAACCCACAGTACAGAAGAAAAAGACCTAGGATTATCCTGTAAAAAAGATTCCAGCTAGGGAAATCTTATGAAGTAGTTTTACACTACAACACATGGGGTCACTGTACATCAGACTTGACTCAGCCACAACTGACAAAAATAACACTCTCTAGGAAGGAGAGTTCAATGGAGGAGTTCTCATCTTCTGCCCAGGCAAGCCAAGCTCAACTTTCTCTCCTGTGTGAGAATAGAGGCTGTATGTTGTTGCTATGGTATTGAACAAATTTCAGCAGAACTGCCAGACTAATAAAGATCTGGCAATCTACTTATGAGTATCAGTCCCTGAGATCCCCTTCTATCACAATAATCTGACCTGCAGCAGATTATTGAAATGCCCGCAACCACGCAGGCTTTTATCCCTTCAGGGCTAACTGGAGGACAGCCAACAATACTGTATAGTAAAATGCTCATTTTACTGAAAACATTGTATATGCAGGACCGTTCATTTTCATCTACTTTTGGATAGTGGAACCCTGATGAGGCAATATGTAAAGCATCACACTGCTAAATGAAAGGAGAAAAGTTCAAATCCATTAGCTGGAGTAAGACAGGAAGTCTTCTTTCATTTATAGCCTTGTAAACATGATGGAGCATTACCATGACTTGGCACCAACTTGTGGGCAGGAGGTTTGGTTTTTGGTGTTATTTGGTCTTTTATTTTTTGGGGGACAGCAGGTGGTGATGTAGGGACTTCAGCTGCTCTGTCTAATCAGCCTCAAAGGACATATTAACTTCATGGTCAAAGTCTTAACTGATTTACATTGTAACTACAAGAGAGTTCTCGAGCCGCAGCATTGTTTTTTTCTGGTTTATAAATTATTTATCGCACAAAATTTTACTAGAGCTTCATAAAAATCAATATGATTATCTGCAATACAGAATTATAAAGTTTACTTGCAAATTTGGTTCTCAAAATTCTAAGAATACTCTTTACCTTTTTACTTAAAATTCAGTAATTTTTACCAAAGGACTATTGCATATTGCTTACAATATCCAATTTAGTTACTCCAAAAACTTCTCCTTTAAAGTGAAATGGGAAACAGTACAAAATACGGGTATACTTGGTCTGCTAATGATTGATTCTTCAGTTGACTTCTTTGTGCAACTCCAAACTTCTACCTTTGTTGTTAGTATAGTTTGAAGGGTGAATCTCTTACCCAACTATCTCAGAGAAATTGATGCATTGCCGAAGTTCTTTTTGCTTGAAATACAAATCACATTGTGAAGAGGCAAATTAATCTCTTTAACTAAAAAAAAACCCAAGCAACCATTTACTGAGGACCTATTACTTGCATTACAAGTGACAAAAAAGCTATACATAAAACAAATTAATTAGGAATGCCGTCATGTTACTGTAGTGTGATTCAGCTTTTCTTGTTCTTGTCAATAATTTGAAACAGAGTCAGCATGTTCCATCCACTTATATAACTGAGAGCTGCTAACTGATAGATTGAGGTTCAAAGTCTACCCAGAGGCTCCTCAGAATGAAGACCCAGAAATCCACTTGTGGGGAAATCAGCCATTGAAAATGTTATGGGGGCACAGTTCTACTCTGACACATGCAGGGTTACCATAAATTGGAACCAATTCGATGATGATTTAAGAAACCTTCTACATATTTAAAAGCAGGACTGCTTCACTAATCTTCTGCTTAACCACTACCACCACTGCTCCTTATTCACTAACAAAGTGTGTGGAAATGAAACATTTAAATAATTGCTTAAGGTTTTTTCCATACATGTCAAATGACCATGTTTTTCTTTTTCCATTAAATGGACTTGCTTTGAGATTCTATAGGCAGAGACAGAATACATATTATAATACTATGTTTCACTTTTACTAATCTTTGGCTTGGGTGTTTGCTTTAAACTAGCTTAAACAAGAACATATGTAAAGTGAAATTAATCACCATGTTAAAAAAATCAGTATTACCCATAATGCTCTATTGTGCATTAAAACACTCTGTATTTTTAAAGACTATGGAAGCCCTGTAAGAGTTCTGTTGTGTCCTATGGGGTCATTAGAAGTTGGAACTCACTCAATAGTGAATTTTTGCTTTATACAGACAGATAAACTGTTTTCACCAGTCTTAATTCCTCTTTGCTCTTGACTGGCCCATGCTAGTCTCTTGATGTTTTCTTGTGTCACACATTCACCTTGAGATTTTCTGAAGTCTGTTACATCTTCCAAAAAGCAATTTTCTGAAGTTTTCAAATAAATAAGGACTAATAAAGTACTATCAAGCATTGGCAAAATAGTTCTGTGGAATAGAAATAAAGTTTGGAACTACGTTTTCTGAGGACAAGCTGTATTGTTATTCATTTCACAACATTTCTAGAAAGTTAATGTAAATCTGGCCCCTGTTCTTTCAGATATCCTCTTGGTTCTTACTCAATTGTATAATTCTTCCTGTTTTCACTTATGTATTTTAAACAAGGGCTCTGTGTGTGTGCGTGTGTGCACTTAGACATCTACATATTATTCTGTGGGTTATTAATTCCTTGAAGATGAGAGTATATCCTCTACCATTTTTTCCTTGTATTTTTTCTTCAACATAAGCCCTATGCTTACTAAACATCTATGATCATAGAAGTTCCGCTAATAAATATTAGATTACTGTCTTTTTTTCTTTTTAGAATTGCCATGCCTTCAGTAAAAACTTTACCTGGGAAAAAAGATAGGGTGGAGTACATAAAACAGAGTGACTTCTGAGCCAGTTTAGCTCTATATTATGTACATTAAATAAGCAAGCCTGGGAAAAAAAGGAAAACAATGAGGAAAATGAGTAGTTTGAAATCTAAATTCTGTTCAATGTTTCCATCTAATTTTAAATAGGTTTTGAAATGGGTAGCCACATAGCTAGTTATCAAATAATGTAGTTCCAAGTTTAATTGAAATATTTTTTTCTTCTATAAGAACAATTAAGTCAATGTTTACCAAAGATGTCACCATTGTTTCTAAGTACAGATAGGATTTTTAATTTCTTTTTTATGTATTTAAAATTCTCTTTTCACTTAAACCATCCTCCCTCTGAAAACAAACAAACAAATTTCTCTGACTTAGGAGCTGGACTACTCAAGGAAACCTACTTTGCTCATGAAACAAAGAATTTCCTCAGCAAAAATAAGAGATGGCGGGGGGTGGGGTGGGGGTGGTGGGATAGTGGTGTCTTCTCCAAGGACAAGGTGAATCTAATGTATTCCCATCAGAAGTCTTGAGAAGGCTTTTTTTTAAATTTTTGCAATTCATTCACAGATGTAAAGGGCCAGTGGTAAACAAAGCAGGGGCACTGGCGGCCTAGTGATAAGAAGCTGCACTGCAATCCTAGAGGCATGTGGTTCAAATCCAACAGCTACTCTCCGGTAGACAAATGAGCAATCTTCTCCCATGCAATTTACTGCCTCTGAAAATCCCCTGGAGGCTCAGCTCTGACTCTATGCACACAACAACAATAACAGTGAACAAAGAGTTTACCAAAGTTCAGAGTTTTAAGAGAAAGTTCTGGTATTCAATTTGGGAGACAAAAACCTACTTCAGATTAAGAATGAGGCAAGGAATGAACTCCTGGTAATCCACTGGGAGATTTCTGTCGAGGAATCTCTGCAGGCTCCAGCTCCTTAGAATGAAGTGGGAGATGCAAGTCTACAATCAACTCATTGCTGTCGAGTAGAAACCAACTTATAGCTGGCCCTCCTGCATATTTTCAGAGGCTGTAAATTGCACAGGGGGAGATTGCCCGTCTTTCTCTTCAGGAGCAATGGACTGATTCAAATCACCTATTGGTTGGCAGCACAACTCAACCCATTAGGCCACCAGAACTCTCTAGTTCCACAAAGGATAGGAAAAATTCCTTATAAACTAGTAACAAGTCTAGCTCCTTATTCATGTGATGTCATATTTACAGAGTAGTCAACAAAAGGAAAGAAACAAATGCTACATTTCCCTAAGTAAATCAGATGAATGAACATAAAAATCACCCAAATTCTGCCTTAAAAAAGGCATACTTTGAAAGAAAGTAACAGTAGCAACTGTCTACTTTGTTGTCTGAATTAAATACAAATTTACACAACCAAATGACTAAAATAATGAAAGTGATAGATTAGTGTATTGATGCATAATCACCGTCTAAAATGCAGAGCTTACGAGCAGCCTGATTGTGAGAACAATTACTTGTAATTAAAGCTGTGCTGGTTACTAAAAAATAGAGTGACGTCCTTTGTGTATAACACCAATTAATTACTTTTTTTTTTCTCTAGTAAGAATAGCTCTTAAATGTCTTTGCTTCTATTTATATCTGACCACATTCAGGAGTGATATGAAATATGTATCGCTTAGCAGTGTTCTTAGGATGCTATTTGTAGCCCACACTTCTCAATCAGCTTTCCTTAAACACATTTAAAGAATTATAACATCTATAAGGTCTATATAAAAAGGCTATTGAGATTCTTGTTTTCTTCATAATTAATAAAACAAATATCTCTACCCAACCAGACATTTTTCAAATCAATTTTTACAGCTATTTCCCTGCACAGAACAGTGGTGATTGAATTATAAATAGACGTACGTTCAGGTGTAACAAACAATCATTTCCTTATATTACTTAAGGACCCAGAGTGTTCTGTAGTTCTGGGTCAGTCTGAGAGAGGAGTCTGTGTTGGTTGCATGTGTGTCACCCATGCACTATTCCTAGTCTTTTGCTGATGGTACAAGGTCAGCCATGTGTTAAAGCTACAGGAAGAGACTATGCCAGTCAGAGTTCAGCTGCTTTCCAGGCTGCCAGTATTCTGATGACTCATTTACCTTTGTTCTCCCCAATTTGGGGTCTCTGTTAGGATTACATCTCTGACAAGGCCATGCGCGATTACACCACTTCATTTCCCTCCCCTCACCTTAATTACAGTGATTACAAGCTGGGTAGTGTTTTCCAGAACAGCCCTTCTTTCAGGTGAGTTATATGCAATGAGGTGCATACAGCTATTGTGAGTTCAGACTCACAGCTCCACAGGAGAAAAACCTGACAATCTGTATAAACATTTAATAAAATCAAAAGTTCCTTGCCATCAAGTCAATTTCAACTCATATCAACCCTCTTCTGGGTTTCCAGCATTATAAATCCTAATGGGGAGAGACTCTCCATCTTTCTCCCATGGAGTCCCTGGAAGATTCAATCCACTGAAGACTCTCTGCCTTGGGTTTTCAGCACAATATACTGGTGACTATGCCATATGCTCCTTTCCGCCAAGATGACGCCTGTAGATCTATGGGGCAGTTCTCTCTCACACGGAGTCCTTCTCTGTGAGTTGGAAACTGCCTGGGCAACAACATTTGCTGTGTAATCAAGAGTGACTAAGCTCTTTTTCTAATTGTAGATCTTTCTGTGTAAATACACTCACAAATCAGACAATTACATCAGTTATACAGGCCTCTGTCCAGATTTTAAGTTCAGAGAGTAAACACAAGGATATGGTTTCAAATAACACAAAGATGAGTTTTATTTGGGCAAATGGTCTCTGGGTAAGCTTTTCTTCTTTTTTCTGTTTTTACTTAGTGTCTAAATAATTTCTGGAGCAAGTGATAATTGGAATCATGGCTGCCAAGTCTTTTTCTCTAAGCTCAATTTCTAGTTCCATTCCATCTCTTTAAAATGTTTTTTATAAAGATATCAAGATATCCTCATTGAAAATTTCTTGTGAAGGTTAAGTAAGAAGTGTGTGATTTTTTTTTGAAGTGTGTGATTTTTAAAAAAAAATTTATTATTAATTTCAATGAAAATGTACAGAGACTTAGGATTTCCATTCATTCATTGTTGCACTTATCTCCCTGCCCATCCCTCCCCCTGCCCCCAGTAGTGTGATATTTTAAGTAAGGTTATATGTACATATGTGGTTGTTGTTGTGTACTATAGAGTCAGAACCAACCCATATTGGACCCTCCAGTGGGTTTTCAGATGTAGTTAATCACGTGGGAGGAGATTGCCTATCCTTCTCCCATAAAGTAGCTGGAGGCCTTGAACTGCATGCTTTAGGGATTTTGGCACAGCTTCTTGCCACTAGGTCACCAGAGCTCGTCATATGAGTTGGAACCTCCTCCATCAAGTTGGAACCAATTCATAGCTGACTCTCCAGCAGGTTTCTTTCTTTCTTTTTAATTTTTTTAAAAAATATTTTATATTGGTTTACATATAAAATTTGTATACAGTGTGTTTCACATTTTCCCTTCATTCACCAGTGAGTTTTTAAAGATGTAACTCACACAGGAGATTGTCTGTCTTTTCCCATCGAGCTTCTGGTGGATTCGAACAAACAGGAAGGCACCAGTAGTACAACTTTCTATGTACTAAGCCACAAGAAACACACTTTCGTGTGTATATGATATCACTGATGAAAAGAATTGCTAGTAAGCTTTGGTTTGATGTGATAAAGTCAGTCCTTGGCTGGCACTTAGAGTTTGCATTGGACTTCTAAGCTAAAGGTTGGTGGTGGGAGCATACCAGCAGTGCTGCAGAAGGAAGCTCTGGTAATCAAATTCAATGACGATTACCTTCAAGAAAACCCTATGGAGTGGTTTTCAGTTCTACCATGTTACATACCATGCTTGGGAAGGCTCATTGCAAGGTGTCTAGTTTTGTTTTAATTTAATTAGAGGTGTAGTTTTCTTAATATGTTTTAAAATGTTATACTGGTTTATTTACAAAGTTTGAATACATTGATTTTCACATCTGATCTTTCTAATTTCCTTCACTCCCCCACCTCTACCCATCAAATTTTGCTACCCTGTGATTAACACCATCTTGCCCCTGCCCATCCTTGCCCCTCTGCTTCCACCCTCCTCACCTTGGATCTACAGATGTGTTCTTAAAAATAATAAAAACATACACAATGTCCACATGATATTGTACTTCAAAAGACTCATGGTGACATAGTTTATAGCATGTTGTTGTTATGTATCTTTGAGCAGCTTGTGACTTATAGTGACCGTATGTACAATAGCTCTGAATCTTGCTCTATCCTGAACCAATCTCACTGACTCTGACACACCTACTCCCATTTCCCCATTTACCATGTCATTCCATCTCATGCAGGATCTTCCTTTTCTGCCATGTTACTCTGCCCTTCCTAGCATGATGTCCTTCTCCAAGGATTGGTCCCTCCTGACCACATGCCCAAAGTATGTGAGACAGAGTTTCAAATTTTTGCCTCCAAAGAGCAGCCTAGTTTCACCCTCTCCATAATAGATCTGTTTATTCTTTTAGTAATCCGTGTTATTCACCTTCAGTATTCTTGTCCAGCATCAAAACTCAAAGGCGTCACTTTTTCCTCTGTCATCCTTAGTCATCGTCCAGATCTCTGATTTATACGTAAGAGGCTGCTAACCAAAAGGTTGGTGGTTCAAATCCACCAGTCACTGCATGGAAGGAAATCAAATAGACATTATCCCATAAAGAGATGGGAGAAAATAGTGGTAAGGAATTGTGCTGGTGACACAGAGGTACAGTGTTCTAATCCATGAGTTGTTCTGCACCAGTAAGATAAACAATCTCCTGTCTGATTAACAGCCTCAGAAAACCTGTTGAAGGGTCAGCTATAATTTTGTTCTGAGTTGATGATGCTTAAACTCTTTGTGGTAAGATATTTTGGAAGACGATCCCTAATGAAAGTAGAGAAGATTATATAGTTTGGAAAATGTTCTGCAAGCACAAAATTATTAATTGTAATTTCCTCTGAAGAGAGGAACAAGTCAGACAAGTTAAAAAGACTTTTCTTCTTATGTTGTGTTTTGCTATAATATTCACATTTTTACTGTGCATTAGTGTGTGCTTTACTTCATCTAATATAATAATATACATTAAAATAGAATAGGGAATGCACTTTTCAAATATGCTAATAGCACATAGGACTCTGAATGACTATGATTTGTACATTAAAGAGTCTCATTTAAAGTATGGAGAAACATCTGATGACCTAAAGGTGTCCCAGGGACATGCTAGTATGCCAGATGGTCCTAGGACCCCCAGGCCTTATTGGGGTTTTTTGTGTTTTTTTTTTATTAAATTTTATTAGTTTTAATGAACATTTACAGGAATTTTGGGTTTTCATTCCTTCATTGCTGCACCATTCTCTCTACCCTCCTCCCCAGTTT